>NC_069502.1:912847924-913197924 GCF_027579735.1 Bombina bombina | reverse complement strand
ATTAAAATTTAGACCTGCCGTAAAAACAGGGCGGGCCGTGGACTGACTACACTACAGGAGAAAGGAATTTATCAGGTAAGCATAAATTATGTTTTCTCCTGTTAAGTGTAGTCAGTCCACGGGTCATCCATTACTTATGGAATACCAATACCAAAGCTAAAGTACACGGATGAAGGGAGGGACAAGGCAGGAACATTAAACAGAAGGAACCACTGCCTGAAGTACCTTTCTCCCAAACACAGCCTCCGAGGAAGCAAAAGTGTCAAATTTGTAAAATTTTGAAAAAGTGTGAAGCGAAGACCAAGTCGCAGCCTTGCAAATCTGTTCAACAGAGGCCTCATTTTTAAAGGCCCAGGTGGAAGCCACAGCTCTAGTAGAATGAGCTGTAATCCTTTCAGGGGGCTGCTGTCCAGCAGTCTCATAGGCTAATCGTATTATGCTACGAAGCCAAAAAGAGAGAGAGGTAGCCGAAGCCTTTTGACCTCTCCTCTGTCCAGAGTAAACGACAAACAGGGAAGAAGTTTGGCGAAAATCCTTAGTTGCCTGCAAATAGAATTTCAGGGCACGGACTACGTCCAGATTATGCAAAAGTCGTTCCTTCTTTGAAGAAGGGTTAGGACACAGAGATGGAACAACAATCTCTTGATTGATATTCTTGTTAGTAACTACCTTAGGTAAGAACCCAGGTTTAGTACGCAGAACTACCTTGTCTGAATGGAAAATCAGATAAGGAGAATCACAATGTAAGGCAGATAACTCAGAGACTCTCCGAGCCGAGGAAATAGCCATCAAAAACAGAACTTTCCAAGATAACAACTTGATATCAATGGAATGAAGGGGTTCAAATGGAACGCCTTGAAGAACATTAAGAACTAAGTTTAAGCTCCACGGCGGAGCAACAGACTTAAACACAGGCTTAATCCTAGTTAAAGCCTGACAGAAAGCCTGAACGTCTGGAACTTCAGCCAGACGTTTGTGTAGAAGAATAGACAGAGCAGAAATCTGTCCCTTTAACGAACTAGTAGATAAGCCCTTTTCTAAACCCTCTTGTAGAAAGGACAATATCCTAGGAATCCTAACCTTACTCCATGAGTAACACTTGGATTCGCACCAATGTAAATATTTACGCCATATTTTATGGTAAATTTTTCTGGTAACAGGCTTCCTAGCCTGTATTAAGGTATCAATAACCGACTCCGAGAAACCACGCTTTGATAGAATCAAGCGTTCAATCTCCATGCAGTCAGCCTCAGAGAAATTAGATTTGGATGTTTGAAAGGACCCTGAATTAGAAGGTCCTGTCTCAGAGGCAGAGACCACGGTGGACAGGACGACATGTCCACTAGGTCTGCATACCAGGTCCTGCGTGGCCACGCAGGCGCTATCAGAATCACCGAAGCTCTCTCCTGTTTGATCTTGGCAATCAAACGAGGAAGCATTGGGAATGGTGGAAACACATAAGCCATGTTGAAGACCCAAGGGGCTGTCAGAGCATCTATCAGCACCGCTCCCGGGTCCCTGGACCTGGATCCGTAACAAGGAAGCTTGGCGTTCTGACGAGACGCCATGAGATCCAGATCTGGTTTGCCCCAACGACGAACCAGTTGAGCAAAGACCTCCGGATGAAGTTCCCACTCTCCCGGATGAAAAGTCTGGCGACTTAGAAAATCCGCCTCCCAGTTCTCCACGCCTGGGATGTAGATCGCTGACAGGTGGCAAGAGTGAGACTCTGCCCAGCGAATTATCTTTGAGACTTCCAACATCGCTAGGGAACTTCTGGTTCCCCCTTGATGGTTGATATAAGCCACAGTCGTGATGTTGTCCGACTGAAATCTGATGAACCTCAGAGTTGCTAACTGAGGCCAAGCTAGGAGAGCATTGAATATTGCTCTTAACTCCAGAATATTTATTGGGAGGAGTTTCTCCTCCTGAGTCCATAATCCCTGAGCTTTCAGGGAATTCCAGACTGCTCCCCAGCCTAGAAGGCTGGCGTCTGTTGTTACAATCGTCCAATCTGGCCTGCGAAAGGTCATCCCCTTGGACAGATGTGGCCGAGAGAGCTACCATAGAAGAGAATCTCTGGTCTCTTGATCCAGATTTAGTAGGGGGGACAAATCTGAGTAATCCCTGTTCCACTGACTTAGCATGCACAATTGCAGCGGTCTGAGATGCAGGCGCGCAAATGGTACTATGTCCATTGCCGCTACCATTAAGCCGATTACTTCCATGCACTGAGCTACTGACGGGTGTGGAATGGAGTGAAGGACACGGCAAGCATTTAGAAGTTTTAATAACCTGGCCTCTGTCAGGTAAATTTTCATCTCTACAGAATCTATAAGAGTCCCTAGAAAGGGAACTCTTGTAAGTGGTAATAGAGAACTCTTTTCCACGTTCACCTTCCACCCATGCGACCTCAGAAATGCCAGAACTATCTCTGTATGAGACTTGGCAGTTTGAAAACTTGACGCTTGTATCAGAATGTCGTCTAGGTACGGAGTCACCGCTATGCCTCGCGGTCTTAGTACCGCCAGAAGTGATCCTAGAATTTTTGTAAAGATTCTTGGAGCCGTAGCTAATCCGAAGGCAAATCTCAAATACCGGTAATGGTCCTTGTGAATCGGTATGTGAAGGTAGGCATCCTTTAAGTCCACCGTGGTCATGTACTGACCCTCTTGGATCATGGGAAGGATGGTTCGAATAGTCTCCATTTTGAATGATGGAACTCTTAGAAATTTGTTTAGGATTTTTAAGTCCAAGATTGGTCTGAAGGTTCCCTCTTTTTTGGGCACCACAAATAGATTTGAATAGAATCCCTGCCCGTGTTCCGTCCGCGGAACTGGGTGGATTACCCCCATTAGTAAGAGGTCTTGTACACAGCGTAGAAACGCCTCTTTCTTTGTTTGGTTTGCTGATAACCTTGAAAGATGAAATCTCCCCCGTGGAGGAGAAGTCTTGAAGTCCAGGAGGTATCCCTGGGATATGATCTCCAACGCCCAGGGATCCTGGACATCTCTTGCCCAAGCCTGGGCGAAGAGAGAAAGTCTGCCCCCCACTAGATCCGTTTCCGGATAGGGGCCCTCTCTTCATGCTGTCTTGGGGGCAGCAGCAGGTTTCTTGGCCTGCTTGCCCCTGTTCCAGGACTGGTTAACTTTCCAGCCCTGCCTGTAACGAGCCACAGCTCCTTCCTGTTTTGGAGCGGAGGAAGTTGATGCTGCTCCTGCCTTGAAGTTACGAAAGGCACGAAAATTAGACTGTTTGGCCTTTGATTTGGCCCTGTCCTGAGGTAGAGCATGGCCCTTACCTCCCGTAATGTCAGCAATAATTTCTTTCAAGCCGGGCCCGAATAAGGTCTGCCCTTTGAAAGGAATATTAAGCAATTTAGATTTAAAGTAGCATCAGTGCAATTAGTACATAAATTTCTATTGGGCTCCACATTGGCCTTTAAACATAGTGAACAAAGAGATTCATCTGAGTCAGACATGTTTAAACAAACTAGCAATGAGACTAGCAAACTTGGAAATACTTTTCAAAATTAATTTACAAGCAATATAAAAAAACGTTACTGTGCCTTTAAGAAGCACAGAAAAACTGACACAGTTGAAATAACAATGAACAAAAATAGTTATAGCAACCAAATTTTCACAGTAAATGTATTAAGTTAGCAAAGGATTGCACCCACCAGCAAATGGATGATTAACCCCTTAGTACCCAAAAACGGATAACAATTATATAATTAACGTTTTTCTCACAGTCAAATACACTGTCACAGGACTACTGTGACTGATTACCTCCCTCAAAATGGATTTTGAAGACCCCTGAGCTCTCTAGAGACGATCTGGATCATGGAGGATGAAGTAGACAGATTGTGACTGAATTTTTACTGCGCAAAAAAGCTCTAAAATAGGCCCCTCCCACTCATATTACAACAGTGGGGAAGCTCAGAAACTGTTTCTATGCAGAAAACAAAAATGGCCATGTGGTAAAAATCAAGCCCCAATAAGTTTTATCACCAAGTACCTCACAAAAAACGATTAACATGCCAGTAAACGTTTTAAACATACATTTAAAAGTTATGTATTATTATTTACAAGCCTGCTACCAGTTGCTTTTACTGCAGTTAAGGCTCATACATTATTTCAGTATTTACAGTATTTTCAGAGTCAATTCCATTCCTTAGAAAATACATTCAGTGCACACACACTCATCAGCCTAATACCAGTCGCTATCACTGCATTTAAGGCTGAACTTACTTTACAATGGTATCAGCAGTATTTTCTCAGTCAATTCCATTCCTCAGAAAATAATTTACTGCACATACCTCTTTGTTGCAGGGGGACCCTGCATGCTATTCCCCTTCTCTGAAGTTACCTCACTTTTCCTCAGACGAGAACAGCCAGTGGGTCTTAGTTACGTCTGCTAAGACCATAGAAAAAAACCCAGGCAGATTCTTCTTCTAATGCTGCCTGAGAATAAACAGCACACTCCGGTGCCATTTAAAAATAACAAACTTTTGATTGTAGAAATAAACTAAGTTAAAAAAACACCACAGATCTCTCACAGCTTCCTATCTAGTTAGGCTGCAAGAGAATGACTGAGTATGACAGGTGAGGGGAGGAGCTATATAGCAAGCTCTGCTGGGTAATTCTCTTGCAGTTTCCTGTTAGGAAGAGAAATATTCCATAAGTAATGGATGACCCGTGGACTGACTACACTTAACAGGAGAAATCCCCCCCAAAATAAAAAAAAGCCCTACCCTACACTAAATTACAAATAGCCCTTACAAGGACCTTTTACGGGGCATTGCCCCAAAGTAATCAGCTCTCTTACCTGTAAAAAAATTACAAATCCCCCAACATTAAAACCCACCACCCACACAACTGACCCTACTCTAAAACCCACCCAATACCCCCTTTAAAAAACCTAACACTAACCCCTTGAAGATCACCTTACCGGAGAAGTCTTCACCCAACCGGGTCGAAGTCCTCAACGAAGCTGGGAGAAGTCTTCATCCAAGCCGGGCGAAGTGGTCTTCCAGACGGGCAGAAGTCTTCATCCAGACAGCATCTTCTATCTTCATCCAGACGGCACGGAGTGGGTCCATCTTCAAGACATCTGATGCGGAGCATCCTGTTCAATCGACGGCTAACACAGAATGAAGGTACCTTTAAGTGACGTCATCCAAGATGGCGTCCCTTCAATTCCAATTGGCTGATAGAATTAAAGGGACATGAAACCCAAATTTTTTCTTTCATGATTTAGAAAGAGCAAGCAATTTTAAACAACTTTTTAATTTGCTTCTATTATCTAATTTGCTTCATTCTCTTGATATGCTTAGCTGAAAAGCATATCTAGATATGCTCAGTAGCTGCTGATTGGTAGATGCACATAGATGCCTCGTGTGATTGGCTCACCCATGTGCATTGCTATTTCTTCAACAAATGATATCTAAAGAATGAAGTAAATTAGATAATAGAAGTAATTTGGAAAGTTATTTAAAATTGTATTCTCTACCTGAATTATGAAATATTTTTTTGGGGTTTAGTGTCCCTTTAAGGTAGAAAAAAATCCTATTGGCTCATCCAATCAGCCATTAGAATGTGAGCTCAATCCTATTGGCTGATTGGATCAGCCAATAGGATTGAACTTCAATCCTATTGGCTGATTGCATCAGCCAATAGGATTTTTTCTACCTTAATTCCGATTGGCTGATAGAATTCTATCAGCCAATCGGAATTGAAGGGACGCCATCTTGGATGACGTCACTTAAAAGTACCTTCAATGCCCCACAAAAGGCCCTTTTAAAGGCTATTTGTAATTTAGTGTAGGGTAGGGCTTTTTTATTTTGAGGGGGCTTTTTTATTTTGTTAGGGGGATTAGATTAGGTGTAATTATTTTAAAAATCTTGTAATTTGTTTATTATTTTCTGTAATTTAGTGTTTGTTTGTTTTTTTCTTTAGATAATTTTATTTAATTGTATTTAATTGTATTTAATTTAGGGAATTAATTTAATTATAGTGTAGTGTTAGGTGTAATTGTAACTTAGGTTAGGTTTTATTTTACAGGTAAATTTGTATTTATTTTAGCTAGGTAGTTAGTAAATATTTATTAACTATTTAGTAACTATTCTACCTAGTTAAAATAAATACAAACTTGCCTGTAAAATAAAAAAATAAACCCTAAGATTGATACAATGTAACTATTAGTTATATTGTAGCTATTTTAGGGCTTATTTTATAGGTAAGTATTTAGTTTTAAATAGGAATAATTTAGTTAATTATAGTAATTTTATTTTGATTTCTTTTAAATATATTTAAGTTAGGGGGTGTTAGGTTTAGGGTTAGACTTAGGTTTAGGGGTTAATAACTTTAATATAGTGGCAGCGACGTTGGGGCTGCAGATTAGGGGTTAATAAATGTAGGTAGGTGGTGTCGATGTTAGGGACGGCAGATTAGGGGTTAATAATATTTAACTAATGTTTGCGAAGCGGGAGTGCGACGGTTTAGGGGTTAATATGTTTATTATAGTAGCGGCGACGTTGGGGGCAGCAGATTAGGGGTTAATAAATGTAGGTAGGTGGCGGCGACGTTGGGGGTGGCAGATTAGGGGTTAATAAATATAATGTAGGTGTCGGCGATGTTGTGGGCATCAGATTAGGGGTTCATAAGTATAATGTAGGTGGCGGCGGTGTCCGGAGCGGCAGTTTAGGGGTTATTAATATAATGTAGGTGTTGGCGATGTCGGGGGCGGCAGATTAGGGGTTAATAACTGTAAGGTTAGGGGTGTTTAGACTCGGGGTTCATGTTAGGGTGTTAGGTGTAGACATAAAATGTATTTCCCCATAGGAATCAATGGGGCTGCGTTAAGGAGCTTTACGCTGCTTTTTGACAGGTGTTAGACTTTTTTTCAGGCGGCTCTCCCTGTTGATTCCTATGGGGAAATCGTGCACAAGCACGTTACACCAGCTCACCGCTAACAGAAGCAGCGCTGGTATTGGAGTGCGGTAAGGAGCAAAATTTTGCTCAACGCTCACTTCTTGTCTGGTTTGTAAAAACCCGTAATACCAGCGCTGTCTGTAAGTGAGTGGTGAGCATAAACTGCTCGTTAGCACCGCACAGCCTCTAACGCAAAACTCGTAGTCTAGGTGATTGTGTCCCTTCATCAGGAAACCAATAGTCATTGGAAGGTGTGAGACTTGCTTCTGGTTGACTCACCAACCATTTCCGACTCTGCATCTTCAATGTTTGGGGCTCCTTATTGTTACTCAGTAATGCAAAAAAAAAAATTACAAGGTGTAACAAAGTAAAAAAATGTTTTCATTAGAAGGTCCCTTTAAATTTGAGTGCACATGAAAACAAAAACATGAAAGCATGCCATACTATTAAGAGAGGCAAGGATGTATGTTATTTAGAATGTTGTATTTGGAAAGTGTAGCTAAAACAATCTTATATTCTCTGTTTTGATATATTTATTTATTTTTTACTTTAGTAGTTGTTGAAAAAATATTGAAATTTATCATATGTTTGATTCTTTTTATATATATAAATATACGTATTGTCCCGAGTATAGGCCGCTCCTGATTATAGGCCGCACCCCTAAAGTTTTGTGCCATTTTAAAGAAATTTAATTTTTAACTGCACCCCTGACCCTTTCAGCCCCTCTCCCTCATACACCTCTCTCCCTCCCAAAAAGTATATCCTTACACTCTCAGCCTCCTCCTTCACACAGCTCTAATCTTATGCTCATGCGCAGCCCCTCTCATCCTCCCCCCCTCTCAAATGCAGACGCTTCCTTAACCTCTTAGCCCCCTCATAACTCTAACAGGCTTCCTCCTCTTAACCCACTTAGGTTCCTTCCTTCACATAGTGCCACTACTCACCCTATTAAGCAGTGGTGTGCTGGCGTGGTGGCTCTGTGTCTCTCCTGTCAGGTTCTGTCAGATTAGATTTTAAAGCGCATGCGGACCCGGGCGCACGCGCACTTATAACACTGGCTCCTTCATTGGCCAAATGAATCATGGGCATTGTAGTTTTAAATAAATAAACAGCGCTTACCGTTTTTACCGTATACCCTCACCTGCCTGTCTGGTGTTTGTAGGGAAAATACAGTTAAAGCCAGGCACTCTGCGGAATGCCAGAGGGGGAGGAATACCGGTAATTAGCATTTTCAGTGGCACATTGTTCGTAGGGGCACAATTCTCCCTGTATGAGAGCAGCAGAGAGTAACATACCGAATGTAGGCCGCACCCCTAGTTTAAAGACTTACATTAGGGGAAAAAAGTGCGGCCTATACTCGGGACAATACGGTATATATATATGTGTGTGTGTGTGTTTGATTGGAACTTGCTTTAAAGGGACAATCTAGTCCAAAATAAACGGTCATGATTCAGATAGAGCATGTCATTTTAAACAACTTTCCAATTTACATTTAGCACCAATTTTTCTTTGTTCTATTGGTATTCTTAGTTGAAATCTAAACCTAGGAGGTTTATATGCTAATTTCTTAGACCTAGAAAGCAGCCTCTAAGCTGAATGCATTTTGACAGTTTTTCACCACTAGAGGGTGTTAGTTCATGTGAGTCATATAGATAACATTGTGCTCACGCACGTGGAGTTACCTGGGAGTCAGCACTGATTGGCTAAAATGCAAGTCTGTCAAAAGAACTGAAATAAGGGGGCAGTTTGCAGAAGCTTAGATACAAGGTAATCACAGAGGTAAAAAGTGTATTAATATAACTATGCTGGTTAAGCAAAACAAGAGAATGGGTAATAAAGGCATTATCTATCTTTTGAAACAATTAAAATTCTGGTGTAGACTGTCCATTTAATTCAAGCTATTTTTTTTAATTAAACATACTGGCCTGCCTGTGAAGCATTAAAAATGTGTACTGACTAAAAAAAGTCAAAAGAATGACTAAATCCTTGTTTGCAATAATAACAATGTTGAAAGAAGCTCAAAACAGATTTCCCCCATTAATTCTTTTTTTCCATAACAAGTTAACGGATTCTAATCTTTGTATGTCCTGAAGTAATTATGGCGTGATCAACATAATTAGAAAAACACTTCTCCTCAAAACAATTTACACATTTGTACAGCAATTTTCTCTGAGAAACATTTCCTAGACATGTTTATTTTTCTATAAAGAAAAGGCTTTGTTAAAAGAAAAGCAATTTCTAGATGTTAAACTTAATGCTATTTTACTTTTTGCCATAAACTCCAGTAATTGCTCATTCGTCTCTTTCATGTTGGAGCACAACTTAATTTAAATGTTTTAGACAATGAATTGCTAATTTGATGAGAATGTTGCGTAATGTGTTTAAAAAACAAAATCTGTATGTTGTTGTTGTGAGAAAATATTGTGGGTGTGTATGGATTTTTAACTATATTTGATCTTTATGTACACTGTTTATTAGTCTTTATGAAAGAATTGTTTTAAAGCATATAAAAATATGACTGCCAGAATGAGGAAGATTGATATTTAAAAAACAAACAAAAAAAACTTAGTGATGGTAAATCCTAGGAACAAATAATGGGGACTTTCAGTCATGAATTATAAAATACTTTATGCTGAAAGTTCCTTTATTTGCGTGTAGCATATACCTCAGGCATCCTGCAGCAGAATGCAATTTTTTTCCAATGAAGGTGACGTTTCCACCTGTTAGCCAATAGCCATGCGGCCTAGTTGGCAGTATGCCGGATAGCGAGCACGCTATTAGCTAAGATCACCTCATTGAAAAATAGCGTTCCTGTCATGGGCGCAGCATACGCTACAGGCAAATAAAGTAACTTTCAGCATGAAGTTTTTTATACTTCATGACTGAAAATCGCCCTTAAAAAACACTAGGCTTTACCATCACCTTAATGCAACTCATTTTTTGTTTTTGTTTTTATTGCTTTGGACTTCTTTTGAGCTGAGGAGGAGGGTAAACAATTTCCCTTCCCTGGTGCTGTGCTCTTCTGCCACACAGATTCCAAGTGACAAGAAAAAGTGTCTTGCTTGAGACAGATCCTTTTGTTGACTTAGCCTAGATGAGAGTGAATCTAAACCAATGCACACTTCACTCTACTCTTACACTTATTGTTGCCTTGGCTAAGCGGCTTTTCCGTGTCTGCTGTCTGCCACCTTTACAATGGTATATACCAGAGAAAGAGAAAAGATAGAAGCATTATTATGGCACACTACCACAAATATGAGGGAGAGTAATATAAGCAGTCTATACTATGGAAAAGGGCATAGGAAAAATAAAACGTAACCTTTATTAAGTCAATAAAACAAACATAGAACATGTTAAAATATTAAAAGACATATAAACATGCCTGCCTCCCTATATGAGAACTACCATCAAGATTATCAATAAAGAACCCAAAAATATAAGGAAAATTAGATCAACAGAAAAAGGGTGACTATCCGCATTGACCAGTGTACTGCGAGTACAAACGATCCCTATCATTGTCCCAAAAGGCCAATCTGAGGCTTTCACAGTACTCTTGGTCAATTACTTAAAAAGCTGGGCATTCCTGTGCTGCATTTACTATAAAAACAAGTATGTGAGGGTTCAAAATTTCATCAAAGAAAACATATCAAAGATAATTGAGAGGGGCAGTGTAATTAATTTTTTGGCATTTGGCACTCCCCCTTTGTGGTTACGTAGGCTTTTCTCGAAGGGGAATTGGAGGGTGTTATAGACCCTAACACTATTCCCTTGGATTTGTTCTATGGGCTATATATACTTCAATACATTTACAATAGTAACAAAGTAGTCACAGTTGATTCTTAGGCCTGGATAACTCCCATGGTTATTAGGTAGGCCTAAACTCCAATATTAGTGTCAGACATGGCACATTTTGTGGTGCATCTTTTGTTCATGCGTGTTTTTTTATTATTAATGCCTGAGAACATATTTAGGGCCAGATTACAAGTGGAGCGGTATTAATTGCTAGAAGTAAGCTTTTTGCGCTGGTATTACAATTTGAAAGTAAAGTGTTATTGCTTGCGCTTACCCAACGTACGTAAAAAGACGAATTTAGAATATTGTGCGTGCAATAACGTATTCCCCATAGAAGTCAATGGAGCAAAAAAAGTGGAGAAAAACACTTTACTCACGTGCAAACCCAATTGCATATTCTCAAGTGCGCTAACCCGACATGAAAATATATTTCACATTCATTATGCAATATTCATATTTAATAAAGTGTTATACTGTGCATTTACTGTAAATATTTTATAATGTGCTTCACATAGCAGAATATGTTCTATTTTTTCATAAATACATATTTCTACAAATATCTTGTTTTTTTGCACAAATACAGTATATATCTATACCTATATATGTGTATATATATATATATATATATATATATATACACACACACATTATTATATATAGGTATATATATATACTGTATATATATATATACTCTATATATGTATACTGTGTGTATATATATATATATATATATATATATATATATATATATATATATAGGAATATCTATTTATAAATACGTAGAACATATTCTGCTATGTTAAGAACATAAAATATTTACAGTAAATACACAGTATAAACATTATTAAATACTAGTTTTAAAGCCCGTGTACAGGGGCCAAAATGTTTAAGGAAAGAATTATACGTATCCCTCTATCCTATCCCTCTATCACTATCCCTCTATACCTAATCCCTCTCCCTCTATCCTTATGCCTCTATCCCTAGCCCTCTATCCCTATCCCCTCTATCTTTATTTTTCTCCCAGTGCTAGGATCCCCCTAACCATCCAACCTCCCTGACCCCCCCTCAAACAGCTGTCTCCCAGTACTATAAACCCCTTTTTTTCTGTAGTGTCCCACTACCTCCCACCGATCTCCCATTTAGTACCCCCGCACCCCAAAACCCCTTTTCTGTAGTGTAGCTGCCCCATAACTCCCTGTCCCTTTTTTTCTGTAGCAACCCCCTATTCTGTAGTGTAGCTGCCCCCAAGGGGGGGGGGGCAATGCCCACCCAATGGAAAGCTTTGTCCCCTCAAAAAATATTGATTATGATCATACGCTTTGAAATAATAAATACAATAATGAATTGTTATGTAATGCTGCATGCTGGGCCGGCGTTAGCTGCCCAAGCTGTGAGGTTGCATCACGCATATGCAAGGAGCTCCGTATCTTACCTCTTATTTGGAATTGGAAAGTTAGAGGACTTTTTGGGCTTGTCTTTAACCCTATTAATTTTACCTAACTATCATGAGTTACTCATTTTCTTAAACAATAGACCATGATAAGAATATGATTGTATCATATAAATATAAGTCTATAAATGGCTACTGGTTTCTATCGACGCCTCAAAAGTGCACTGTGATCTTAGGCTGGTAGCCATTTATAGACTTTTATTTATAGGATACATTCATATTCTTACAGGTTCACAGATACATAGGTTGTATTAAGTAGCCTCAGATATCCGTTAGTTATTGTAAAACAGGTATTGCTAAATCTAATCTACAAAAGTACTACCCATACCTGAAAACTTAGTATCCCTCACTGCTATGCAAACAAAGGGGTTAATTGCTTGGGGGGTATGGGGTGCATGGCTGTTTAGGGGACTTGATTGAGATTTACGAATGAGTTTAAGGGTTTGGATCATGGTGAAT
This sequence comes from Bombina bombina, assembly GCF_027579735.1. NCBI lineage: Eukaryota > Metazoa > Chordata > Amphibia > Anura > Bombinatoridae > Bombina > Bombina bombina. The sequence goes on along the minus strand of NC_069502.1, from coordinate 913,185,291 downwards.
AAGGGGTGAATTGTTTTTAAGGAGCTATTGCACTGGGGATCTCAAGTTTAATGGCTCTGTTTTAGTGCACTGCATAGGATTTAGACTTCAATCTTTTACCTAGTGATTTAGCCACATATTCTCCTAATGTTAATAGTGGGGTATAAGCCAGTCAGAAGCTACCACTTTCCTGCAGACTATGTAGGTCTGCTCTTATTTTGACTCTCATACATGCTTTGAAAATGCGTGCCCCCCTCGTGAAAATGCGTGCCCCCTTCATTCATTCGGGAGCCCAACTCTGGCTGCAACATCCCTCCCTGTCCCTTTTTTTGTGGCAAACACTTTTGAACTGAAAATTTGTGAAATTCTTAACTTAACAACACACATGACCACTGTGCCCCTTTAAAATCCCCATGAAAGGGATATTATGTGGAAAAATTACATTCTCTAATTTGTTTAAAAATTTAATTTTAACACTAGCAACCCTGGGCTGCTATCATATGTGTTAAACCCCATGCAAAGGGGTTGTCTGGCCATCACACACCCAGCATGTCTACCACAACCCAGCCCATAAATCAAACAGTGGGCCTCTAGCAAGTGCTCCCCCCTTAAATAATTTCTGAGACACCACTGGCAAGATTGTGATCAACCCCTATAATGTCCCAAACAGATGTGTTCTTTCATGATTCAGATAGATCATGTGATTTCAATCAGAAGCTGCTGATTGGTGGCTGCATATATATGCCTCATGTTATTGGCTCTCACAATGCATTCAGCTAGCTCCCAGTAGTGCATTGCTGCTTTTAAACAAAGGATAGCAAGAGAACACAAACAAATTAGATAATATAAGTAAATTGGAAAGTTATATTAAGTATTCTCTATTTGACTATTTTTGAAATAAACCTTTTGGTTTTCATGTCCCTTTATTATTTTATTGATAAAAAAAAACATTAAAAAATATCCGAAATTGCAAAGTTTCTAATGAGTATAGTGGTGCATTGTTTGTGAAAACCATAAGAAAACCAGGTCTTCTGATGTATTGTAATAAGACTTAATTTGAAAATAGCTTATCACACACATATAACCCATGTAAAAACTCTTTTAACAGATTTGGATACACTCGTATTTTGTACTTGCTGCTAAGCCCATATTTCCACACACCAAGTTCTGAAGCTGCTTCTTTCATTATGATGGTGAGAGTCCACGTGCCTTAACATGTGGGATTTAATTGCCCATTACTAGGAGGAGGCAAAGAACCCCAAACAACAGTGACCCCTCTCAATTTTATTTTAAATCTATAGAACAGGTAGAGGTAGGTCCTAGAGGGGGCAGTAGAATTGCTAGCCCTAAGGAAAAGGGAGACTTTCTGGATCCACACTTTAGGGAGCCTTGGTCACTACGTCTAAATAGGGACATAGATCTAGCTGCCTTCCTCTAGATTTTTGTGAGGACAAGTATTTATTACAGTATATATTTTTATGTCTGATATAATTTTTATACTATACTGTACAGGTTCTTAAATAAAGAGTTTTATATAAGATTTTTATATTAATGTTATGATATATTTAGGTTGACATATAATAATGGTATAACACAGAGTGCTTGATATATGCTTTATTTGATTGAACCTGCCTTCAGGTTGTTAAAGATTGATACAAATTGTATATTTTAATTGGTGCAAAAAATAATTATACCTATTTATAGGTTCTTTAAGTATTATCTCCTTCTCACCCTCTATCAGTACAGCTGGTTCATGGGAACTTACTACAGGGTTTAATTCATACTTTTATTCACATAAAGAAGTAAAACTCGTTTTGAGATATTACCCCCCCTGACAAGGCAGGTTTCGTAATATTCAGCTATATAAGTTTAAATATATTGCTACAAGAACCAATGTAGTGCTTTTTATACTTTCTGTTAAAACATGCCTCTAGAACTTGCTATATATTAAAGGCAGCAATAACAGAGGATTTTTATTTGTACCTGGATGGGAACGTTTTTGCCCTTAAACAAAATGGAGAAAGGGCAATCAATCAGGTTAGAGCAGTGATGCATATAACAGGGAAGTAGGGAGGGGCGTATACCTACCTCTGAAAAAGCGACCAATCGAGTTGTGAAATGCATCAGGCTCTGCCTCCCGACTCACACACGCTCCAGTATACTGGCAACACTAGTCAATAAGCTGTTTTTGGTTAAGTTTCTGTTTACAGCAATAGATTGACTCGTGCCAGCAAACACTGTAGTGGTTTTTAGACATTTTAATATTTTATTTATTTGTACAATTTTACTCCAGTGTATATCTATACTTGTGTATTTGGTGCTTTATGTTAAAATAAATTACTTTTAATCTCACTGAATCTTGCTCTCTGCAAGTGTACAATAAGTTATATTGCCCTAAATCCCCAAAACCTATTTACAGAACAATCAGCATAAAACTAAAACAATCAACATAAAGCTGTGTTTGGTAAACACCAATCAAGGACCTGGGAGTTTGTGTGGAAGGGCTAAAGTACACAGAACAGAAGTCTACTCCGATATCAACAGCATCTAAGGCAGTGGTTCTCAAACCAAGTGACCTCAAGGCCCGGTAAATTTTAGCCGGACATGTCCAGGGCCCCCAGGAGTCATAATACTATATATATATATATATATATATATTATATCTATATACACACACATATACATATATATGTATTGTATTTTTATTTATACTGCCGCTACATGCCCAGGACACTCGCATATGTGTAATGCACTCTGAAAGGCCTGCCTGGTATTCCTGATATGTGGAGTGGTGGGCCTGTCAAGAGTATGCAGTGGGGGGCATGTTGGGTCATGGCCCACCAGCAGGCTGTCACGGCCCAGCACCGGGCCACGGCCCGGCTGTTGAGAAACCAGGCTTCTAAGGAGACCATACAGGTCTGATAATAGCCTCCATGCATTTTCTATACCTCATATAGTTTGAGGGTCCCCAACAAGTGAGTACAAATTTGGCATTTAAGTAGCTGATATTTGTGGAATCTGAACCTACTACACCCAGATCCGGAATCTTTGTGCGCCTCTCCTTTCTTCTGTTTCCATATATATGTGTGTGTGTGTATATATATATATATAAATATAGATATATATGTATGTGTATATATATATATATATATATATAAATATGTGTGTATCTTTATAAATTATATATTTATGTATATGTGTGTGTGTGTGCGTATATATATATATATATATATATATATCGGATAATAGGGCTGTTGGGCTGGTCTACAATTTTTCCAGGGCTGCTTTATATTCGCAGTCCGGCCCTGAAAGAGAGTTGTTTGAGAGGGGTCAGGTAGGAATCAGGGTTTTCTGAAGTCTCAGGTGGGAGGGTAATCTATACACTAAAGCTAAAATTAACCCTACAAGCTTCCTAATTAACACCTTCACTGCTGGGCATAATACAAGTATGGTGCGCAGCTGCATTTAGCGGCCTTCTAATTACCAAAAAGCAATGCCAAAGCCATATATGTCTGCTATTTCTGAACAAAGGGGATCCCAGAGAAGCATTTACAACCATTTGTGCCATGATTGTACAAGCTGTTTGTAAATAATTTCAGTGAGAAACCTAAAGTTTGTGAAAAAGTTAATATTTTTTTTTATTTGATCGCATTTGGCGGTGAAATGGTGGCATGCAATATACCAAAATGGGCCTAGATCAATACTTTGGGTTGTCTAGTAAAAAAAATATAGTTTTGATATGTAAACATATAAAAAAAAAGGCTCTATTTCTGTTTAAATGTAGTAATGGCAAAAATACTAACAATGTTCTGGTCTTTAGGGGAAGTTTTTGTCTGAAATGCCCGGTCCTTAAGGGATTAAGATCTTCTAGTCAGCACTTTGTTTGTCGATCTACAGACTCGGAACACCTACAATTTAGTATTAGCTAAATTATGCATTTTCTTTCACAGTGAATAGAGGGACTAAAAATAAAATGTAATGAAATGTATTCTAGAATGATTGTGTCACAAGAAATACAGTACTTAATTAACATAAGATAATGATTGCAGATGTGCAATTCAGTTTCCTCATATTATTTATATAATAGCAGAAAATGTTAAAATTGAAATCATTTTTACTTCCTGTGGAAATGAATTTATAAGCACTTCGGATCTGTTAATGTGCAGCTGTTCCATACATTCTTGAATATTAAAGATATTATTTATGATTAAACAAGGTAATTTATTGAAGCTAAAATGCATTTACGCTGTTGCTTTTATTGTATTATTTTTGCACATTACTAACAATAGTTTTGTTTTTTCCTTATAATGCAGCGTCACTCATTTCTATTATTACTGCTTACCGAGTTATTTACACCACAGAGAATTGTTTTATAAAGGTTTCATTTTCTGGTTCAGAAAGCTTAAAATTTCACATTTAGATCTCTGGACCTTGACAGCTGTAATTGTGTTTAGAAAAAAAAGCAAAAACTGTTTATTTAAAAAACAAAAAAAACACATTACATTTAGCATACATATTTAGGTTTCAAAATAGATATTTAAGACAAAGAAAATGATCCACTTGGTGGAATATAAATGTAAAATGGTCTATAGTGACCCTGGAGAAAAATATGCTTTCTTTAATACTATAGCAAAATTGTGTTAACAGATCTGCTTAAAAATTCTTCATAGATGAGGAACAGAGGTTTGGAATTACTAAAGTAGTGGTACATTTTTAAATGCTAGAATATACCAGTGCTATAAATAAAGGGGTCTTTCAGTCAGGAAGTATAAAAAACTTCATGCTGAAAGTTTCTTTATTTGCCTGCAAGTTATGCCAAGCGGAGCTCCTCCTGCTGCCTATGGCAAAAAACTAGTTTCTCAATGAAGTGGTATTTCCACCTCTAATGCCGATCGTCAAGCGCGGCTATTGGATATATATACTGTATATATGCAATTATTGGGCAAAGACTGTTCTTGATTTCAGATGAAAAGCTTGCCAAATTAGAAAATGGTATTTTCTCAATCAATATTTAATAAAAATGTAAGAAAAAGGCATTTAAAATATTAATAGTTATAAAAAATTGAGCAAGCATGTCTAGTATACCCAGTATACTGATATATGGATGACATTCAGAATGTTTAACACTTATCAGGAGAATTTTGTAATATAAAAGTTGAATTTATGTTTAAATATTTTTATTGATAACATAAATCTTGTATACTTACAATACAAAGGCTGATCAACCATTTCTCCAGAAACATAATCATCAAAATAACAGTGGATGATAATCCCAGTGTACCCAAGCAATGCTCCCCACCATCCTCCCTCACATCCCAATACCTTTCATAGTCCCAAAGAGATCTAACTTTGTGTGCATTGGGTGCCGGAACATTGCACCAACATCCAGAGACATCCAAATTGAGTCTTTGTATCCTGGAGGTTGTTCCAAATTGATTGTTACAAAATAATTATCATATGTGACTGTTGCTCAGTAATAAACCAGCAAAAAAAACAAGGTTGATAAATTCTAAATTCTCGGAATGATCAAGTAAACATTTAGATTAAGGTATATAATTTTCCTCAAAAATTCTTTTTCAAACTTAATGATTTCAGAAAAGGGTAGGGGGGGGGGGGTTGGGGGGGGGGGGGGGGGAAAGGAGGGGGAAATAGTGTCCCCCCTCCCAGCGATCCTCCAAGGCCTACGGAAGTTATTCAAATCCAGCCTCTAGGGGTTAAGTCGGCCAGCTCTGTCTCCTCTGGGGAGTGTTGCATTACTGATCCAGTAGTACCATGTCTTCTGAAAAGAGGCCCTGTTGTTTAGCATGTCTGTTGCGTATTCATACATAGTGTAGGTGTGGCATATTTTATTGTATACTTCTAACCATGGTGGTGATCCTATCTTCCAGTATTTTGCAATGCATACCCTTGTCACTGTGCACAGAATTCTGATGAATGTGTTGATGTATCTGTGGAATCTATCTATGTTGTCGTGTAGTAAGGCTTGTTGGATATTGAGTGTAACCTCTTCTTCTAATAGTTGGCTAATGAGAGCGGAGAGCTTTTGCCATGTCCCCTGTATTTCCCTACACTCCCACCACATGTGTTTATAGGATCCCAGCTCTCCGCATCCTCTATAACATAAGTTGCTGCTATGTGGTTGTATATGGGCCGTCCTCACTGGGGTTAAGTACCATCTGAATAGGGTCTTTGTAACATTTTCCTTCAGGTCTATGCTAATTAACCCTTTAATAGCTCTTTGGAATAGTTCCTCCCATTCCTGTACTTCCTTACTTATGTTCAAGTCTTTCTCCCATTTTGCCATTATCATGGATTTAGATCTGTTTGGAGGTGTCTGTAGTGTTATGTATATTTTAGAGATATTGTGTTTGGTCCTTGTGAGACTTGTGCCATAGGTCTCTAACACCGTATTTTGTCCCTTTTTTGAGTTTTTCAGGAATAGGTGTAAGGAGGAGCGTAACTGGAGATATAGGTACCAGTGGAGCTTAATAGGAATTAGTTTTGTCTGTAGCTGGGTAAAAGGAAGTAATTGTCCCCCCTGTATTACATCCGCTACTCTGTAAAGCCCCTTGTTTTCCCATTTGGTCACTAGTCTACGGGAGTCTCCTGATAAGAGGCATCTGATTGGTATCATTAAAGAGAATTCCGGGAACAGGTCTGCTCTTTTAAGTGTCTGTGTCCATGTCTTTATAGTCAGGTCCATAGTGTATGTTTTGGTGTATGTCTTAGCTGGGTGATTGGTTTGTGCGTCCCATAGAATCGAGTCTCTTTCCTCCCATCCCCCCAGTTCCATCTCCAGGAACACCCAGGTGGCCTCTTCCGACCTTCTCAGGAGGCAGGAGTCTTGGGCTAGTCTGGCCGCTTTATAGTATTCCAAGAGATCTGGGGCTCCCACTCCCCCCGCCGCTCTACTCCTACAGACCACTTGTTTTGCTATTCTGGCCGATTTTGGCCCTCTAATAAAGGCTAATATATCAGCCTGTAGTTTAACAATATCTGTTTTGATCAGTTTGATGGGGAGGGCCCGAAAAAGGTATAATATGCGTGGGAGTATGTTCATTTTGATCAGCGCCACTCTACCCATCCAGGAGAAGCCACACATCCGCCACCTTGCCAGATCTTTTCTGAATTGGCTGAGGAGCGGAGTATAGTTGTATTTGTACAATAGTTGCATCTGAACCGGGAGATTGATACCTAAGTATCTTATTGTTTTGGGAGCCCACCGAAACTCAAAGTTGAGTTCTATTATTTTCCGCGTGTGTGGGGGAATGGCCACCGGGAGGAGTTCGCTTTTTTCCACATTTATTTTGTATCCCGATATATTTGAAAATTCACCCAGTAACAAATGTAGATTAGGAAGTGATATGAGTGGCTTAGTGATGGTGAGCAAGATGTCGTCCGCGAATAAAGAGATTTTGTATTCAGAGTGGGCTGTCTGAACTCCCGATATGTCCGGGTGGGCCCGAATCTTGGCCGCCAGTGGTTCAATACAGAGGGCGAATAACAGGGGCGACAGAGGGCACCCCTGTCTTGTCCCGTTCAGTATGGGGAAGGAATTGGATCTATACCCCCCCGAAGTCACCTGGGCCCGTGGATTGGAGTAAATAGCCCGCAAAGCGGACAGAAAAGTGTCTCCGAAGCCCATTTCTTCCATGACTGCAAACATATATTTCCAGTCTATCCTATCAAACGCCTTCTCCGCATCCAGTGATAGGACTAGAGAAGGCGTTTGTGTTTTTTCTAACTGGTGAACCAAGTTAATCACTCGTCTGATGTTATCTGGGGCTTCTCTATGTTGTATGAATCCCACTTGGTCAGGGTGGACTAGGGATGGCATGATCGGTTTGAGGCGGTTGGCTAAAATTTTTGTAAAGATCTTGAGATCCTGATTGATTAAGGATATAGGGCGATAGTTTCTGCATTTTTTATGGTCCTTATCTGGTTTGGGGATAACTACTATTTTTGCATCTAATAATTCCCGGGGATGGGATTACCCTCTAGGATAAAATTACAAAATTTAGTTAAGTGAGGGACAAGTGTGCTTTTGAAAAGTTTATAATACTCTCCCGGGAAACCGTCGGGTCCTGCTGCTTTCCCCGGTTTTAAATCTTTAATGGCCCCTAGGATCTCCGCAGGAGTTATCTGGGCATCAAGGGTGTCTCTTTGTTCTATTGTAAGCGATGTTAGTCTGCAGTCATTTAAGAATTTTCCTGTTTGAGTCACTGTCTCCGCATTGTGAGTCACCTTTTCTCCGTCATAGAGTTTGCCATAAAAATTTGCAAAGGTATCAACTATCTTTTGGGGATGGGAGGTTAGTGTGCCCCCCTCTGTTTCTATTGAGGGTATCGCTGATGCTTTGCATCTTTCTCTAATCCTATGTGCCATAAATCTGTCTGGCTTGTTTGCATAGATAAAGTACTGCGATTTAAGTCGCTGCGCCACCCTTGCTGCTTGTGTATTTAGTAGTGTGGTTAGTGATTGTTTTCTGTCTTGTAGGTCTCGCAGCGCTGCTGGACTCTTGGTCAATTTGTGCTGTCTCTCCAATACTTCAATATCTTTGTGTAATTGTGCTATGTGGGTTCTATATTTCTTGGTATGTTGAGCTTTGAGTTGGATTAATAAACCTCTAAGCACTGCTTTATGAGCAGCCCAAGAGTACATATAATTAGTGGTGGAGTCGGTGTTAATAGTCCAAAATTCAGTCATGGCACGGAGTATGTCATTATGGTCTTGGTTGGATCTCAGCAAGGTGGGGTCATATGTCCAAGTCCTGGCTCTATTAATATCCCTTAATCCCTCTAGATCAGCCGAAATTATGGAATGGTCTGACCACACGCAAGCGTGTATGCTCGAGCTTCGTAACATGGGCAGCAGTATTTGGCTTGTATAGATGTAGTCTAGTCTAGTATAGGAGTCATGTGCAGCTGAATAAAAGGTAGTGTCTGTGGTAGTACCATATAGCGTGTTCCATGTGTCCCTAAGAGTGTGTGGTGCAAATGAGTCTTGTATGTCTTTGATAATGCGGTTGTGTCTGTGGTGTTTAGGAGTCAGTGTTTTGATATGTGGGGTTTGAATAGGGGTCATAGTTATGTTAAAGTCTCCTGCTAATATAATCTTAGTTTGTGACCAACCTGTCAAGAGTCGGGCCACAGTGGCAAAAAATGTATGCTGGTTATCATTGGGTGCATATATATTACATAGGGTGACCTCACTGTCCAGGATGCGTCCCTTCACTATTAGGTATCTACCTTCAGGGTCGGCTAGTGTGCTGTCATGATGGAACCCTACCGAAGAATGTATCAGGATAGACACCCCTCGAGTCTTCTTGGGTGCTGTGGCGTGGTAGTGTGTGGTGAATTGCTTTGTCCAGTATTTCGGGGGGTTGTCTCTAAGAAAGTGTGTTTCTTGTAGGAACACTATGTTGGCGTTCAGTGCCCTATACTGATTCATTGCCATCCTTCGCTTAATATCAGTATTGAGGCCCCTAACATTGTGAGATATCAGTCTGATTTTGTTATTCATAGGTGTTTGTGTAGGTTTGCATGTGTATGATTGGTGGAGTATGCAAGTACATGTATTCTAGACAATGAATTATCTTACCCCAGGAGTTCTGGTCCATTGTAGCGGGTTGCAGTTTATGAGCCTTTATTTCGGAGGGATCGCTGAGAGGGGGAAAAAGAGGAGCAAAGAGTAAATAACAACATATTAAACAGTCGATATCTAACTGGTCCCTAACAATGGGACAACTTAACAGTGCCCGAGGGCATCTTAAAGGTTGTGTGATAGCCACTCAACCTTAAGTAGTGGGGGGGTATCTGTCCACTTCTTTGAGATATTAGCAGGGCGAGAGTAATCGCAGAGTGCATCTGCCCCCCAACCAGCTAGGATAAGTGATGGAAGAATAATATCTGTCCATGATATGGTGTTAGTCTCATGTAGTTCAGATAGCTGGTGGGGGTTAGTTCCAAAGGGCGGTCAATGATGCTCAAATGTTGAGGTCTCTTGTCTATGAAGAGTGTTTATGGTTTCCCCTTTCTCTAAGTCTCTTGTTGTATGAGAGGGAACCCAAGAGAAAAAAAAAAGAAGGGGGAAGAAAAAAAAATTCACGATATTTTGTCTCTGGGTTCACTGGTTTTTTGCCTCTTATTATTAACCTTCTGCCAGGTTATTTGGGTTCTGGAGCTCCCTGAGGGTTCCTTCCGTGGTGGTGGTAAATCTTGTTCCGGGAGGGTCGGTGGTTCCAAGCCCAGTAAGTCACATACCTCCGGGATATCCTCTTGATTTTTAATATTTATGGTTTTAGAGTCCTTGAGGATGCTTAAGACAAAGGGGAATCCCCATCTGTAAGGGATTTGCTGTTTGCGTAAGATGGTAGTTAGTGGTCTCAGTGATCCCCTGCGCTGTAGGGTGCGTAGACTCAGATCTTGGAAGAATTGTATTATGTTTCCCTGAAATTTAAAGGTGGGGTTTTTCCTAGAAGCCTGCAGTATTTTTTCTTTATCAGGAAAGAATGTCAATTTAACTATCACATCTCTTGGGGGTATTCCATTCTTTGTTTTAGCTTTAAGAGCTCTGTGTGCTCTCTCCACGTGGAATGTGTACTCAGGGGGTGAGCCTGTTATCTGGCTGAAGAGTTGTGCAATATATGCTGGGATGTTTTGATTTGTGACATCTTCTGGGATTCCCTTTAACCGAATGTTGTTTCTTCTGCTCCTGTTCTCTAAATCCTCCATTTTATCCTGCATGTCTTGTAGGAGCTGTTGTTGGTTAGAGACAGTTTGCGTTATTTCATCTACATTTTCCACCATCGCATCTTTTTGATCTTCCAATATGTCGATTCTGTTTCCCATATCTGTGAGATCAGATTTAATTTCAGCAAGACTGGATGTCACTGTCGTGTGTATGGTATCTATCTTCTCCCACAGCTTTTCAAAGTTATCCGTTAGGTCTTTTTTGGACACTAGGGAGTGCAGATCCGCTCTAGTAATAGGGGATTGGTCTGCATTGGACGGTTGTGAGGGTTGATCTAATTCTTCGTCTGTCTCCATGTCCTTATTAATTTTGGTTGATTGAGAGGTTTTAAAAAAGGAAGATACTGTTGAAGGAGTGTTTGGGTTAGTTATTTTTTCTCCCTTCCCTCCTCTCCTGGTTGCCATTGCTTTGGTATGTTAAATATATCAGGTATTGTCTCTGGGGGCGCCAGAAAGAGGGGTCACTGTTGTAGTTTAGGGTGGTGAAAAAGTTCCTTGTCTTTCTCTGTCTCAGGATATGGTGGAGCACAGTTCCAGGAGCGATAGTCTCCCCAGGTGGGGTAATATTTTAAGGGAGTTGAGGCAATAAGAAAAAAGAGGCAAAAGGAGAGAGAAAGGGGGAGGCAAAATCTCTCACTAAGGTATGGTTATATGTTAGCTGTTCCTCTTCATTTAAGTGACCGGCAGCGTCTTGCTTAGTCTCCTTTGCAGCATATGTCGCAGCAGGTGTCCCCCCCTTCTGTTGTCGTAGGCTACATGTTGCTTATATGAGGTGAAAAATTGTGGAAGGTATACTCAATAGATTGATGCATCAAATCAGCAGCGGATATATATCAGGTGCTTAGATCTTAGGTAGGGTGAATGGAACCCACTACAACCTCATAAAAGTTATCTCAATAGGTCTAGGAGGTGCAAGTAATTCTTTAGGCTATATCAGGCAGACAATACTTTATTTAAAATGTAGGAAAGTTGTCTGTTGGTTTATGTTGCACTTATCTGATGCCACTACTCTGTGTCGTGTAAAGGTGGTTGCTGTGCACTTAAGTCAGTAGTTGGATGATTAGGAGCAGTCAGTAATAAGTCTCTCCCAGATGTGGGGTTAGGAATTGTTCAGGAGGTTCGATTTTACAGTGGGGTGCAGATAAATATGCAGTTTAGAAAAGTTAGTATGAGAGCGTCCAGCTGCACAACGTTTTAACCACCACCCAGGCTCAGTTTACCTCCCGGTTTACTTACACTATTTCAGGTGCAGTCAATTTCGCAGGGAGGTTCTTCAGTGCCCTCTTCTTGGTTCACTACTTGCTTGCTCCTTAATCACAGTGCTCCGGATCGGAGTTCCGACCCCCCCTCCGGAGCAGGACAAAAAGTTAATTTGCCGTCGATGCCTTTAGAAATGCTTAGCCAGTCGGATCCCCACGGCAGCAAGTTATACTGACTAGTGGCTATAAGACCGCCACAAGAACAGCTTCCTAGGTTCAGTGCAGTGTAGTGTAATGTCCAACTACTCGACTGCGAGTACACTGCTACAGGCCTCCTTCTCGTGACGTCAGTCACAATAATGGCGCCGTTCGCGCCAGTAGTTCCCGGTCTGCTGTTAAGTCTTTTAAAATGCCGCCTATCATCAGCGGCTCTGCCACCCTCTGTGTACTCACTCCAGAGCCCTGTGCATAGGGCAAATCGTAGGAACTCCCTTCCGATCTTCTTCTGGGTTACCCCTTCAGCAGTAGCGCGCTCAGATGAGCTGGATAGTTCGGCCGATAGGGAAGGGAGTCAAATTATGGTCAGTGCCCTGACCTATTGAATCAGCAAGTCCTCCGGTGTGTTAGGATAACTTTGTGCTCATATAGGACACCTAATAGTAGTTGATTTTTAACTTTGTATAGCCTAAATGTGCCGGAGCTCTATCAAGTTGCGTCTTCTCCCTTTCTAGGCTAGCTCCGCCCCCCCTAAAAGTTGAATTTAAAGGGTCGTTGTACTGTAAACTTTTTCCCCCTTTATTGTGTTTCCATTCACCCACTTTGTCTGCCGTAGTGTAATAAACGGTTTATAAACAGCAACATAACCTTTATTTTGTTATTTTAAATAGTTGATTTTGCCTTTTGAAACCACCATGTGTAATGAAAATATAAATATGTTTTTATACTCTGTAGAAAATCTATGTAAACAGGAGATAACAGTGTAAATTAAATGCTCAGTGGGGTATGGTAAAGAGAGAGATATTTTTGTATCTGCACATCTAACAGACTGTGTACATGAGAAGAGTGGCTGTTTCTGCAGGTTCTGCCCATTGAAAAGGGTATATCCTTGAGAACAATAGACTATGGTTTTAATGAGCAAAACCAGTTATTTAAAATACAAATATTAACATGAAGCAGCATTTCCTTATGCATTTAATACTATGCAGTAAGTATAACAAGCCATTTGGAACACATTAGTGGGAAACTTTACAATACATGGTCCTTAGACATTGTGCAATGGGATTAATCTAAACACCACATATTGGTTTTCTAACATGTTGCTCTATCTTTGTGCATTACTGTGTCTTTTTGTGAAATGTAACTTTTGTAAAAAAAAAAAAATTGACAGTGCAAATTATTGTTTATTAGTTCCCATTGATGTAAAGGGAGCTGATAGTAAAGCACTGCAGGTATTTAGTAAGTGCTAAGTTAAAAATACTTAACAGTTAAAAAAGAAAAATTAAAACTAAACAGCCACAGATCATTCATTCATTAATTCACTTAAATGCAGGCTAAAAGAATCTACAAGGACAAATGTTAAAGTGTAGTGGGAAAAATTCCCCAATGATCTCTTCAGATTTTGGGGCCAAATTATCAAGGGTCTAATGTCCCCTGATCCCCCTGTTTCTGCGCGAGCCTTCAGGCTCACCAGAAACAGCAGAGGCGTGAGATGCTACCTTTATTAAAAGTAAAAGTTTGTTTTTAATACAGAGGCAGGAGGACAAAATCTTTTTCCATCATTCCTTAGTGATAGTTATATTTGGATCATTCAGCCATGAAGAGGTAAAAGAGAGATTGGGCTATAATATCAAATATAATGTTATATGAGATAGGCATAGTTCTTCTTGTCAGAGATTGCTCTGAAAATAAAATGTCAAATAAAATGTGTGGTCTTATCAAATTCTTTTTGCCAGGATGGGTGAATATAGAATGCCGTAGCTGGAAATAGGATGACCAAGAATAAAAAAGATGTTGTAATGCATCCCTAAGTTCAGTGTAAGTTTTAATTGAGTCTCCATTGAGCACCTGAGCGATAGGAATATGAGTAATGTTTATATCCACATTTAGCCCATTTATAAAGTGTGAATAAATAAAGACTTTATTTCCCAACAAAGAGGTCAATGGGGATGGGTTTGTTGAAAGAGATGGATACTAACGAAGTAGGGTATCCCATACTGCAAGGATTTTGGTTATCATTGGATTAAACGCTATATTGCTATTTCTATCTCTATTAAAAATCCTGCATTGATCACCTATATTATTAATATTATTATTTTTTTTAAATAATTTTGATTAAATTTTCCAATAAGAAAAAATTATAAACATACATAAGAGAATGCATGATACAGCAATGAATTACAAAATGTGGGTCAAGGTATAAGAATACAATATTAGAATATGTCAGGTCTATAACGGTACATTTATTTATCATAGGTTTCTAGAATAAATTATACGTCTTTTGTTATCAAAGTTAAAAGACAATATTACATGTAGTCTCACCAAAATTACATTTTAATTTCTATCTCTATTTTCTATATATAGAATCCAAGGTTTCAATATTGCTAGAAAGAGGTCTTTCGTATCTAAAAGGTCTGCAGATGCACTGCTCATTTAATAATAATAAATGATTTTATTTTTTATAATATGATATGAGGAGACCATGGTTTTCCAATATCGAGCTATTACCAACCTAACTATTTTACAGATTAATGCTACTAGCTTATTGGCTTTCAAGTGCAATCCTTTAATTGGTTCATGAAGTAGAGCTTATGTTGGTGTTAAAAGAATATCTTTTTTAAATATATCACTTCGTAATGATTGTCATTGTTGATTATATATTTCCTACCTGTTCTATGTAAACATTTTGCATATATTGTGTATTATTATTGTTTTTGAATTTTATTGTACCCTATTGTATCAATGCAATATTTTGTGGACCCAGGACATACTTGAAAACGAGAGAAATCTCTCGTTTTCAAGTATGTATCCTTCCTGGTAAAATATTTTATAAATAAATAAATAATATAGATGTCTGGTTCCAGATATCTGTTACATGTGGGCAATCCCACCACATATGTGAGTATGAACCCTGATCATCACATCCTCTAAGGCATTTTGTTTTGGTTTGGTCAATCTGATGCAATCTAGTAGGATGAAAGTACCACCTAAATGCTACCTTCAAGTAATTTTCTTTAAGATGTCCACAAATTGGGAACGATGATCCCTTATTTATAACCTTGCACCATTTTTTCTGTTGTCCAACTAAAGTTAAATTAGGATTCCCATGGGAGTTTTGCCATATTTTTAGGAATATTAAACAAAGGATATCAATTTAATATAGTTCCCCTTGTTCTTTTCTCTTGTAAGGTGTATCCAGTCCACAGATCATCCATTACTTGTGGGATATTCTCCTTCCCAACAGGAAGTTGCAAGAGGACACCCATAGCAGAGCTGTCTATATAGCTCCTCCCCCAACTGCCACCTCCAGTCATTCTCTTGCAGCTCTCGACAAGGGAAGTAGCTAGAGATGTGTGGTGACTTAGTGTAGTTTATCTTCAATCAAAAGTTTGTTATTTTTAAATGGTACCGGCGTTGTACTGTTTTTACCTCAGGCAGAAATTAGAAGAAGAGTTTTGCCTGAGGTTTTTGATGATCTTAGCAGGTTGTAACTAAGATCCACTGCTGTTCTCACACATAACTGAAGAGTATGGGAAAACTTCAGCTGGGAGAACGGCTGGCAGAATTAACTGCCCTGAGGTATGTTCAGTATATTTTTTTCTAGAGAGATGATAAGAAGTCTAGAAAATGCTGACAGTGCCTGATATATTTAAGGTAAGCCTGATTGCAGTGATTTAACAAACGACTGGCATCATGCTTGCAGTAAAGGGTAATATTCATGTTACTTAGTCTTATGGCTTAGTATGTTAAACATTTACAGGATTTATAAAGAACGTTTTTTACTAAGGGTGATAAATCTTTATTTGGGGCCTAGTTTTCCACATGGCTGTGATTTTACTCCTAGGAATAGTTTTTAAGGCCCTCTGACTTTGAGTGCATGGTGGGAGGGGCCTATTTTCGCGCTCTAATTGCACAGTAGTTTTTACATCCTGAGACATCCAGCTTCCCTGAAGGAGTCCCCTGACATATTGGACCTCTGTAAGGGGTTTCTGTGCCTACAAAAGTCGTTTTATGGGAAGGTAGGAGCCACAGTAGAGCTGTGGCAGTTTACTTGTGACTTTTATAACGGTTTTAACGTTTTTTTTGCTTAGTTTTTGAGCCTGAGGGGTTAATCATCCATTTGCAAGTGGGTGCAATGCTATTTTAGTCTGTTATATACACTGTAAAAATTTCATAGAGTTAACTGCTTTTTTCACTGTTTTGCAGTTTTTGTGTTTGTTTTTTTCCCTTAAAGGCACAGTACCGTTTTTTATATTCTGCTTTTTCACATTAATTAAAGTGTTTTCAAAGCTTGCTGGTCTCATTACTAGTCTGTTAAACATGTCTGACATAGAGGAAACTCCTTGTTCATTATGTTTAGAAGCCATTGTGGAACCCCCGCTTTGAATGTGTACCAAATGCACTGATCTTACTATAAGTTATAAAGACCATATTCTGGCTTTAAAAGATTTATCACCAGAGGAAATTGACAAGGGGGAAGTTATGCCGACTAACTCTCCCCACGTGTCAGAGCCTATAACTCCCGCTCAAGGGACGCCAAGTACATCTAGCGCGCCCATAGCGTTTACCTTACAAGACATGGCGGCAGTTATGGATCATACCCTTACAGCAGTATTGTCCAAACTGCCAGGGTTACAAGGAAAGCAAAACAGCTCTGGGGCTAAGAAAAATACAGAGCTCTCTGACGCTTTAGTAGCTATGTCTGATACACTCTCACAATATGCAGAAGCTGAGGCAGGAGAGCTTCTATCTGTGGGTGATTTTTCTGACTCAGGGAAGACACTTCAACCTGATTCTGATATGTCTACATTTAAATTTAAGCTTGAACACCTCCGCGTGTTGCTCAGGGAGGTTTTAGCAACTCTGGATGACTGTGACACCATTATAGTCCCAGAGAAATTGTGTAGTTTGGATAAATACTATGCAGTGCCTGTTTACACTGATGTTTTTCCAATACCTAAGAGGTTTTCAGAAATTATTACTAAGGAATGGGATAGACCAGGTGTACCGTTCTCTCCCCCTCCTGTTTTTAAAAAGATGTTTTCCATAGATGCCGCTACACGGGACTTGTGGCAAACGGTCCCTAAGGTGGAGGGAGCAGTTTCTACCCTAGCTAAGCGTACAACTATTCCTGTCGAGGACAGTTGTGCTTTTCTAGATCCAATGGATACAAAATTAGAGGGTTACCTAAAGAAAATGTTTATTCAACAAGGTTTTATTCTCCAGCCCCTTGCATGCATTGCCCCTGTCACTGCTGCTGCGGCCTTCTGGTTTGAGTCTCTAGAAGAGGCTCTACAGGTAGAAACCCCATTGGATGATATCCTTGACAAGCTTAAAGCTCTTAAGCTAGCCAATTCATTTGTTTCTGACGCCGTTGTTCATTTAACCAAACTAACGGCTAAGAACTCAGGTTTTGCTATTCAGGCGTGTAGGGCGTTATGGCTTAAATCCTGGTCAGCTGACGTTACTTCAAAGTCTAAGCTTCTCAACATTCCCTTCAAGGGGCAGACCCAATTCGGGCCTGGACTGAAGGAGATCATTTCTGATATTACTGGAGGAAAAGGTCACGCCCTTCCTCAGGATAGGTCCAACAAATTAAGGACCAAACAGACTAATTTTCGTGCCTTTCGAAACTTCAATAGTGGCGCAGCTTCAACTTCCTCTAACACAAAACAAGAGGGAAATTTTGCCCTGTCCAAGCCGGTCTGGAGACCTAACCAGGCTTGGAACAAAGGAAAGCAGGCCAAAAAAAAATGCTGCTGCCTCTAAGACAGCATGAAAGATCAGCCCCCGATCCGGTAACGGATCTAGTAGGGGGCAGACTTTCTCTCTTCACCCAGGCTTGGGCAAGAGAGGTCCAGGATCCCTGGGCGTTGGAAATTGTGTCCCAGGGATATCTTCTGGACTTCAAAGCTTCTTCCCCAAAAGGAAGATTTCATCTCTCACAATTATCTGCAAACCAGATAAAGAGAGAGGCATTCTTACATTGTGTTCAAGACCTCCTAGTTATGGGAGTGATCCACCCAGTTCCAAAGGAGGAACAGGGGCAAGGCTTCTATTCAAATCTGTTTGTAGTTCCCAAGAAAGAGGGAACCTTCAGGCCAATCTTAGATCTCAAGATCCTAAACAAATTTCTCAGGGTCCCATCCTTCAAGATGGAGACTATTCGAACCATCCTACCTATGATCCAGGAGGGTCAATATATGACTACCGTGGACTTAAAGGATGCTTATCTTCATATTCCGAAACACAGAGATCATCATCGGTTTCTCAGGTTCACCTTCCTAGACAGGCATTACCAGTTTGTGGCTCTTCCCTTTGGGTTAGCTATGGCACCAAGAATCTTTACAAAGGTTCTGGGGTCACTCCTGGTGGTCCTAAGGCCGCGGGGTATAGCAGTAGCCCCTTACCTAGACGACATTCTGATACAGGCGTCGATTTTTCAAATCGCCAGGTCCCATACAGACATTGTTCTGGCATTCCTGAGGTCTCATGGGTGGAAAGTGAACGAAGAAAAGAGTTCTCTATCCCCTCTCACAAGAGTTTCCTTCCTAGGAACTCTAATAGATTCTGTAGAAATGAAGATTTGCCTGACAGAGGCCAGGTTGTCAAAACTTCTAAATTCCTGCCGTGTTCTTTATTCTACTTCTCGCCCTTCAGTGGCTCAGTGTATGGAAGTAATCGGCTTAATGGTAGCGGCAATGGACATAGTGCCATTTGCCCGCCTACATCTCAGACCGCTGCAACTCTGCATGCTCAGTCAGTGGAATGGGGATTACACAGATTTGTCCCCTCTACTAAATCTGGATCAAGAGACCATCTCTGGTGGCTATCTCGGGTCAATCTGTCCAAGGGTATGACCTTCCACAGGCCAGATTGGACAATAGTAACGACAGATGCCAGCCTTTTGGGCTGGGGTGCAGTCTGGAACTCCCTGAAGGCTCAGGGCTCGTGGACTCAGGAGGAGGCACTCCTTCCGATAAACATTCTGGAACTAAGAGCGATATTCAATGCTCTTCAGACTTGGCCTCAGCTTGCTGCGGTCAGGTTCATCAGATTTCAGTCGGACAACATCACGACTGTAGCTTACATCAACCATCAAGGGGGAACAAGGAGTTCCCTAGCAATGTTGGAAGTTTCAAAGATAATTCTATGGGCAGAGGTTCACTCTTGCCATCTATCAGCTATCCATATCCCAGGAGTAGAGAACTGGGAGGCGGATTTTCTAAGTCAACAGACTTTTCATCCGGGGGAGTGGGAACTCCATCCGGAGGTGTTTGCGCAGTTGGTTCAACTTTGGGGCAAACCAGAACTGGATCTCATGGCGTCTCGTCAGAACGCCAAGCTTCCTTGTTACGGATCCAGGTCCAGGGATCCCAAGGCAGCACTGATAGATGCTCTAGCAGCGCCTTGGTACTTCAACCTGGCTTATGTGTTTCCACCGTTTCCTCTGCTCCCTCGTCTGATTGCCAAGATCAAGCAGGAGAGAGCTTCAGTGATTTTGATAGCACCTGCGTGGCCACGCAGGACTTGGTATGCAGATCTGGTGGACATATTATCCTTTCCACCATGGACTCTGCCGCTGAGACAGGACCTTCTACTTCAGGGTCCTTTCAACCATCCAAATCTAATTTCTCTGCGGCTGACTGCTTGGAGATTGAACTCTTGATTTTATCAAGACGTGGTTTCTCCGAATCGGTCATTGATACCTTAATACAGGCGCGAAAGCCTGTCACCAGGAAAATCTATCATAAGATTTGGTGTAAATATCTTCATTGATTTTATCCTTTCTCCAAGAAGGATTGGAGAAGGGTTTGTCAGCTAGTTCCTTAAAGGGACAGATTTCTGCTCTGTCTATTCTTTTGCACAAACGTCTGGCTGAGGTTCCAGATGTTCAGGCGTTCTGTCAGGCTTTGGTTAGAATCAAGCCTGTGTTTAAACCTGTTGCTCCGCCATGGAGTTTAAATTTAGTTCTTAAAGTTCTTCAAGGGGTTCCGTTTGAACCTTTGCATTCCATAGATATTAAGCTCTTATCTTGGAAAGTTCTGTTTTTAGTAGCTATCTCCCCGGCTCGAAGAGTTTCGGAGTTATCTGCTTTACAATGTGATTCCCCGTATCTCGTTTTCCATGCAGATAAGGTAGTGTTATGTACCAAACCTGGTTTTCTACCTAAGGTGGTATCTAATAAGAATATCAATCAGGAGATTGTTGTTCCGTCACTGTGTCCTAATCCTTCTTCAAAGAAGGAACGTCTATTACACAATCTTGACGTGGTTCGTGCTTTAAAGTTTTATTTACAAGCTACTAAAGATTTTCGTCAAACATCTGCATTGTTTGTGGTCTACTCTGGACAGAGGAGAGGCCAAAAGGCTTCGGCAACTTCTCTTTCTTTTTGCTAAGAAGTATAATCCGCTTAGCTTATGAGATTGCTGGCCAGCAGCCTCCTGAAAGAATTACAGCTCATTCTACTAGAGCGGTAGCTTCCACATGGGCTTTAAAGAATGAGGCTTCTGTTGAACAGATTTGTAAGGCGGCGACTTGGTCTTCGCTTCATACTTTTTCTAAATTCTACAAATTTGATACTTTTGCTTCTTCGGAGGCTATTTTTGGGAGAAAGGTCTTACAGGCAGTGGTGCCTTCCGTTTAAGCGCCTGCCTTGTCCCTCCCTTCATCCATGTCCTATAGCTTTGGTATTGGTATCCCACAAGTAATGGATGATCTGTGGACTGGATACATCTTACAAGAGAAAACAAAATTTATGCTTACCTGATAAATTTATTTCTCTTGTGGTGTATCCAGTCCATGGCCCGCCCTGTCATTTTAAGGCAGGTGTTTTTTTTTGTTTTTTTTTAAACTACAGTCACCACTGCACCCTATAGTTTCTCCTTTCTCTTGCTTGTCTTTGGTCGAATGACTGGAGGTGGCAGTTGGGGGAGGAGCTATATAGACAGCTCTGCTGTGGGTGTCCTCTTGCAACTTCCTGTTGGGAAGGAGAATATCCCACAAGTAATGGATGATCTGTGGACTGGATACACCACAAGAGAAATAAATTTATCAGGTAAGCATAAATTTTGTTTTTGGTGAGATATATAGATATTCTAGATATGAAGGGGGCTTTAGTGTGTCTTTGCCGAGAACTTTATTTACTCTTGCACGAAGTTGTAAGTAATTAAACCAGTTTGACGTGTTCTGTGTGTTCAAATCAGTATATTGAATGTAGTTCAAGAACATAAAGCCTTGTAAAGTGTCCGCTATTCTATATAATCCTCTATAAGCCCATTTATTTTGCAGTGTACAGCTAAAGTTGGTAGATAAAGTTATTAGTGGGATAGCCCTAGAGTTTCTCGGAATTAAAAAATATTTAGGAATTAGATGGTCCCATAACATGACTGTATGTGATATGGATGTATATGTTCTCCAAGCTGGTGGTCTATGTATTCTATCCGACCATAGTAGTTTGTGTATTGGTGATATCTGCAAAAGATTTGATTTAATATGTACCCATTGTAAGTCCTCCTCCAGATAAAAGATATGATGTCCTTTTGCAGAAAGAGAAGTACGTTTTGAGGGACATTAAAGGGACATGAAACGCAAATTTCTCTTGTTAAGTGTAGTCAGTCCACGGGTCATCCATTACTTATGGGATTATATCTCTTCCCCAACAGGAAGTTGCAAGAGGATCACCCAAGCAGAGCTGCTATATAGCTCCTCCCCTCACGTGTCATACCCAGTCATTCTCTTGCAACCTAACTAAAGATAGGTCGTTGTGAGAGGTCTGTGGTGTTTTTAAACTTAGTTTATTTCTTCAATCAAAAGTTTGTTATTTTAAATGGCACCGGAGTGTGCTGTTTGTTCTCAGGCAGCATTAGAAGAAGAATCTGCCTGCGTTTTCTATGATCTTAGCAGACGTAACTAAGATCCACTGGCTGTTCTCATACATTCTGTGGAGTGAGGTAACTTCAGAAAAGGGGAATAGCATGCAGGGCCCCCCTGCAAACGAGGTATGTGCAGTAAATTATTTTTCTGAGGAATGGAATTGACTGAGAAAATACTGCTGATACCAATGTAATGTAAGTTCAGCCTTAAATGCAGTGATAGCGACTGGTATTAGGCTGATGAGTGTGTGTACACTAAATGTATATTTTCTAGGGAATGGAATTGACTCAGAAAATACTGTTAATACTCAAGTAATGTATGAGCCTTAACTGCAGTAAAAGCGACTGGTAGCAGGCTTATTAATAACACTTCATAACTTTTAAAAATGTATGTTTAAAACGTTTACTGGCAGGTAGACATGTGCGGTTCGTTTCGGATTAATTCGGAAATTCGGTAAATTCGGTAAATTCGGAGATTCGGATCGATTCGGATTTCCGAATTAAAATACTTCCGAATCTACCGAATGAATCCGAAATAGCTGCCGTATCTCCGAATAAATCCGAATTAGCTCGGTAAAATTCGGCATTTCCCCATAGGAAACAATGGGAGTTTCGGCTGAAAAAAAACTAACACCGCAGCCCCATTGTTTCCTATGGGGAAACACTAAGTCTGCACCTAACACCCTAACATGTACCCCGAGTCTCTAAACACCCCTAATCTGACACTTATTAACCCCTAATCTGCCGCCCCCGCTATCGCTGACACCTGCATTATTTTATTAACCCCTAATTTGCCTACCGAATATCGCCGCCACCTACATTATAGCTATTAACCACTAATCTGCTGTCCCTAACACCGCCGACCCCTACATTATAGTTATTAACCCCTAATCTGCCTCCCCCAACGTCGCCGCAATCTAACTATAAGTATTAACCCCTAATCTGCCGACCCGATATCGCCGCCGCCTACATTATAGCTATTAACCCCTAATCTGCTGTCCCTAACACCGCCGACCCCTACATTATAGTTATTAACCCCTAATCTGCCTCCCCCAACGTCGCCGCAATCTAACTATAAGTATTAACCCCTAATCTGCCGACCCGATATCGCCGCCGCCTACATTATAGCTATTAACCCCTAATCTGCTGTCCCTAACACCGCCGACCCCTACATTATAGTTATTAACCCCTAATCTGCCTCCCCCCAACGTCGCCGCAATCTAACTACAAGTATTAACCCCTAATCTGCCGACCGCAAATCGCCGCCACTATAATAAATGTATTAACCCCTAAACCGCCGCACTCCCGCCTCGCAAACACTATAATACATTTTATTAACCCCTAATCTGCCCTCCCTAACATCGCCGCCACCTACCTACAATTATTAACCCCTAATCTCCCGCCCCCATCGTCGCCGCTACTATAATAAGGTTATTAACCCCTAAACCTAAGTCTAACCCTAACCCTAACACCCCCTAACTTAAATATAATTTAAATAAAACGAAATAAGTTTACTATAGTTAAATAAATGAATCCTATTTAAAACTAAATACTTACCTGTAAAATAAACCCTAATATAGCTGCAATATAACTAATAGTTACATTGTAGCTATCTTAGCATTTATATTTATTTTACAGGCAACTTTGTATTTATTTTAACTAGGTACAATAGTTATTAAATAGTTAATAACTATTTAATAACTACCTAGCTAAAATAAATACAAATTTACCTGTAAAATAAATCCTAACCTAAGTTACACTAACACCTAACACTACACTATCATTAAATTAACTAAATAAATGAATCCTATTTAAAACAAAATACTTACCTGTAAAATAAACCCTAATATAGCTGCAATATAACTAATAGTTACATTGTAGCTATTTTAGCATTTATATTTATTTTACAGACAACTTTGTATTTATTTTAACTAGGTACAATAGCTATTACATAGTTATTGACTAATTAATAGCTACCTAGTTAAAATAATTACAAAATTACCTGTAAAATAAATCCTAACCTAAGTTACAATTAAACCTAATTAACTACAAGTACCTACAATTATCTACAATTAAATAAACTAAAGTACAAAACCCCCCCACTAAATTACAAAAAAAAACAAACACTAAATTACAAAAAATAAAAAAATATTACAAGAATTTTAAACTAATTACACCTAATCTAAGCCCCCTAATAAAATAACAAAGCCCCCCAAAATAAAAAAAAATGCCCTACCCTATACTAAATTACAAAAGTTAACAGCTCTATTACCTTACCAGCCCTGAACAGGGCCCTTTTGCGGGGCATGCCCCAAAGAAAACAGCTCTTGTTGCCTGTAAAAAAAAACACAATCCCCCCCCCACATTACAACCCACCACCCACATACCCCTACTCTAACCCAAACCCCCTTAAATAAAACCTAACACTACCCCCTGAAGATCTCCCTACCTGAGTCGTGTTCACCCAGCCGGGCCGAAGTCTTCATCCGATGGGGCAGAAGAGGACATCCAGACTGGCAGAAGTCTTCATCCAAGCGGGGCAAGAAGAGGTCTTCCATCCATCAAGAAAAGTACAAAAAACAAACAAACACTAAATTAGCAAAAATATAAATATAATACAATAATTTAAAACTAATTACACCTAATCTAAGCCCCCTACTAGCTATTAATATAGCTACAATATTAACTAATAGTTACATTGTAGCTATTTTAGGATTTATATTTATTTTACAGGCAACTTTGTATTTATTTTAACTAGGTACAATAGCTATTAAATAGTTTATAACTACCTAGCTAAAATAAATACAAATTTACCTGTAAAATAAACCCTAACCTAAGTTACAATTACACCTAACACTACACTAATCATTAAATTAACTAAATAAATTAATCCTATATAAAACTAAATACTTACCTGTAAAATAAACCCTAATATAGCTACAATTTAACTAATGGTTATATTGTAGCTATTTTAGCATTTATATTTATTTTACAGGCAACTTTGTATTTATTTTAACTAGGTACAATAGCTATTAAATAGATATTTACTGTTTAATAGCTACCTAGTTAAAAATAATTACAAAATTACCTGTAAAATAAATCCTAACCTAAGTTACTATTAAACCTAACTCTACACTATCATTAAATAAATTAACTACAAGTACCTACAATTAAATACAATGAAATAAAACTAAACTAAAGTACAAAAAAAACAAACACTAAATTACAAAAAATAAAAAATATTACAAGAATTTTAAACTAATTACACCTAATCTAAGCCCCCCTAATAAAATAACAAAGCCCCCCAAAATAAAAAAATGCCCTACCCTATACTAAATTACAAAAGTAATCAGCTCTATTACCTTACCAGCCCTGAACAGGGCCTTTTGCGGGGCATGCCCCATAGAAAACAGCTCTTTTGCCTGTAAAAAAAAACACAATACCCCCCCCCCCCCACATTACAACCCACCACCCACATACCCCTACTCTAACCCAAACCCCCCTTAAATAAACCTAACACTACCCCCCTGAAGATCTCTCTACGTGTCTTCACTCAGCGGGCCGAAGTCTTCAATCCGATCGGGCAGAAGAGGACATCCAGACCGGCAGAAGTCTTCATCCAAGCGGGGCAAGAAGAGGTCTTCCATCCATCAGAAGTCTTGATCCAGGCGGCATCTTCTCTGTTCATCCATCCGGAGCGGAGCGGCAGCATCCTGAAGAACATCCCACGCAGAGCATCCGACGACTAGGTGACTGTACCTTTAAGTGACGTCATCCAAGATGGCGTCCCCTTGAATTCCGATTGGCTGATAGGATTCTATCAGCTAATCGGATTTAAGGTAGGAAAAAATCTGATTGGCTGATGGAATCAGCCAATCAGATTGACCTCGCATTCTATTGGCTGTTCCGATCAGCCAATAGAATGCGAGCTCAATCTGATTGGCTGATTGGATCAGCCAATCGGATTGAACTTGAATCTGATTGGCTGATTGAATCAGCCAATCAGATTTTTCATACCTTAATTCCGATTGGCTGATAGAATCCTATCAGCCAATCGGAATTCAAGGGACGCCATCTTGGATGACGTCACTTAAAGGTACAGTCACCTAGTCGCGGATCAAGAAAGAAGAGGATGCTCTGCGTGGGATGTCTTCAGGATGCTGCCGCTCCGCTCCGATGGATGAAACAGAGAAGATGCCGCCTGGATCAAGACTTCTGATGATGGAAGACCTCTTCTTGCCCCGCTTGGATGAAGACTTCTGCCGGTTTGGATGTCCTCTTCTGCCGATCGGATGAAGACTTCGGCCCGCTGGGTGAAGACACGGTAGAGAGATCTTCAGGGGGGTAGTGTTAGGTTTATTTAAGGGGGGTTTTGGGTTAGAGTAGGGGTATGTGGGTGGTGGGTTGTAATGTGGGGGGGGGGGGGGGTATTGTGTTTTTTTTTACAGGCAAAAGAGCTGTGTTCTATGGGGCATGCCCCGCAAAAGGCCCTGTTCAGGGCTGGTAAGGTAATAGAGCTGATTACTTTTGTGAATTTAGTATAGGGTAGGGCATTTTTTTATTTTGGGGGGCTTTGTTATTTTATTAGGGGGCTTAGATTAGGTGTTAATTAGTTTAAAATTCTTGTAATTTTTTTTATTTTTTGTAATTTAGTGTTTGTTTTTTTTGTACTTTAGTTTAGTTTATTTCATTGTATTTAATTGTAGGTACTTGTAGTTAATTTATTTAATGATAGTGTAGAGTTAGGTTTAATAGAACTTAGGTTATTTTATTTTACAGGTAATTTTGTAATTATTTTAACTAGGTAGCTATTAATTAGTCAATAACTATTTAATAGCTTTTGTACCTAGTTAAATAAATACAAAGTTGCCTGTAAAATAAATATAATTGCTAAAAATAGCTACAATGTAACTATTAGTTATATTGTAGCTATATTAGAGTTTATTTTACAGGTAAGTATTTAGTTTTATATAGGATTAATTTATTTAGTTAATTTAATGACAGTGTAGTGTTAGGTGTAATTGTAACTTAGGTAAGGGTTTATTTTACAGGTAAATTTGTGTATTTATTTTAGCTAGGTAGTTATTAACTATTTAATAGCTATTGTACCTAGTTAAATAAATACAAAGTTGCCTGTAAAATAAATATAAATCCTAAAATAGCTACAATGTAACTATTAGTTATATTGTAGCTATTTTAATAGCTAGTAGGAGGGGCTTAGATTAGGTGTAATTAGTTTAAAAATTATTGCAATATTTTATTATTTTTGCTAATTTAGTGTTGTTTGTGTTTTTTGTACTTTTCTGATGGATGGAAGAATCTCTTCTTGCCCCGCTTGGATGAAGGACTTCTGCCAGTCTGGATGTCCTCTTCTGCCCCATCGGATGAAGACTTCGGCCCGGCTGGGGTGAACACGACTCAAGGGTAGGGAGATCTTCAGGGGGGTAGTGTTAGGTTTATTTAAGGGGGGGGTTTGGGTTAGAGTAGGGGGTATGTGGGTGGAGGGTTGTAATGTGGGGGGGGGGTTGTGTTTTTTTTTACAGGCAAAGAGCTGTTTTTCTTTGGGCATGCCCCGCAAAAGGCCCTGTTCAGGGCTGGGTAAGGTAATAGAGCTGTTAACTTTTGTAATTTAGTATAGGGTAGGGCATTTTTTTATTTTGGGGGCTTTGTTTATTTTATTAGGGGGCTTAGATTAGGTGTAATTAGTTTAAAATTCTTGTAATATTTTTTTTATTTTTTGTAATTTAGTGGGGGGGGGGGGTTGTACTTGAGTTTTTTAATTGTATTTAACTGTAGGTACTTGTAGTTAATTTATTTAATGATAGTGTAGTGTTAGGTTTAATTGTAACTTAGGTTAGGATTTATTTTACAGGTAATTTTGTAATTATTTTAACTAGGTAGCTATTAAACAGTAAATATCTATTTAATAGCTATTGTACCTAGTTAAAATAAATACAAAGTTGCCTGTACAATAAATATAAATGCTAAAATAGCTACAATGTAACTATTAGTTATATTGCAGCTATATTAGGGTTTATTTTTACAGGTAAGTCTTTAGTTTTATATAGGATTCAATTTATTTAGTTAATTTAATGATAGTGTAGTGTAGGTGTAATTGTAACTTAGGTTATGATTTATTTTACAGGTAAATTTGTATTTATTTTAGCTAGGTAGTTATTAAATAGTTATTAACTATTTAATAGCTATTGTACCTAGTTAAAATAAATACAAAGTTGCCTGTAAAATAAATATAAATCCTAAAATAGCTACAATGTAACTATTAGTTATATTGAAGCTATATTAATAGCTAGTAGGGGGCTTAGATTAGTGTAATTAGTTTAAAATTATTGTAATATTTTATTATTTTTTGTAATTTAGTGTTTGTTTGTATTTTGGTACTTGTAATGATGGATGGAAGACCTCTTCTTGCCCCGCTTGGATGAAGACTTCTGCCGGTCTGGATGTCCTCTTCTGCCCCATCGGATGAAGACTTCGGCCCGGCTGGGTGAACACGACTCAAGGTAGGGAGATCTTCAGGGGGGTAGTGTTAGGTTTATTTAAGGGGGGTGTTGGGTTAGAGTAGGGGTATGTGGGTGGTGGGTTGTAATGTGGGGGGGGGATTGTGGTTTTTTTTTTTACAGGCAAAAGAGCTGTTTTCTTTGGGGCATGCCCCGCAAAGGGCCCTGTTCAGGGCTGGTAAGGTAATATAGCTGTTAACTTTTGTAATTTAGTATAGGGTAGGGCATTTTTTTTATTTTGGGGGGCTTTGTTATTTTATTAGGGGGCTTAGATTAGGTGTAATTAGTTTAACATTCTTGTAATATTTTTTTATTTTTTGTAATTTAGTGTTTTTTTTTTTTTTGTAATTTAGTGGGGGGGTTTTGTACTTTAGTTTATTTAATTGTAGATAATTGTAGGTACTTGTAGTTAATTAGGTTTAATTGTAACTTAGGTTAGGATTTATTTTACAGGTAATTTTGTAATTATTTTAACTAGGTAGCTATTAATTAGTCAATAAAATATTTAATAGCTTTTGTACCTAGTTAAAATAAATACAAAGTTGCCTGTAAAATAAATATAAATGCTAAAATAGCTACAATGTAACTATTAGTTTATATTGCAGCTATATTAGGGTTTATTTTACAGGTAAGTATTTTGTTTTAAATAGGATTCATTTATTTAGTTAATTTAATGATAGTGTAGTGTTAGGTGTTAGTGTAACTTAGGTTAGGATTTATTTTACAGGTAAAATTTGTAATTTATTTTAGCTAGGTAGTTATTAAATAAGTTATTAACTATTTAATAACTATTGTACCTAGTTAAAATAAATACAAAGTTGCCTGTAAAATAAATATAAATGCTAAGATAGCTACAATGTAACTATTAGTTATATTGCAGCTATCTTAGGGTTTATTTTACAGGTAAGTCTTTAGTTTTAAATAGGATTCATTTATTTAACTATAGTAAACTTATTTCGTTTTATTTAAATTATATTTAAGTTAGGGGGTGTTAGGGTTAGGGTTAGACTTAGGTTTAGGGGTTAATAACCTTATTATAGTAGCGGCGACGATGGGGGCGGGAGATTAGGGGTTAATAATTGTAGGTAGGTGGCGGCGATATTCGGTCGGCAGATTAGGGGTTAATAAAATGTATTATAGTGTTTGCGAGGCGGGAGTGCGGCGGTTTTAGGGGTTAATACATTTATTATAGTGGCGGCGATTTGGCGGTCGGCCAGATTAGGGGTTAATACTTGTAGTTAGATTGCGGCGACGTTGGGGGGGAGGCAGATTAGGGGTTAATAACTATTATGAACGGGGTCGGCGGTGTTAGGGACAGCAGATTAGGGGTTAATAGCTATAATGTAGGCGGCGGCGATATCGGGTCGGCAGATTAGGGGTTAATACTTGTAGTTAGATTGCGGCGACGTTGGGGGAGGCAGATTAGGGGTTAATAACTATAATGTAGGGGTCGGCGGTGTATAGGGACAGCAGGTTAGGGGTTAATAGCTATAATGTAGGCGGCGGCGATATCGGGTCGGCAGATTAGGGGTTAATACTTGTAGTTAGATTGCGGCGACGTTGGGGGGAGGCAGATTAGGGGTTAATAACTATAATGTAGGGGTCGGCGGTGTTAGGGACAGCAGATAAGGGGTTAATAGCTATAATGTAGGCGGCGGCGATATCGGGTCGGCAGATTAGGGGTTAATACTTATAGTTAGATTGCGGCGACGTTGGGGGAGGCAGATTAGGGGTTAATAACCTATAATGTAGGGGTCGGCGGTGTTAGGGACAGCAGATTAGGGGTTAATAGCTATAATGTAGGCGGCGGCGATATCGGGTCGGCAGATTAGGGGGTTTAATACTTATAGTTAGATTGCGGCGACGTTGGGGGGGGCAGATTAGGGGTTAATAACTATAATGTAGGGGTCGGCGGTGTTAGGGACAGCAGATTAGGGGTTAATAGCTATAATGTAGGCGGCGGCGATATCCGATCGGCAGATTAGGGGTTAATAATGTTATTATAGGGTTTGCGATGTGGGGGGGCCTCGGTTTAGTGGT
This sequence comes from Bombina bombina, assembly GCF_027579735.1. Lineage (NCBI taxonomy): Eukaryota > Metazoa > Chordata > Amphibia > Anura > Bombinatoridae > Bombina > Bombina bombina. The sequence continues at coordinate 913,154,713 of NC_069502.1, read as the reverse complement.
TCATAAGGTAGTTTATGGGTGTTAGTGGACTTAGTGTACTAAATGGGTGTTAGGTGTAGTAAAAACATACCGAATTTCGGAACGGAATAGAACCGAATTCAGCCGAATCCGAATAAATCCGAAACGAATTTATTCGGATCCGAATAAATCCGAAACGAATTTATTCAAATTTTGCCGAATCAGATTCGATCCGAAACGAAATTCTAAAAGTCCGAATCGATCCGAACCGAAAACGAACCGAATTTTTTAGCGGTGCACATGTCTACTGGCATGTTAATCGTTTTTTGTTAGGTACTTGGTGATAAAACTTATTGGGGGCATGATTTTTACCACATGGCTATCTTGTTTTCTGCATAGAAACAGTTAACTGAGCTTCCCCACTGTTGTAATATGAGTGGGAGGGGCCTATTTTAGCGCTTTTTTGCGCAGTAAAAATTCAGTCACAATCTTCCTACTTCATCCTCCATGATCCAGGACGTCTCTAGAGAGCTCAGGGGTCTTCAAAACATATTTTGAGGGAGGTAATCAGTCACAGCAGACCTGTGACAGTGTGTTTTTGACTGTGATAAAAACGTTAATTATTAAATTGTTATCCGTTTTTGGGTATTAAGGGGTTAATCATCCATTGGCAGGTGGGTGCAATCCTTTGCTAACTTAATTCATTTACTGTGAAAATTTGGTTGCTATAACTAATTTGTTTCATTGTTATTTCAACTGTGACAGCTTTTTGTGCTTCTTAAAGGCACAGTAGCGTTTGTTATATTGCTTGTAAATTTATTTGAAAAGTATTTTCCAAGCTTGCTAGTCTCATTGCTAGTCTGTTTAAACATGTCTGACACAGATGAGTCTGTTTGTTCACTGTGTATGAAGGCCAATGTGGAACCCCATAGAAATTTGTGTACTAAATGCATTGATGTCACTTTAAATAAAAGTCAGGCTTTACATGCAAAGAAATTATCACCAGACAACGAGGGGGAAGTTATGCCGACTAACTCTCCTCACGTGTCAGTACCTTCGCCTCCCCGCTCAGGAGGTGCGTGATTTTGTGGCGCCAGAGTACATCAGGGAGGCCCTTACAAATCACTTTGCAAGACATGGCTACTGTATGACAGAAGTATTATCTAAATTGCCAGAATTAAGAGGCAAGCCGCGATAGCTCTGGGTTAAGGACAGAGCGCTGCGGATGATGTGAGAGCCATGTCTGATACTGCGTCACAGTTTGCAGAACATGAAGACGGAGAGCTTCATTCTGTGGGTGACGGATCTGATCCAGGGAGACTGGATTCAGAGATTTCTAATTTTAAATTTAAGCTTGAGAACCTCCGCAATATTGCTAGGGGAGGTATTAGCGGCTCTGAACGATTGCAACACGGTTGCAATTCCAGAAAAAATTATGTAGGTTGGATAGATACTATGCGTACCGGTGTGTACTGACGTGTTTCCTATACCTAAAAGGCTTACAGAGATTATTAGCAAGGAGTGGGATAGACCCGGTGTGCCTTTTTCCCCTCCTCCCATATTTAGGAAAATGTTTCCTATAGACGCCACCACACGAGACTTATGGCAGACGGTGGAGGGAGCAGTTTCTACTTTAGCTAAGCGTACCACTATCCCGGTGGAGGATAGTTGTGCCTTTTCAGATCCAATGGATAAAAAATTAGAAGGTTACCTTAAGAAAATGTTTGTTCAACAAGGTTTTATCTTACAGCCCCTTGCATGCATTGCGCCTGTCACTGCTGCAAGCGGCATTCTGGTTTGAGTCTCTGGAAGAGGCCATTCGCACAGCTCCATTGGATGAAATTATGAACAAGCTTAAAGCACTTAAGCTAGCTAATCATTAGTTTCTGATGCCGTCGTACATTTAACCAAACTTACGGATAAGAACTCCGGATTCGCCATCCAAGCGCGCAGAGCGCTATGGCTTAAATCCTGGTCAGCTGATGTGACTTCTAAATCTAAATTGCTTAATATTCCTTTCAAAGGGGCAGACCTTATTCGGGCCCGGCTTGAAAGAAATTATCGCTGACATTACGGGAGGTAAGGGCCATGCTCTGCCTCAGGACAGGGCCAAATCAAAGGCCAGACAGTCTAATTTCCGTGCCTTTCGTAACTTCAAGGCAGGAGCAGCATCAACTTCCTCGCTCCAAAACAGGAAGGAGCTGTTGCTCGTTACAGACAGGGCTGGAAAACTAACCAGTCCTGGAACAAGGCAAGCAGGCCAAGGAAACCTGCTGCTGCCCCTAAGACAGCATGAAGAGAGGGCCCCCTATCTGGAAACGGATCTAGTAGGGGGCAGACTTTCTCTCTTCGCCCAGGCTTGGGCAAGAGATGTCCAGGATCCCTGGGCGTTGGAGATCATATCTCAGGGATATCTTCTGGACTTCAAAGCTTCTCCTCCACAAGGGAGATTTCATCTTTCAAGGTTATCAGCAAACCAAATAAAGAAAGAGGCGTTTCTACGCTGTGTACAAGACCTCTTACTAATGGGGGTGATCCACCCAGTTCCGCGGGACGGAACACGGGCAAGGATTCTATTCAAATCTATTTGTGGTTCCCAAGAAAGAGGGAACCTTCAGACCAATCTTGGACTTAAAAATCCTAAACAAATTCCTAAGAGTTCCATCATTCAAAATGGAAACTTTTCGAACCATCCTACCCATGATCCAAGAGGGTCAGTACATGACCACAGTGGACTTAAAAGGATGCCTACCTTCACATACCGATTCACAAAGATCATTATCGGTACCTAAGATTTTGCCTTCCTAGACAGGCATTACCAGTTTGTAGCTCTTCCCTTCGGATTAGCTACGGCTCCAAGAATCTTTACAAAGGTTCTGGGCTCTCTTCTGGCGGTACTAAGACCGCGAGGTATAGCGGTGGCTACGTACCTAGATGACATTCTGATACAAGCGTCAAGTTTTCAAACTGCCAAGTCTCATACAGAGATAGTTCTGGCATTTCTGAGGTCGCATGGGTGGAAGGTGAACGTGGAAAAGAGTTCTCTATTACCACTTACAAGGGTTCCCTTCCTAGGGACTCTTATAGATTCTGTAGAGATGAAAATTTACCTGACGGAGGCCAGGTTATCAAAACTTCTAAATGCTTGCCGTGTCCTTCATTCCATTCCACACCCGTCAGTAGCTCAGTGCATGGAAGTAATCGGCTTAATGGTAGCGGCAATGGACATAGTACCATTTGCGCGCCTGCATCTCAGACCGCTGCAATTGTGCATGCTAAGTCAGTGGAATGGGGATTACTCAGATTTGTCACCCTCTGCTAAATCTGGATCAAGAGATCAGAGATTCTCTTCTATGGTGGCTTTCTCGGCCCCATGGGATGACCTTTCGCAGGCCAGATTGGACGATTGTAACAACAGACGCCAACCTTCTAGGTTGGGGCGCAGTTTGGAATTCCCTGAAGGCTCAGGGATTATGGACTCAGGAGGAGAAACTCCTCCCAATAAATATTCTGGAGTTAAGAGCAATATTCAATGCTCTTCTAGTTTGGCCTCAGTTAGCAACTCTGAGGTTCATCAGATTTCAGTCGGACAACATCACGACTGTGGCTTACATCAACCATCAAGGGGGGAACCAGAAGTTCCCTAGCGATGTTGGAAGTCTCAAAGATAATTCGCTGGGCAGAGTCTCACTCTTGCCACCTGTCAGCGATCTACATCCCAGGCGTGGAGAACTGGGAGGCGGATTTTCTAAGTCGCCAGACTTTTCATCCGGGGGAGTGGAACTTCATCCGGAGGTCTTCGCTCAACTGATTCTTCGCTGGGGCAAACCAGATCTGGATCTCATGGCGTCTCGCCAGAACGCCAAGCTTCCTTGTTACGGATCCAGGTCCAGGGACCCGGGAGCGGTGCTGATAGATGCTCTGTCAGCCCCTTGGGTCTTCAACATGGCTTATGTGTTTCCACCATTTCCGATGCTTCCACGACTGATTGCCAAGATCAGACAAGAGAGGGCATCAGTGATTCTGATAGCGCCTGCGTGGCCACGCAGGACCTGGTATGCAGACCTAGTGGACATGTCGTCCTGTCCACCGTGGTCTCTGCCTCTGAGGCAGGACCTTCTAATTCAGGGTCCTTTCAACCATCCCAATCTAATTTCTCTGAGGCTGACTGCATGGAGATTGAACGCTTGATTCTATCAAAGCGTGGCTTCTCGGAGTCGGTTATTGATACCTTAATACAGGCTAGGAAACCTGTTACCAGAAGAATTTACCATAAGATATCGCGTAATATTTATATTGGTGGCGAATCCAAGAGTTACTCATGGAGTAAGGTTAGGATTCCTAGGATATTGTCTTTTCTACAAGAAGGTTTAGAAAAGGGCTTATCTGCTAGTTCGTTAAAGGGACAGATTTCTGCTCTGTCTATTCTTCTACACAAACGTCTGGCAGAAGTTCCAGACGTTCAGGCTTTTTGTCAGGCTTTGGCTAGGATTAAGCCTGTGTTTAAAACTGTTGCTCCGCCGTGGAGCTTAAACTTAGTTCTTAACGTTCTTCAAGGCGTTCCATTTGAACCCCTTCATTCCATTGATATCAAGCTGTTATCTTGGAAAGTTCTGTTTTTGGTGGCTATTTCCTCGGCTCGAAGAGTCTCTGAGTTATCCGCCTTACATTGTGATCCTCCTTATCTGATTTTTCATTCAGACAAGGTAGTTCTGCGTACTAAACCTGGGTTTTTACCTAAGGTAGTTTCTAACAGGAATATCAATCAACGAGATTGTTGTTCCATCATTGTGTCCTAACCCTTCTTCTAAGAAGAACGACTTTTTGCATAATCTGGACGTAGTCCGTGCCCTGAAGTTCTATCTGCAGGCAACTAAAGATTTTCGTCAAACTTCTTCCCTGTTTGTCGTTTACTCTGGACAGAGGAGAGGTCAAAAGGCTTCGGCTACCTCTCTCTCTTTTTGGCTTCGTAGCATAATACGTTTAGCCTATGAGACTGCTGGACAGCAGCCTCCTGAAAGAATTCTACTAGAGCTGTGGCTTCCACCTGGGCCTTTAAAAAGGAGGCCTCTGTTGAACAGATTTGCAATGCTGCAACTTGGTCTTCACTTCACACTTTTCAAAATTTTACAAATTTGACACTTTTGCTTCTTCGGAGGCTATTTTTGGGAGAAAGGTTGCTTCAGGCAGTGGTTCCTTTCCGTTTAAAGTTCCTGCCTTGTCCCTCCCTTCATCCGTGTACTTTAGCTTTGGTATTGGTATCCCATAAGTAATGGATGACCCGTGGACTGACTACACTTAACAAGAGAAAACATAATTTATGCTTACCTGATAAATTTATTTCTCTTGTAGTGTAGTCAGTCCACGGCCCGCCCTGTCTTTTAAGGCAGATCTAAATTTTAATTAAACTCCAGTCACCACTGCACCCTATGGTTTCTCCTTTCTCGTCTGGTTTCGGTCGAAATGACTGGATATGACACGTGAGGGGAGGAGCTATATAGCAGCTCTGCTTGGGTGATCCTCTTGCAACTTCCTGTTGGGAAGAGATATAATCCCATAAGTAATGGATGACCCCGTGGACTGACTACACTACAAGAGAAATAAATTTATCAGGTAAGCATAAATTATGGTTTTTTTCTTTCTTGATTTAGAAAGAGCATGCAACTTTAAACAACTTTCTAATTTACTTCTATTATCTAATTTACTTCATTCTCTTGATATACTTTGCTGAAAAGCATATCTAGGTAGGCTCAGTAGCTGCTGATTGGTTGCTGCACATAGATGCCTTGTGTGATTGGCTCACCCATGTGCATTGCTATTTCTTCAACAAAGGATAGCTAAATAATTAAACAAATTAGATAATAGAAGTAAATTGGAATGTTGTTTAAAATTGCATTCTCTACTTGAATCATGAAATATTTTTTTGTGTTTAGTGTCCCTTTAATGGGAAGGGTTTTAAATAAATATAATAATTTAGAGAATATAGCCATTGTGATCACTATCAATCTACTATATACTGAAATATTTAATGTTTCCCATTTTGTTAGTAATCTTTTAGTTTGCGAAATCATTGAGGTGTAATTATTTTTATATAGGGATACTGTTCTGCTTGTGAGTTGTGTACCCAAATATCTCATACCTAGGTCTGCCCATCTAAAGTTAAAATTTAAATTCTAATAGCTTTTTAGTGTGCTGTGGTAAATTAGCACTAATCGCTTCACATTTATCTTGATTGATCTTATATCCTGAGATTTTTGTAAAAGTGTGTATAGTAGAGTATATCAATGGCATGGATATAATTGGTTTTGTAATAGATAGTATAACGTCATCCACAAATAAGCTAATTTATATTCCTTTGAATTTATGTTGATCCCTGTAACAATATTACATAAAAAACAGAGCGCAAAAGGAAAAGATTCAAATGCAGAATATACATCTATAAAAAGCCTTTAAAAAAGTGTTGTGTCCACGGGATGTACCATACAAAACAAAAGGCAGCTGAAGATCATCTGTAGCACACAAGTGCCTATTGCGGGGATATCCAGAAATCCCACACACAGCTGCCGTGCTAGGATAGCCAATACCGCTTGCACAGTAAGGATGTGTCCCAGTTAAGGAGTCATAAACCAGGTAACCCCAACGCATTTCTCCCGGTTCTCACCAGGCTTTTTCAAGAGTATTTTAAAATGGATACTATTTTCCAGATTGAGTCATCCTTATGACCCGTATGTTTGAACCTTCACAGGCACATTGGATCATTACCATCCAATCGGTCTATGCCTCCCGGGGGGGTGTGTTACACCGTTCCTATTTAGTATCTACATTATCACTGTAATTCATGCTAATGTACAAAAAAATTTTTACAAAACAATCTGGTAGGTTAAACAAAAATACACATTTCATGTATCACAAATTGATAAAAAAAAACATTGGAATAAAATTCAAACATATTAAAGTACTAACAAATAAATATTTTAAAAAGCAGATTGATCTTAAATACTTAGAAAGTCAATTAATATAAAACTAAATAATCCATTATTTCATTATGACACACTAATTCATATATACATTTAAAAATGTAAAAAGACACCTAGATGGGAAAAAAAGATTACGTGCTAGAAAAAAAGCCCATATGGATTAAATTACCTGATTACATATAGGCAGCCACATCAATATCAATATTTATACCTAGAGGATGCAGACTCTTAAGCTTATGAATCCAGTATGTCTCAAGCTTTCTTAGTTCCAAAAGTCTATTATGCTTTGTAGGTGGTACCCAACCAATAACCTGTACCCTTTAAAGAGAACAGGATTACTATTGTGATATTGTGTTTTGCCACATTGTGTTTTACTAGTTTCTCCTTGATGTTAAACATGTTCATACACTCTATGTCTAATTTGGCGTTTTGTGTGGCCCACATAAATTAGGCCACACCCACATTCCAAAAGATAAACTACAAATGTGGATTCACAATTGCTTTTAAAACCAATTTCAAAAGTATTTGTATTATTAGAATTTTAAAGAACTTGGATTTATTAATATGTTGGCACATACTGCACCTAGATTTAGCACATTTTAAAATTCCTTTCTAATTAGAGAGCCAGTTACCCTCTTGATGGTTGTTATTACATATAGTTTTTAATTTGCTTGGGCTAAAAGGTTTTTCAAGCTCATGCCTTTTTTAAAAGTTATATTTGGTTTATTTTCCAAGAGGGGTCCAAGAAGGGGGTCTGCTTTTAAGAGTGGCCAGTCTTTATTAAGGATACCTCTAATGACACCTGCTCCCTCATTGTATGTAGTGGTGAACCTTATACAATGGGTATTGTTCTTTTTGTCCTTAATACACTTGGTCTGTTTTGGAAATATCAATTTATTTCTATCGCTTGACTGTGCTTTTTATGAGCTTCTTTGATTTTGCCTATATCATAACCCTTTGTGATGAATTTCTTCTCTAAAATGTCTGCTTCTTCTTTATAATTGTGCGTATGTGTGCAATTCCTTCTAATCCTCAGAAACTGGCTATAGGGTACATTGTCGATCCAGCACTTTTTGTGTGCACTTGATGCCTCTATGTACCCATTTTCTCTCGGTCGGTTTAGTACAAGATCTAAAAATTATATCAATGTGCGTGATGTTTGTTTTTGTAAATTTTAAATTATATGTATTATTGTTCATATACATGACAAAATCATCCAGCAGCGAGAAATCGCCTCGCCACATGATAATGTCATCTATATACCATATTGTTTTTGTTGACCCCTGTAATATCTTTATTTTATCGAATATGGGCCGCTAGTGGTTCGATGCTGAGGGCAAAAAGTAACGGAGACAAGGGGCAACCCTGCCTTGTACCATTCAAAATGTGAATGGGTTTGGACTTATATCATGTTACTTTAACAAATGCCGAAGGGTGTGAATATATAGAAGCAATTGCTGTGCGAAATTTACCTGAAATTCCTATATTTTCAAGAACAGAATGCAAAAAGCCCCAATTTATGCAATCAAATGCCTTCTCTGCATCTAGTGAAACAGAGGAGGCACTCCCCCAACCTCAGCGTAATCAGATCAATTAACTTTCTGATATTATCTGGTGCTTAACTGTTTTGTATGAAGCCCACTTGATCTGAGTGAACAAGTTTCGGCATTATATCATTTAAGTGAACAGCTAAAATGTTTGTGAATATCTTAATCTCCTGATTAATTAATGACATTGGTCTATAATTATTACATTGTTGCTTGTTTTTGCCTGGTTCGGGTATAACCGATATTCGTGCTGTTAAGAGTTCATGGGGTATCTCACTACTTTCTAGTATATGATTAAAAATTGTAACTAAAGTGGGCCTCAATTCATCAATAAATGTCTTATAAAATAGGCCTGAGTACCCATCAGGTCCTGGAGCTTTGTTAGTTTTGAGATTTCTGATGGTTCGATTTACTTCTAAGAGAGTTATGGGGGCATTTAGGTTGTTTAAGTCTACTGTAGATATTTTAGTTTGACTACAAGTTCCTAAGCAGTCTGACGTTTCAGAGTTTAATTTGAAGATATTGTCATTTGTTGGCAGTGCATAAAGAGCCTGATAATAGTTAGCAAAGGTGTCCTCAATATGTTGTGGATGGTTGGTGGTTGTGCCCTCCGGTTTTTGGATTTGGGGTATAGAGGTTATAATGTGTATCAACTAGTTTTAGGGATCTAGTTGCCTCCATATTTAAAAAGTTATCTAGTGTTGATTTCTTAGTATTAAGGGTTGACATTTTTTTGTGTAGGTCTTGTAGCTGTGCAATTTCCTCTTTACATTTTAGAATCTGTTGCTGTGAGTGTATAGTTTTTGGCGTTTTGATTCCCTAATTAACAGACCTCTAGTATAGGCTTTAAGTGCTTCCCAAATTAATAATGGGTTATCAACTGAGTTATTGTTAATTCTAAGAAAGTCTGTAATCTCTTTTTTTCAATTTTAAAGGGACATGAAACCCAAAATTTTTCTTTCGTGATTCAGATAGAGAATATAATTTCAAACAACTTTCCCATTTACTTCTATTATTTAGTTTTCTTCTTTCTCTTGTTATCCTTTGCTGAAATGTTTATTTAGGAAAGTTCATGTGCAGCAGAGAACCTAGGATCTAGCTGTTGATTGGTGGCTGCATATATAAACTGATTGTCATTGGCTCATCCATGTGTTCAGTTAGAAACCAGTAGTGCACGGCTGCTCCTTCAACAAATGATACCAAGAGAATAAAACAGATTAGATAATAGAAGTAAATTAGAAAGTTGTTTAAAATTGTATTTTCTATCTGAATCATGAAATATTTTTTTGGGGTTTCATGTACCTATAAGTGTATGGTTTGTCTCTGAAAAATATTGGGTTGAGTGTCCAACTCCTGCTTCGGAGTGGGTCAATTAATCCTCTGAGTGAAGTAAGTACAATATTCTGGTCAGACCACGTGGTTGTAATGATCTCGGATGTAAGTATGAGGGGGTGAGAATCTGAAAAGAAAACAAAAGGATGTTTGGGCGTACGAGTCCAATAAACCCCACAAAAAATGTAACACTAAGTGCTAGATTACGAGTTCTGCGTTAGCTTTAAAAAGCAGCGTTGAGAGGTCCCAACGCTGCTTTTTACCTAACGCTGGTTTTACAAGTCTGACAGGTAAAGGCTCACCGCTCACTTTTCTTCCGCGACTTGAGGCTACCGCAAATCCCCTTACGTCAATTGCGTATCCTATCTTTTTAATGGGATTTGCCTAACGCTGGTATTATGAGTCTTGGAAGAAGTGAGCTGTAGACCCTCTCCTGTCCAGACTTCTACCGCATTTAAAAGTCAGTAGTTAAGAGTTTTATGGGCTAACGTCGGAACATAAAACTCTTAACTAAAGTGCTAAAAAGTACACTAACACCCATAAACTCCCTATTAACCCCTAAACCGAGCCCCCCCACATCGCAAACACTTAAATAAATATTTTGAACCCCTAATCTGCCGACCGGACATCGCCGCCACCTACATTATCCCTATGAACCCCTAATCTGCTGCCCCTAACATCGCCGACACCTACATTATATTTCTTAACCCCAAATCTGCCGCCCCCAACTTCGCTGCCACCTACCTACACTTAATAACCCCTAATCTGCCGACCAGACATCGCCGCCACTATAATAAATGTATTAACCCCTGAAACGCTGCACTCCCGCCTCGCAAACACTATAGTATATTTTATTAACCCCTAATCTGCCGTCCCCAACATCACCGCTACTATAATAAAGTTATTAACCCCTAAACCTAAGTCTAACCCTAACACCCCCCTAATTTAAATATAAATTAAATAAATCTAGATAAAATTACTATAATTAAATAAATTAATCCTATTTAAATCTAAATACTTACCTATAAAATAAACCCTAATATAGCTACAATATAACTAATAGTTACATTGTAGCTATTTTAGGATTTATATTTATTTTACAGGCAACTTTGTATTTATTTTAACTAGGTACAATAGCTATTAAATAGTTAAGAACTATTTAATAGCTTTCTAGTTAAAATAACTACAAAATTACCTGTAAAATAAATCCTAACCTAAGTTACAAATACACCTAACACTATACTATCAATAAATTAATTAAATAAATTAACTACAATTATCTAAAATAAAATACAATTAAATAAACTAAACTATATTACAAAAAAAACAACACTAAATTACAAAAAAATAAAAAATATTACAAAATGTTTAATCTAATCTAAGCCCCCTAATAAAATAAAAAAGCCCCCCAAAATAATAAAATTCCCTATCCTAAACTAAATTACAAAGTAATCAGCTCTTTTACCAGCCCTTAAAATGGCTTTTTGCGGGGCATTGCCCCAAAGTAATCAGCTCTTTTACCTGTAAAAAAAAAGAAATAAAATACCCCCCCCCAACATTACAACCCACCACCCACACACCACTACTCTAACCCCCCCCCCCGATCCCCCCTTAAAAAAAACCTAACACTACCCCATTGAAGATCACCCTACCTTGAGCCGTGTTCACCCAGCCGGCACCGATGGGCCAGAAGAGGACATCCGGACCGGCAGAAGTCTTCATCCTATCCAGCAGAAGAGGACATCCAGACCAGCAGACATCTTCATCTAGGCGGCATCTTCTATCTTCATCCTTCCGGAGCGGAGCCATCTTCTATCCAGCCGACGCAGAGCCATCCTCTTCAATCGAAGTCCTAACGAAGAATGAAATTTCCTTTAAATGACGTCATCCAAGATGGCGTCCCTCGAATTCCGATTGGCTGATAGGATTCTATCAGCTAATCAGAATTAAGGTAGGAAAAATCCGATTGGTTGATTTAATCAGCCAATCGGATTGAAGTTCAATCCGATTGGCTGATTGGATCAGCCAATAGAATTGACCTCGCATTCTATTGGCTGATCCAATCAGCCAATTGGATGGAACTTCAATCAGATTGGCTGATTAAATCAACCAATCGGATTTTTCCTACCTTAATTCCGATTGGCTGATAGAATCCTATCAGCCAATCGGAATTCGAGGGACGCCATCTTGGATGACGTCATTTAAAGGAACCTTCATTCTTCGTTAGGACTTCGATTGAAGAGGATGGCTTTGCGTCGGCTGGATAGAAGATGGCTCCGCTCCGGAAGGATGAAGATAGAAGATGCCGCCTGGATGAAGATGTCTGCCTGTCTGGATGTCCTCTTCTGCCCGGATAGGATGAAGACTTCTGCTGGTCCGGATGTCCTCTTCTGCCCCATCGGTGCCCGGCTGGGTGAACACGGCTCAAGGTAGGGTGATCTTCAATGGGGTAGTGTTAGGTTTTTTTTAAGGGGGGATTGGGTGGGTTTTAGAATAGGGGTGTGTGGGTGGTGGGTTGTAATGTTGGGGGGGTATTGTATTTCTTTTTTTTACAGGTAAAAGAGCTGATTACTTTGGGGCAATGCCCCACAAAAAGCCCTTTTAAGGGCTGGTAAAAGAGCTGATTACTTTGGGGCAATGCCCCGCAAAAAGCCCTTTTAAGGGCTGGTAAAAGAGCTGATTACTTTGTAATTTAGTTTAGGATAGGAATTTTATTATTTTGGGGGGCTTTTTTATTTTATTAGGGGGCTTAGATTAGGTGTAATTAGATTAAACTTCTTGTAATATTTTTTTATTTTTTGTAATTTAGTGTTTGTTTGTTTTTGTAATAGTTTTTTGTATAGTTTAGTTTATTTAATTGTATTTTATTTTAGATAATTGTAGTTAATTTATTTAATTAATTTATTGATAGTATAGTGTTAGGTGTATTTGTAACTTAGGTTAGGATTTATTTTACAGGTAATTTTGTAGTTATTTTAACTAGGTAGCTATTAAATAGTTATTAACTATTTAATAGCTATTGTACCTAGTTAAAATAAATACAAAGTTGACTGAAAAATAAAAATAAACCCTAAAATAGCTACAATGTAACTATTAGTTATATTGTAGCTATATTAGGGTTTATTTTATAGGTAAGTATTTAGTTTTAAATAGGATGAATTTAATTATAGTAATTTTATCTAGATTTTAAAAAATAGATTTAAGTTAGGGGGTGTTAGGGTTAGACTTAGGTTTAGGGGTTAATAACTTTATTATAGTAGCGGCGACGTTGGGGTCGGAGGATTAGGGGTTAATAATTCTAGGTAGGTGGTGGCAACGTTGGGGGGGGGCAGATTAGGGGTTAATAAAATTTACTATAGTGTTTGCAAGGCGGGAGTGCGGTGGTTTAGGGGTTAATACATTTATTAAAGTGGCGGCGATGTACCGGTCGGCAGATTAGGGGTTAATAATTGTAGGTAGGTGGCGGCGACGTTGGGGGGCAGATTAGGGGTTAATAAATATAATATAGGTGCCGGCGATGTTAGGGGCAGCAGATTAGGGGTTAATAGGGATAATGTAGGTGGCGGCGGTGTCCGGAGCGGCAGAATAGGGGTTAATAGTATAATGCAGGTGGCGACGATGTTGGGGGCGGCAGATTAGGTGGTTAATAAGTGTAAGGTTAGGGGTGTTTAGACTCGGGGTTCATGTCAGGGTGTTAGGTGTAGACTTAGAAAGTGTTTTCCCATAGGAAACAATGGGGCTGCGTTAGAAGCTGGACGCTGCTTTTTTAAAGGTGTTAGGTTTTTTTTCAGCTGTCTCAGCACCATTATTTCCTATGGGGAAATCGTGCACGAGCACGTTTTAGCCAGCTTACCGCTACCGTAAGAAACACTTGTATTACAGGTAGAAGTGGAGCTAAATTTGCTCAACGATCACTTTTCTGAGGCTAACGCAGCCATTCAGAAAACTTTTAATACCAGCTTTGTTTAAAGTGTGCGCTGGAAAAAAAAGGCTTGTTAGCCCCACAGGTCTTTACCGACAAAACTCGTAATCTAGGCGTAAAATACTTCAGTCTCTCTATACCCGCAATTGAACGTTACTGGGTATAATTATAATTTAGAGAGACAGGGCGCAGAACTCCTACATGCACTCAGTAAAACAAGTTATTAGATAAGTGGCACTGTAATTATTATGCCCATACATTCATAAATAATGCATACCAATGGAAGATATTCCAGCAACTGCAAACAGTTTTCTCAATACAATCTTGTGCTTGTATGTATTGCGCTAAGTTATGGGCAGTAAACATATACGTCTTTCCCAGATTCTTCAACAGTCACCTAAAGCTTCGGATCTTTCAGCTCCCTAACACTCACTTCCATGTAGCATCTGTCCGTTAGCCGTGTAGCCATATGGCAGGACTTCCGTGTTGGAGCCAGACCGTGATAGGTGAATCCTGGTAGATGTGTGAGGGTTCCGCCTCTCCAATCAGAATCAGGCTAGACGCTGTAAGGCTTCGTGCTTACTGTATTCAGCCACCAGCACTAAGCAAAAAGGAAAAACGAGAGATATGGAACACCGGAAAACAGTATTGTAGTTAAAATATATATCCTTTATTCTGTTCGGTTAAAAAACTCTTTACAAAGAATGTAGAGGTACAAGGAAAGTCCTTAGAAAGGTGCAGGTGCATATTTAGATAACTTATTAAATATGGAGGCAACTAGATCTCTAAAACTAGTTGATACACAGTATAACTTCTCGTTTTTCATTTGTGCTGGGTGAGAATCTGAGTCATTAATATATCATCTATATGAGAATATGTATTGTGTACTGCTGAATAGTAAGTATAATCTTTTTGGTTTTTAAATTTTGAGTTCTTCAGCTATCTATTAGATAATGGTCCAATAGAAAATCATACAATATTTTTTTATGTTTCATGGTATGAGTTTGAGTGTGCTGTAAAGTTTTGTCCAGTTCAGAGTCTACCACTAAATTAAAGTCTCCTCCTAAAATCAGTTGATATTTCTTCCAATCAATTAAAAATTTACTTATTTTTGCTAAGAAAGTAACTTGGGATTCGTTAGGGGCATATATATATTGCCAATGATGGGTGTCATGTATTTTCCCTTTAAAGGGATAGGAAAGTCGAAATTAAATTTGCATGATTCAGATAGAGCATGTCATTTTAAGACACTTTTAAATTCACTTCTATTTTCAAATGTGCTTTATTCTCTTAGGCCTAGATTTGGAGTTTTGTCGGTAACGACCCGAAAAACTAACGCCGGCTTTTTTCTGGCCGCACCATAAAAATAACTCTGGTATTGAGAGTCCACATAAAGGCTGCGTTAGGCTCAAAAAAAGGAGCGTAGAGCATTTTTAACGCAGCTTCAACTCTCGATACCAGAGTTGCTTACGGACGCGGCCAGCCTCAAAAACGTGCTCGTGCACGATTCCCCCATAGGAAACAATGGGCTGTTTGAGCTGAAAAAAAACCAAACACCTGCAAAAAAGCCGCGTTCAGCTCCTAACGCAGCCCCATTGTTTGCTATGCGGTAACCCTTCCTACGTCTGCACTTAACACTCTAACATGTACCCGGAGTCTAAACACCCCTAACCTTACACTTATTAACCCCTAATCTGCCGCCCCCGCTATCGCTGACCCCTGCATATTATTATTAACCCCTAATCTGCCGCTCCGTAAACCGCCGCTACTTACATTATCCCTATGTACCCCTAATCTGCTGCCCTAACATCGCCGACCCCTATATTATATTTATTAACCCCTAATCTGCCCCCCACAACGTCGCCTCCACCTGCCTACACTTATTAACCCCTAATCTGCCGAGCGGACCTGAGCGCTACTATAATAAAGTTATTAACCCCTAATCCGCCTCACTAACCCTATCATAAATAGTATTAACCCCTAATCTGCCCTCCCTAACATCGCCGACACCTAACTTCAAACATTAACCCCTAATCTGCCGACTGGAGCTCACCGCTATTCTAATAAATGTATTAACCCCTAAAGCTAAGTCTAACCCTAACACTAACACCCCCCTAAGTTAAATATAATTTAAATCTAACGAAATTAATTAACTCTTATTAAATAAATTATTCCTATTTAAAGCTAAATACTTACCTGTAAAATAAATCCTAATATAGCTACAATATAAATTATAATTATATTAAAGCTATTTTAGGATTTATATTTATTTTACAGGTAACTTTGTATTTATTTTAACCAGGTACAATAGCTATTAAATAGGTAAGAACTATTTAATAGCTAAAATAGTTAAAATAATTACAAATTTACCTGTAAAAGAAATCCTAACCTAAGTTACAAATAAACCTAACACTAGACTATCAATAAATTAATTAAATAAACTACCTACAATTACCTACAATTAACCTAACACTACACTATCAATAAATTAATTAAATACAATTTCTACAAATAAATACAATTAAATAAACTAGCTAAAGTACAAAAAATAAAAAAGAACTAAGTTACAAAAAATAAAAAAATATTTACAAACATAAGAAAAATATTACAACAATTTTAAACTAATTACACCTACTCTAAGCCCCCTAATAAAATAACAAAGACCCCCAAAATAAAAAAATGCCCTACCCTATTCTAAATTACTAAAGTTCAAAGCTCTTTTACCTTACCAGCCCTGAACAGGGCCCTTTGCGGGGCATGCCCCAAGAAATACAGCTCTTTTGCCTGTAAAAAAAAAACATACAATACCCAAGCCCCCCAACATTACAACCCACCACCCACATACCCCTAATCTAACCCAAACCCCCCTTAAATAAACCTAACACTAAGCCCCTGAAGATCATCCTACCTTGTCTTCACCATACCAGGTTCACCGATCCGTCCAGAAGAGCTCCTCCGATGTCCTGATCCAAGCCCAAGCGGGGGGCTGAAGAGGTCCATGATCCGGCTGAAGAATTAAGGTAGGAATATTCTGATTGGCTGATGGAATCAGCCAATCAGAATCAAGTTCAATCCGATTGGCTGATCCGATCAGCCAATCAGATTGAGCTCGCATTCTATTGATGGAATCAGCCAATCAGAATCAAGTTCAATCCGATTGGCTGATTCCATCAGCCAATCAGAATATTCCTACCTTAATTCCGATTGGCTGATAGAATCCTATCAGCCAATCGGAATTCGAGGGACGCCATCTTGGATGACGTCATTTAAAGGAACCGTCATTCGTCGTTCAGTCGTCGGCCAGGATGGATGTTCCGCGTTGGAGGTCTTCAGGATGCTACCGCTTCG
Organism: Bombina bombina; assembly: GCF_027579735.1. Classification (NCBI taxonomy): domain Eukaryota; kingdom Metazoa; phylum Chordata; class Amphibia; order Anura; family Bombinatoridae; genus Bombina; species Bombina bombina. Next base: position 913,137,629 of record NC_069502.1, on the reverse strand, counting down.
CTCCGGATGGATGCCGCTTGGATGAAGACTTCTATCGGATGGAAGACCTCTTCTGCCCCGCTTGGATGAAGACTTCAGCCGGATCATGGACCTCTTCAGCCCCCCCGCTTGGGCTTGGATCAGGACATCGGAGGAGCTCTTCTGGACGGATCGGTGAACCTGGTATGGTGAAGACAAGGTAGGATGATCTTCAGGGGCTTAGTGTTAGGTTTATTTAAAGGGGGTTTGGGTTAGATTAGGGGTATGTGGGTGGTGGGTTGTAATGTTGGGGGGCTTGGGTATTGTATGTTTTTTTTACAGGCAAAAGAGCTGTATTTCTTGGGGCATGCCCCGCAAAGGGCCCTGTTCAGGGCTGGTAAGGTAAAAGAGCTTTGAACTTTAGTAATTTAGAATAGGGTAGGGCATTTTTTTATTTTGGGGGGCTTTGTTATTTTATTAGGGGGCTTAGAGTAGGTGTAATTAGTTTAAAATTGTTGTAATATTTTTCTTATGTTTGTAAATATTTTTTTATTTTTTGTAACTTAGTTCTTTTTTATTTTTTGTACTTTAGCTAGTTTATTTAATTGTATTTATTTGTAGCAATTGTATTTAATTAATTTATTGATAGTGTAGTGTTAGGTTAATTGTAGGTAATTGTAGGTAGTTTATTTAATTAATTTATTGATAGTCTAGTGTTAGGTTTATTTGTAACTTAGGTTAGGATTTCTTTTACAGGTAAATTTGTAATTATTTTAACTATTTTAGCTATTAAATAGTTCTTAACTATTTAATAGCTATTGTACCCGGTTAAAATAAATACAAAGTTACCTGTAAAATAAATATAAATCCTAAAATAGCTATAATATAATTATAATTTATATTGTAGCTATATTAGGATTTATTTTACAGGTAAGTATTTAGCTTTAAATAGGAATAATTTATTTAATAAGAGTTAATTAATTTCGTTAGATTTAAATTATATTTAACTTAGGGGGGTGTTAGTATTAGGGTTAGACTTAGCTTTAGGGGTTAATACATTTATTAGAATAGCGGCGAGATTCGGTCGGCAAATTAGGGGTTATTAATTGAAGTTAGGTGTCGGCGATGTTAGGGAGGGCAGATTAGGGGTTAATACTATTTATGATAGGGTTAGTGAGGCGGATTAGGGGTTAATAACTTTATTATAGTAGCGCTCAGGTCTGGTCGGCAGATTAGGGGTTAATAAGTGTAGGCAGGTGGAGGCGACGTTGAGGGGGGCAGATTAGGGGTTAATAAATATAATACAGGGGTCGGCGGTGTTAGGGGCAGCAGATTAGGGGTACATAAGTATAACGTAGGTGGCGGTCGGCAGATTAGGGGTTAAAAAATGTTTTCCGAGTGTCGGCGATGTGGGGGGACCTCGGTTTAGGGGTACATAGGTAGTTTATGGGTGTTAGTGTACTTTAGAGCACAGTAGTTAAGAGCTTTATAAACCGGCGTTAGCCCAGAAAGCTCTTAACTACTGACTTTTTTCCTGCGGCTGGAGTTTTGTCGTTAGATGTCTAACGCTCACTTCAGAAACGACTCTAAATACCGGAATTATAAAAATCCCATTGAAAAGATATGCAATTTATGTAAGGGGATCTGCGGTATGGAAAAGTCGCGGCTGGAAAGTGAGCGTTAGACCCTATTTTGAGTGACTCCAAATACCGGCGGTAGCCTAAAACCAGCGTTAGGAGCCTCTAACGCTGGTTTTCACGGCTACCGCCAAACTCCAAATCTAGGCCTTAGTATCCCTTGTTAAAAAATGAATACGCACATATCATACACTCGTGGGATCTGCTGCTAATTGGGGCCTGCACATATTTATCTCTTGTGATTGGCTAAATAGATATTTTCAGCTTCCTGTCAGTAGTGCAATGCTATCCCTTCAGCAATGGATAACAAGAGAATGAAGCAATTTTTATAATATAATTAAATTGGAAAGTTGTTTAAAATTGTATGTTCTATCTGAATCATAAAAGAACATTTTGGGGTTTACTATCCCTTAAACTATTATGTATCGACCTGATTTGTCAATAAAAGTCTCTTCTTCCTTAAAATTAAGATTTGTGTGTAAGAGTATTGAGACTCCACATTTTTTTTTTTTTTTTATACAAGTAGCATGAAATTGTGTAGGGTACACTTTATCCCAATATTTAGGTGTATGAGCTTTAGTGAAATGGGTTTCCTACATAAGAATTATATGGGCATTATTATTTTTATAGGTGGTAAGGGCTTTACGTCTCTTAATGTTATAGTGGAGTCTCCTAAGATTATGTGATAGTACATTCAATTACATTTACAATAGAATAGAACATAAATGCTTATATCTATGAACACTTAGCGTAAAGTAGTCACAGATTCTTTCTGACATAGTAATAAGGCATATTCTTGACCTGTAATGAGAACCATCAATTATGTATTGAACAAACAATATAATCTCTAACAATATAAACTTGCATTCAAACTGCAAATACAAGCATAACCATTCTGAACACATGTTTCAGGTAACTGCGGTGTAAAGTGGGGTTTGAGTTAAGTGAGTAGTCACAGATTCTTTCTGACATAGTAATAAGGCATATTCTTGACCTGTAATGAGAACCATCAATTATGTATTGAACAAACAATATAATCTCTAACAATATAAACTTGCATTCAAACTGCAAATACAAGCATAACCATTCTGAACACATGTTTCAGGTAACTGCGGTGTAAAGTGGGGTTTGAGTTAAGTGAGTGAATTGGCGGACCCAACAGGTAAGGGGGAGGGAGAGAAGGTAAAAAAGATCTAGGGATAAAAATTCCCAGATTTAATCAACTATTAGTATAAACTATAAAAGGTTGTATCATAGCGTCTATATACAAATCAATTCTATAAGCTTATAGGTTTTCAGAATACTTATCAATGTAGTATAAGTCTATTCAAGTGGGGCTATCTTGACTTCTTCTGGTTCTTTGTGGTTTGCCATTTTTCCCCATAGCTGTCCATGTTTTGGTAAGAACTTTGCGTGGAGGTTTGGGTGTATGACTGAGTTCTGTAGGTGTTGTTTCCAGTTGTAGTTTCTCTAAGATGGCTTGGCCTTCTTCCAGATTTGTACATGCATAAGATATCTTATCAGAAGTGAACATGAACTTGAATGGTTAGCCCCATCAGTATTTGATTTGTGCTTTTAGTAGTGCTGACACAATTGGTTTAAGTTCTCGCCTTTTTCTGAGGGTGATAGGAGATAGATCTGTATAAAGTTGGATATGATATGATGTCCTTAAAAGATCACTTTAGGTAAGTTACGTGCAGGTTGCATAACAGTTCTTCGATGTGGAAGTAGTGCATCTTTAGTATTACATCTCTTGCTGAAGAGGGAGTAGGAGGTCTAGCAAGAGCTCTGTGAACTCTGTCCATAAGGAATTGATCTTCATCAACCTCTGGTAGTAGCTGTTGGATTATTTGTAGTACTGTCTCCTGCAGGTTATTATACATTTCTGGAAGATTTCTAATGCGTATGTTTGATCTCCTCAATCTATTTTCTAGGTCTTCCAGATTTTCTTCAAGTTTCTGGTTTTGATTTTGTTGAGCCTTGACCGTCTCCTGGAGGTCTGGTAATTCTTTAGAGATGTCATCCATTTTCTCCTCAAGTGTTGCAGTTCTGTCACCTATGCTATTGATGTATTGCTTGAGATCGGCTAAAGCTGCTCTCGTTTCATCATGGAATATTTGTTGATTTGTTTCAGAAGTTCTTCATTAGTAGAAGAGTGGATGCTTGAATGTGAAGAACTAGGAGAGGTTGGCAAAGTGTACTCTTTATCAGTCGGTGATTCAGGCTCAACTAGCTTTTTCTTTTGCTGCGATTTGGATAGGCATTCTTTAACAGATTGTGGTCGCCCTTTTATGGCTATAGCTCAATGAGACTTTTATATATCAGAGAATAGGCAATATGACTCAGAAAGGCAAGAATTTGATTGTTTTCCAACTCTAAGTTAATTATAAGCCCCTACTATGTGATGGAGGAAGCAAGTTAGGTCTGTAGGGTCCGCCTAATCATCTTGTTGTTATTATAAAATTGTAATAGAGAGTTCCATGTTTCCTTTGAGAGGAAGCAGCATAGATCAGCAAATAAAGAATAAAATACAGGTGTAAATGGTATAAGCCAACAATGAATTCCATTCACGGTATCCCTTTCTCTCAGCTGAGACCAGAATTAGGTGTAAAAGAGAAGTGTGTACCAAAGGGTCTCTATAATTCTGTTAGCACCATGTATGATTTAAATTCTCAATATTAAGCCTGCATTTGTATCTAAACTTGGGTCTTTCAAATCAGCTGTCATGTAGCAGTGTGAAATATCTAGTACTTCTCTCCGGGGAGCTTTATCATTTCATGGTGATGTGGGAATAAGGATAGTGGATATGACCCACTTACGCTTAGTAAGTAGGAAATGATGGAGAGAGAGTACAAATATTTGTTAAGCGTAATAGTAGATGAGTATTATTGTACAAAAGAGGTTGCTTGCCCTCTTCAGTTATAATCAGGCTCTCTAGGATTCTCCTGGTTGTTGTTTCCAGCCTTTATTATAATGTGTGCCTGCAGAGCGGATCCCTGGCCCTCTAGAGACACCACTGTTGTCAATAAGATGAGATAGTGGCTTGCGAATAGTTACGCTATGCCTCGTCATGTTAGGGATATAGGTCTTGTCGCAGTTAGTTTGGTTGATACTACTCTGTGTAGTATTGCCGGAGCGGAACGCAGACCCTCCGAATTGCTACTTTGTGCGATACGGCTGAATCTATGGGCCAGTCCCAGAAAGCCTGTGATGTAGATCTTTGATCCTTAAAGGGAGCACTCAAAGTCTATTTTAAGATGGTCGTTTGCACTAGACTGCGCTTTATTGAAAAGATAGGCCTCAGTAATAAATTGTTATCAAGATGGTTTCCCGGGCTAATGCTGGGAAAAAAATTGTTCCGGAGCAGATCCCTGACCCTCCTGTGCGACTATATAGTGTATGGGCCTGTTGTTTAGATGAAGGCTGCTTGTTTATTGCAACTGAGATGGCGTTTGATTAGGCCCAATCCTACTGTGAAGACGGGTTAACAGTTCCCTTAATGTTTTACTGCCAATCTTCTATCCTGTTATATCTTACTCTACCGGAGAGTCTAGGTAGGATTAGGTTGCTGCGTAAGTATAGATATGTCGTGAGCTGCAGGCAATTCTAGCTTAGCTTGAATTTAGTGTTATATGGAAAAAGTGTCTCACCACTCCATGCGTTTCGTTTCGTCTCGGCAATGCTCGTCTCCACAATCTGAAAAATTTGCCAGTGGTTCGGTGTCACTACCGGAGCGGAGCCTCGACCCTCCGGCAGTGCAGTCCTCTTTATCCGTCTTCTATCTTCTGTCTCGCAATTTCGGCGAGCACCGCTGTGTAGGCCTGAGAGTGCTGTATAGTCTTGGAGCAGCTGGACAAATCCTCAGCAGAGCTAAGGAGGATTCTGCAGATTAGCGAGTAGCTTATTATAAAACTTTTGTGGAAAAAGTATTTGATTTTGGTAAAAAAAAATGTCTTTTTGGTCTTAATTCTTGCAGAGCTTAACACGAACACATCTGGTCCCTCTTGTGTCAAGCTCCACCCCCCCTATATTATTAATATTCAATAAATCTTCCTCAAAGTTCACCCTCAACTTGTGTTTTAAGTAAAAATTCCAATGTACTATATGAAATAGATGAATGGCATAAGAGTAATATAGCATGTTATGTGCTCCTAGCCCGCCTTCAGTTAGTTTATTCTACTATGTTTTTAACCACTTAAGCACATCTTTGACTATGTTTTTATGTGCAACACCAAATAAGGATACAGATGGTGAGCAAATGAGAAGCAGACATACATGTATATGCATCAATCGTGGGACGTATCGTCATCTAGAGCAGAATGGGGTATTCAAGGAATACAAATTTTGAATGGAAATTTGACTATTTGTTTAACAAAGTTAAAGGAGTTAAACACTGTAAAAGAAATACATTGTTTCAAATATATTGCTCTTACAAAACAGAGCATTTTTACACTTGAATGTGCCTTTCAATAGATTGCAATGAAGTTTGCTTTTTGCAGTGTTTAGCTGTACTGTGCAGAATTACAGTGTTTCCTCAATTGATCAGCCATGAAGTTACCCCTTTCAGAGATGGAACCCTAGGCAATTTTTTATAAATCTGACACTGGGGGGGATATTTATCACAGGTCTGGCGGACCTGATCCGACAGTGCGGATCAGGTCCGCCAGACCTCGCTGAATGCGGAGAGCAATACACGGGCCCTCAAGCTCCATCCAGAGCTTGATAAATGGGCCCCTGGGTATCTATGCATAATGTATGTTTCTTTAACATTTTTACTTTTTTGACAATTATTTATACATCACCCCATTTCCTTAGAAATAGGAGACCTTAAAATGCCTACATTATTAATCTCACGTTCACATAGGCGCTTTCCTGTTTAAGAGTTAGCTTTTTTGCTGCAAAGGTATTTGCGGCTGCGGCTTTTAACAAACAAATCGATTTTGAATTGTGATCACCCGAGTAACTTGACAACCAATTCTGTCGTAAAGCAAAAGGCCATTTCTGAAGCCAATATATTTTAATAAAGTTATATGCAAGCAATAGTGCAATATTAATGGGACAGTCTAGTCTATTTAAACTTTCATGATTCAGATAGGGCATGTCATTTTAAACAACTTTCCAATGTACTTTTATCATCAATTTTGCTTTGTTCTCCTTGTAGTTGAAATCTAAGCCTAGGTAGGCTCATATGCTAATTTTTTAGCCCTTGAAGGCTGCCTCTTATCTGAATGCATTTTGGCAGTTTCTCTCTACTAGAGGGCGTAGGTTAATTTGTGCCATTAAGATAATATTGTGCTCACAGCTGTGGAGTTACCCAGGAGTCAGCACTGATTGGCTAAAATGCAAGTGTGCCAAAAGAACTGAAATAAGGGACAGTCTATAGAGACTTAGATACATGTAATTACAGAGGTAAAAAGTGTATTTATATAACTGTGTTTATGCAAAACTGGGGAGTGAGTAATAAAGGGATTATCAATGTTTTTAAACAATAACAATTCTGGTATAGACTGTCCCTTTAAAATGTTCTAACAGATTACATCATTTCCTGTCCCTTTAACACCTAAGACATTTTGATGCACTTATAAAACAAAGAAAGTATGTAAACATGTAGCAAAATGGCAGCCATTCATCTTTTACACCAGCCAAATTGAATAACTATCCCTAGTCCTTAACAACCACATCTTAAATAATTTTAATAGATCAAAATATGCTGCTGAAACTTTATAATATTTTTTAGGAAAATATACTTTTCCGGAAATGTATATCCATGAGGGGCATATTCACAGGGTTATATTGCCTAATATTATTTTTTAGAAGGACTCTTAAGCTTAAATGCGTTAGCCTTTTTATATGTAGTATGCATTGATCATAAGTGATCAGTTTGATAATATCCAGAACATTTTGACTAGTTTTTAAAAATTGTAACCCAGTAATAAACGTGCAATCTCACTCTTAAACCTTGATTTTATTTGTTTTTTTACAGGCAGAATAAGGATGTTACCTCAAGCTGTTTACCTGCTCTTTGGCCTCCTAGAAAATGGCCATACAGTATATGTTCATTGTAATGCTGGAGTTGGCAGGTCTACAGCAGCTGTGTGTGGTTTTCTTATGTACGTAATCGGATGGAGCCTTCGGAAGGTTCAGTATTTTCTTGTTTCACGAAGGCCTGCTGTCTACATAGATGAGGATGCAATGCTAGGTGCTGAAAAAGATTTTCGCCAGAAGTTTGGCCATCTTTGTTCTTCTGCATGTCAAATGTAATTAAGGCTTCGTAAGAAACAAGGTCAAGAGTTTTCTGAAGGCAAACAAGAAATTTATATATTTCCTGAATGTATTTATTATGTGGTTTCCTACTACAAATAACTTTAAAAAAAAAGCTAGACATACCCTTATTTACTCTATACTGATACCTGTTTGAAGTTTGATATTTGAAGCCATTTGACTTTGTAGAGTCAAATGGTAGGTTCAGATATTTTTTTTTCCAGTATCTGTTTTTTTGGGGGTTTTTTGGACATAATTTTCTATACTAATAAAGCACCCATGATAAGTAAAATTTAAAGGACATTATAGATACATTCAAGTTATTTTTTTCTTTTACATCCATTATAAAAGTCAACGGTTAAAGCTTTATTTATGAAGTGCTAAAATTGCATCCAGTGAAACTAAGCAGTATGTTGGTAGCTCAACAAAGAAATGTAATGTTAGTGTAGCTTTTGGAACTTGTGGCTTATGTTTGCCATTTATATTCACATCTTCAGATTTCCAAACTGTGTTTTATGGAATAAAACAAATAGTAAGCAAGTAACCTGAGAATTAAATTTTGTTGACATTCAAATGGAAAAATAAATGTTTACCTTGACATCTGTTCTATCTTTTTAAATTTCTATATAGAGTAACGGTCAACAGGCAAATGCTGAATCTAACATTACAATGTTTGAATGTAACATTCCATTAACCCCCTGACCTCTATGACCCAACCAAGTTGATAACATTCTACCATTTGATAATTATTGTCCTGTTAACAGCCTTTGAGCTGTTTCCTATGTCGAGGCAAACACAATAGGCCATTTTCATTGTTTATTGAGAGCACTTTTTTCATTCTCGTTTGGTTAAAAAAAATAGCACTATACTTAACATGTGCCAGTCGTGTTTTTCTGGTAACAATCCAATTTCTTAATACTTTTTCAGGGCCATTTTTACTTATTCCACAGCCAAAAGGACCTGATAAACCCCAGAAAACACTTTTCAACTTATGAGCACCCCAAAAACTTCAAATTACTTCAAGTAATATTGGTTTTGGGCATGGGCAAAACATGCTGAAATAACCCCCCCCCCCCCAATTGATAACATTAGAAAGCAGTGTCACCAATCAAATACAAAAAGCTTAATGCTCAATAAATTTGCGCACCAAGTAAATTGTTCATTTTTTGTGTGCTTTGCATTATTTTCTAGAGAGCTGTATGTTGTTCTAGCACACAGTAGTTTGGAGTACCACAACGTCTAGTGGTAGCAAATGAAAAATGACCATTGGTCCCCCATCAAGCTATTAACACCTAAACTGCCAGTCCCCACACTACTTTTAGCCCCTAAACCACCATAATCCTCACCTTAATAAGACCCTGACAATATTAAACCCCTGTCAAAATCCCAACTGAAATAAACCTCCTGAAGTCTAGGACCCCAACACTAATCTTCTAAGCACCATAACCCCACCATAATAAACTTACTAACAGCTCTGACCCATATTCTTTTTAATTTTTAAAATGTCATAACCCTACTGCAGTAACCCCCTAACTGCTAAGACTTCCACTGCTATTAACCCTCATCAATAAGACCCCCAGTGCTATTAAAGGGACACTAAAGTCAAAATTAAACTTTCATGATTGTGACAGAGCACACAATTTTAAACAAATTTCCAATTCACTTCCATTATCTAAATGTACAGTCTTTTTATATGCAGACTTTCTGAGGCAACAACTCTGAGCATGTAAAAGAATTCACAGAATATACATATATGCATTTTGTGATTGACTGATGGGCTTTCACGTGATCCAGGGGAAAGGAAAATGTAAATAGCTTTAACCCCTTAATGACCAAGAACGTGCCAGCCATGTCCTAAAAAAAAAACAGTCGTTAACGACCAAGGACTGTGGTTTCAAGCACTGGAAGTGATTGTGATCACTTCCAGGCACTTTCAGGGTATTGCAGCAATGTCTCGATGTTGAGGCATTGTGCAATATCCTTTGCTAAGTATCCAATGCAGAGAGAGACACCATGTGGCCTTCTCTGCATCGGCCAGCGATGGTGCCGATAGTTGGTTGGTGGGAGACATAGCAGGGAGGTGGGTAGGCGGCCCATCGCTGGAGGATATCTGGTGATACGTGCCGGACGGATTCTAAGAGGCGGGAGCAGGCGCGGGGGAATTCTGCTATACTATGGAACATTGTGAAAGGGAAGGAGAAAGAGGGGGGATACATGTTGGGAAAGGGATCTGGGAGGGGGTAGGGTATTGAGGGGGGCAGCTCCAAAAAAAAAAAGACTAAAAATTTAACAAACTGGGTACTGGCAGACAGTTGCCAGTACCTAAGATGGAGGCAAACAGGTAGAGGGGGAGGGTAAGAGAGCTGCCGGGGGGGGGATCAAGGAGTTTGGGGGCTAAGGGGGATCCTACACTGCAGAATATATGTTTAAAAAAAAAAGCATTTTATTTTAGTACTGGCAGACTTTCTGACAGTACTTAAGATGGCAGTGACAATTGTGGGGTGGGGGAGGGAAGAGAGCTGTTTGAGAGGGGTCAGGAATGGATTAAGGGGTGGGATGTGTCAGGTGGGAGGCTGATCTCTACACTAAAGCTAAAATTAACCCTACAAGCTACCTAATTAACCCCTTCACTGCTGGGGTGTTGTGCGCAGCGGCATTTAGCAGCCTTCTAATTACCAAAAAGCAATCCCAAAGCCATATATGTCTGCTATTTCTGAACAAAGGGGATCCCAGAGAAGCATTTACAACAATGTATGCCATAATTGCATAAGTTGTTTGTAAATAATTTCTGTGAGAAACCTAAGGTTTTTGAAAAAGTTAACGATTTGTTTTATTTGATCGCATTTGGCGGTCAAATGGTGACATGAAATATACCAAAATGGGCCTAGATCAATACTTTGGGTTGTCTACTACACTACACTAAAGCTAAAATTAACCCTACAAGCTCACTACAAGCTACCTAATTAACCCCTTCACTGCTGGGCATAATACAAGTGTGGTGAGCAGAGACATTTAGCAGCCTTCTAATTACCAAAAAGCAATGCCAAAGCCATATATGTCTGCTATTTCTGAACAAAGGGGATCCCAGAGAATCATTTACAACCATTTGGGCTATAATTGCACAAGCTGTTTGTAAATAATTTCAGTGAGAAACCTAAAGTTTGTGAAAAAGTTAACAATTTTTTTTTATTTGATCGCATTTGGCGGTAAAATGGTGGCATGAAATATACCAAAATTGGCCTAAATCATTACTTTGGGTTGTCTACTAAAAAAACATATATACATGTGAAGGGTTATTCAGGGATTCCTGACAGATATCAGTGTTACAATGTAACTATCACTTTTGATTGTGAAAAACAATGGTTAAGAAATAGCAGAATGCTACTTGTACTTATTGCCCTATAACTTGCTAAAAAAAGCAAAGAACATGTAAACATTGGGTATTTCTAAACTCAGGACAAAATTTAGAAACTATTTAGCATGGGTGTTTTTTGGTGGTTGTAGATATGTAACAGATTTTGGGGGTCAAAGTTAGAAAAAGTGTGTGTTTTTTTCAATTTTTTCATCATATTTTATACATTTTTTTTATAGTAAATTAAAAGATATGAAATGTAAAAATAGCCCTGGTTCTTAACGGTAAGAAAATGGAAAAATGGTCTGGTCACTAAGGGGTTAAAATCTGTCTGAAAAAAACCTACAACTCTACTAAAATACAAACTTTTTTGTATGCGTTTATTGATTATGCAATTCTACTGTGTTTAGTGGCCCTTGAACTCCCTGATCCCTAAGATCCCTACCACTATTAAAGGGACAGTAAAGTCATAATTAGACATTCAGTTTTAAACAACTTTCCAATTAAAATCTATTATTTCATGTACTTCTCTTTTTATCCTTTGCTGAAAGGTTTATTTAGGTAAGCTCAGGAGTAGCAAAGAACCTAGGTTATAGCTGCTGATTGGTGGCTGCATATTTATACCGATTGTAATTGGCTCGACCATGTGTTCAGTTAGAAACCAGTAGTGCATTGCTGCTTCTTCAACAAATGATACTAAGAGAATGAAGGAAATGTAATAATAGAAGTAAACTGGAAAGTTGTTTAAAATTGTATGTTCTGAGGTGGTTCCGGAGGAGGAGCTCAGCACAGGTGGCTGAGCGTTTGTTCTCCAGCTCTTAAGCACCTGGTGATGTTTCCCATGCACTAAGCCCAGAAGTGAAGGGCCGCTACCTGGCCAGCACAGTAAGACACGCTGCCGGAACACACAGCGCAATCCACTCCGCTGTTTGAGCACCCCAAGCTCCGAGAAGATTGCAAACCCCACAAGTGATCCCCTATAACGCACTAATACCGTAGCAGGCAAAAGTCTGTAAAGGCAAGTTCCAGATAAAGCCTTAAATAAAGCCTGCATATCCACTTACCGGACTACCTACTCACCCTCCCTGTCGGCAAAGAAACTGGTGGCCACTGATGCACTGCAATTGGATCTAGCCAGCGGATACCTGGATCCAAGAGGGGAGTCTGCAAGGAGAGTTGAAGAAGCGGACCCCATACCCTCCTCCCCCACCGGTGCTGCGAGGGAGGAGGTGTTTGCGGGAGTCGGCTGAATAGTGCCTAAGGAGAGGGCTTGTACTGCTGTAGGGAGCCTGTTTGAGAGAAGCGGTACCTGGTGGTCTTTACATTCCTCGACTATCTTTACCTGCCCGGCTTGGCTCCGGGGCTTAACGCGGGTATCATTACTGGATCCCCTCCCCCCCACCGCTGCTGCGAGGGAGGAGGCGGGCTGAGGATTGACCGAACCTCAGCAGACACAAGCCGTAAGCAGACACAAGCCGCAAGCTGCCTAAGGAGAGGGCTTGTATTTCGGCAGGGAGCCTGTTTGAAAGAGGTGGTACCTGGTGCTCTTTACACTCCTCAACTATCTTTACCTGCCCGGCTAGGTTCCGGGACCTAACGTGGGTATCATTGTTGGATCCCCTCCCCCCCCCGCCGCTGCTGCGTGGGAGGAGGCGGGCTGAGGATTGACTGAACCTCAGCAGACACAAGCCGCAAGCTGCCTACTCCCTACCGGAAGACAGGGAGAGAGCTTGTAACTCGGAGGCCACTGGAAAACCTAATTATCATCTGGAAAAAAGGATAAAGAAAACCGAAGGAGGGCAGGGTGAGTACAAGATTAACCTTAAAGACATTTTGACACTGCTGATAATAAAAGGGGGAGGAAGGAAGAAGAAAAAAAAGGTCTGACAAGATCAAATTAATAGAAAAATCAGACTATAACTAAAGGGAAGAACGGGCTGGAAGAGAAGGGGAAAGGAAAATAAGGGTATCTTCTTACAACATAGGGGAAGGAGAGGGGAAGAGAAAAGAGCCTTAAAGGAACTTTACATAAGGACTTATAACAAAGAGGGGATCTTCTCAGAGACATTTAATAAAATAAAAACTCTAAGAAGAAGAACTGCAACAAAATCAGATCAGGAGACAAAGTATCCAAAAAAAAAAAGTTTTTTTTTTTTTCTGTGTTTTTGTTTTTTCTCTAGGTTTATTTTTTTGCTTGGTAAAATTTTCACCCCTCTTTCCCCCCCCCCCCCCTACATTCCTTCGCTTGGTCACCTTAGAAGGGGAGACAGGAAGGATAAAGAAGACACTGACTTTCTTGGGAATTTGCACTCCTCTCAGGATGACTATGCATCTTCAATATTATAAGCATATAATGATTTATTAATATTCTGAGGTTAAGCTTAGAAATTGTCTTTTTTTTCTTCTGTTGTTGTGTTTTTTTGTGTGTTTTTTTTTCCCCTTTTTTTTCCTTCTTGGACGTATCTTTTTTTTTTCCTTGCTTTTCTATGTCTAATTTAAATTGAAATATAATGAAGTAAAGTCAATAAGTATATCATAGTAACATAGTTTAAATACTTTCAATGTTCTCCTACTAGGAATAATGGAAAGTAGGTGTTACAAATATATCTTAAGTGAAGATATATATCAATTTAAGAACTGCACAAAAAGCTGACTCTAGAATATCACTCACGTTAGTAACCTAGGGCAAGACAAAATTTAATTAAAGGGAAGGAAGTCTTAAGCCTCAAGTCCCCAAGCAGGAAGAAAGAATAAAATAGAAAAATATCTCGCCTAAAGTATATCCACATATAGACAAAAACTTGTCAATTCTTGAATGCACATCCTAAAAGTAACTCACAGTCCCACTATTGGGGTTTTACCCCATCGTACTCTACACAATTTGTAAGAACCACATTAATCTCAGTCACTTTTTTTTCAATTCTTTTTCTCACTCAAGGGAAGGGACGGGGGGCGAGAAGGAAGAATTTCCTTAACTGGTTTTTCTTTTCTTTTTCTCCTCTCTCCTTTCCTTTCACTCCCCGGATATTTTTTTTTTCCCCACATTAGCACTCATTCCCCCTTTTTCTCTGAAAAAAGGAATATATATCTTTTTTCTCTTCTTTTTTTTTTCACTTATTTTTTTTTCACAAGCAGCACATGGACAAATTCCTCAACACATCCCTCAAACCTTCCCCTTCAAGAATGGCAGGTAAACTCAGAGATAAAAAAATCTAAAGGAGCTATAGAAAGTAATGCAGAGACACACCCCATAACAAATTTAAACCCAATGAATGAGACGTTCAGTATGCAGAGTTTGGTTCTTAATATATCAGAAGCCCTAACGCCTAAATTCGACAACCTAAGATCAGAAATAAAACAAGATATTGCCACGTTGTCTCAGGAAGTTAGGCAGTTCTCAAGCAGGCTGCAAGAGGCAGAGCAAAGGGTATCAGACCTGGAAGATCTCTCAATAGAGCATGAGGCAAGAATAAAAGAAACAGAAGTCAAGCTTCAAAAAATGCAGGCTAGGTTAGAAGACGCTGAAAATAGATCTAGGAGAAATAATGTTAGGATAATAGGAATTCCGGAAGGAAAAAAATTTGAAAATCTATCTCTATTTATTACTAACACCTTAGCCCAAACTCTTGGTATCAAGGACACACAGATAATAATAGAAAGGGCCCACAGAATTGGTCCACCCCAGGCTGATAATAAATCTAACACCAGACCTAGACCAGTGATAGCACGCTTCTTGAACTACCTAGATAAAACTAACATGTTGCAACAATATAGGAAGAAACAACCTATTAGTATAGAGGGAGCTAAAATTTACATGTTTCAAGATTTCTCGGCTGAGACTTCCCTTAGAAGAAGAGAGCTTGCACCTATCTGCACAAAGTTAATTCACAAGGGTTATAGGGCAATGCTAATTTACCCAGCTAAACTCAAAGTCTATACCTCTGAGAATACATATATTTTTGATAATGTAAAAGATGCAGAGGATTTGTTAACAGATTTAGAAAAAGCAAGTTGAACCCCCTATACACAGAGGATCTTTCTGAGCAAAAGTACAATAGAAATTTTATGTTTTCTTTTTTAAGCTATGTTATTTCTTTGATGATAAATTCACAGTTAATGGTGAGCGACCTCTCTGAAGCTAGGGGGAAAGAAGAAAAAAAAGAGGAAAAGAGGGCAGGTTTCTCTCCCTCTTCATAGAATTGAGTTTCCAGTCTCCCCAATATTTCTTTTTTTTTTTTTTTTTTTTTGGGAAAAAAAGAAGAAACTTTTTTTTTTTTTTTTTTTTTCTTTCTTCTTTTTTTTTTTTTTTCTTTTTTTCTTCTCTTCTCTCTCCCCTCTCTCTTCCTCCCTCCCCTCCCTTGGTCCCCCTTACCTCCTCTTAAAAGTTTACTAGACACCCAAACTTAGATGACGAACTCTCCTACTAAAATTAAAATAATCTCATGGAATATAGGAGGAATAACTACTCCCATAAAAAGGAAAGCCCTTGTCTCTCATATGCGCAAGTTGCAAGCTAACATAATGCTTCTGCAAGAAACGCACTTGGGCATGGAGGAAACATTGAAACTCAAGGGCTCTTGGATCAAGGAGGTGGAAGCCTCACCTAGTATTGGAAGAAAGAGGGGAGTAGCAATACTGTTTGGTAAGAGAATTGAGGCAGAGATTCTACAAACAAGGAGAGATCCAGAGGGGAGATTTTTAATGGTGAAAACAAGAATCTTTAAACAAATATATACATTGTTAAACGTATATGCGCCCAATGAGCTTGACTATGATTTTTGGAATTTAATCCAATCTATGATATTACTTCACTCAGAAGGCTATCTGATCATTGGGGGAGACTTTAACATGGCTCCACAGTCTCCGATAGACAGAATGAGATATAACAGTAAACAACTTAAAAATAAAAAGGATAAATTAGAAACAAAAATATTTAAGAACATGTATCAGAATTTATCGGTTAAAGATATATGGAGGGCACATAACCCTGACTCACGGGAATATACCTGTCTTTCTAGAGCGCATAAAACGCTCTCTAGAATAGACCTTTTTTTAACCGATGAGAAACTTTGTTCAAGGAAAATTAAGGCAGAAATCACTCCAATAGTTATCTCAGATCACGCTCCAATTACACTCGAGATACAACTAGAGCCCCCAAGGGATGCCCCTTTGAGATTCAGGTTTCCATTCTACTTGGTAAATGATTTAAAATTTAAAAATCATATAAAAAACAAATTTGAAGAATACATACAATTCAATATTGATTATATTGACAGGCCGGAAATCTTCTGGGGAAATAACAGCCTATGCTGCCAAGCTAAGATCCTAAGGAAAAGGGAGAAAGAAGCCACTAATTTTGTGGTAAACTCATATAATCGGTTTCTCTTAACAAAGTCATCCTTTAACTGGGCCAAATATATTAAGGCTAAAAAGGAGAGAGATGCCTTAATATTACTCATTGAAACTCAAAAAGATCTCAAATTCAGGGCTAAAATGTATCGCTACGGCAATAAATCAGGCAAATTACTTGCTAATCTAGTAAAAGGAGAAAAAAAGCCCTCTCTAATAGACAGAATACAACAAGAAGAACAGACATACACAAATCCAGAGGATATCCTAAGGAGTTTTACAAATTATTATAAGGACGTATACTCTTTAAAAAAGGCTGATATTGAGCAATCCAGAGACTTCTGGAGTAAGATAATCTGCCCCACAGTTCCAGAGGATCTATTGAGTACTCTAAATAAACCAATTACGGAGGAGGAAGTAAATAAAATGATAGCAAGGATGTCACTTAATAAAGCGGCAGGCCCTGATGGGCTGCCCAACGAGGTTTACAAGATCTTAGCCCCAGAAGTCACTCCCTACCTATGCAATATGTATAATAACTTCTATGCTAATGGTAATCCGGTCCCAGTGAGTTTCTCAGCCTCATTTACAACATTAATCCTGAAACCAGGTAAAGATCCAACCCAAAGAGAGTCGTACCGTCCTATAGCATTACTCAATTCAGAGTATAAGATCTTGACCTCAATCCTAGCAGAAAGACTACAAAATAGCTTAATACACATAATTCATAAAGATCAAGCAGGGTTCCTGAAAAATCGAAACTCTGCTTCAAAAATCAGAGAAGTCTTGGTAGTTGCTGAACATTTCTCTCAAATGTTAGACAGGGAGGGGGGAGAGGTGGGTGCCCCTGACCTCGCCATAGTGACAATTGACGCAGAAAAGGCCTTTGACTCAGTCCTATTTACTCATATCTTCACATCATTGGAGAAATTTGGATTCTCGGGTAAGTTCCGGGAATTCATAGAAAATTTATACAAAAGGTCTAGGACAAACCTAATAGTTAATAATCTTACATCCACAGCTATTGATATTCAGAAGGGTACAAGGCAGGGGTGCCCACTTTCCCCCCTCTTATTTGACATAGCCATAGAACCCCTGGCAATTATGATTAGGCAGTCTTTGCAAGGTGTCAGAATATCTAATTACGAACTAAAAATTGCCTTATATGCCGACGACATTCTTCTGTACATCGCGAATACAAAGATTAATATCCCCAAACTTCTATGTATAATAACTAACTTTGGAACCTTCTCAGGTTACAAAATAAACGCATCAAAGTCAGAAATTTTCTGGCTCAGAAGAAAGACAGACTCAGTTAGTAATTGCCCTTTTAAGGAAGTAACAACATCATTTAAATATCTAGGTATTAATATTCCACTCAACCCGTCGGATTTATATAAACTAAATATCTCAGCAACACTGTTAACTATATATGAGAAACTTAAAACCTGGATTAATTTACCAATCTCTCTCTCTGGGAGAATTGCACTTTACAAGATGGTCCTCCTCCCAAAACTCTTATATGTGCTACAAAATATCCCCTTATTTATCTATGAAAAAGATATTCGATCACTAAACTCGGCAGTTAGAAATTTCTTATGGCAAGGAAAGAGATCCAGGATATCAATCTCTAAGCTCTCAGTGGGAAAAGAATATGGAGGACTAGCTCTTCCAGATATAAGATTCTATAATCTAGCTTTTCTGGCGCGAACGATAACAGATTGGCTATGTACTAAAAACTATGTAACTAACATTCTGTTGGATGAAAGTATTTGTATTCCTTTTCATCCAATAGGTTTGACCCACTGTCCACCAAAGATGTTACCCAATGCAGTCAAGAAATATAAAACAATCCTTAACCCCATCAAAGCTTGGTGGAAGATTGCCAATCGCTTAAAAGTTAACAGCAAAGTCTCACAGTATCTCCCAATAAAAGGGAACCCTGAGTTCCATCCAGGTATGAATTCGGCAGTCTTCACTAAATGGTATGAATTAGATCTAAAAACAGTGCAACAAATTCTTAACATAGACGAAAAATGTATAAAATCGTTCGAGGAAATAAAAAATGAATTTAAATTGGCGAATAATCAATTTTTTGCATATTTACAAATAAGGCACTATATCACAGACTTGATAAGAGAGACGGGCTTGGACTGGAGCTGGGGTAAAATGGAGAATTGGCTAACACTTAGTAGGGCTGGTTATACAGCAATCTCTTATTGTTATCTATCTTTAATTGAAGCCAAGGGAACACCCATACTGGAGCAGATAGCCTCTGAGTGGAACAGATTAAGTGTACCTAGTAATATAGACTCACAATTTATCCAAAAATCTATAAACAAAGTCTTTCAGGCCACACTCTCTGCAACCTGGAGAGAGGCGCACATTAAAATCTTACACAAGGCATACTATACCCCTGAAAAGGGCTACAAACTATTTAATTTGAACTTTAACAAATGTCCAAAATGCTCATACATAGCAGCAGACCTCAAACATATGATTTGGAGCTGTCCGAAAATCAGCCAATTATGGCTAAAAATTCAATATTGGCTCAATAACACGCTCGGAATATCCCCTCTGGTTCTCACATTTGTGCAAATAGTGTTCTGCTTAGATCAGGGAGAAAGACAACATCCTCAGGAAAAGCTAGTAACACTAACAATACTTTTTTTTTTTTTTTCTTTCTCCGACCCCAGGCTCTCCAAACAATGGATAGCCTGAGGCGGTTACTACATTAAGAAAAGGAGAAAAAGAAAAAAAATCAGCAACCTGATCCCTTGGGACTCATATATTATTTGTATAGAGGAGGAAAAAAGGATTTTCAATATATACTGATTTATGTTTTGATCTGTATCTCCTAACTAAACTTTGATGCTGTAACATGGTTGCTGATATGAAAATAAAGATTTAAAAAAAAATAAAAAAAAATTGTATGTTCTACCTAAATCCTGAAAAAAATGTTTTGGGTTTCATGTCCCTTTAACCATCCACGACTAGGATCCCTAACTGCAAAGGAACAGAGGGGGTATTATCATGTGCTAATTATAAAAAGACGTGCCAACTTAGATGTACACACAAGACTTGTCTCTGGTTACATTTTGTAACTAATGACTTGTTTCTTAACTCAAATGGTATCTATTGCTCCAGGTCTCACACTAATTTGCACATCTTGTAAATCAATAAACCTCTACTTGTAATCTAGACATTCCTAAACTGTGTCCATCAGTGGTAATTACACAAATAAATAAATAAAAAACACAAATGTCAACACTATTTGACAACTGTAAGGCTTTTTAAAACTGATGTAATTAATTGGAATTTGTTGAAGATTTATAAAAGGTAAATACATCTTTACTCTTGTGGTAATTTTTTAAAAAAAAAAAGTAGCTGAACAGTGCAGAAAAAAATATGATTCATCACTTGGAACCTATTAAATAATAATTCCGACAATGTATGTACTGGAAGTCATTAAATTAATCTTTCTCCAAAACAAGCATCACATTAGCTATTCTGAAAATTGTATGCATGCAAGTCCATTATGACTTTACTGTAATGAAGTTTCTATGATAATATTATTTTAATCCAAACATTTGGTAAATTATACTGAACCAGGCTTAGAAATCAAAGTCTCTTGCTTACTTTGTTTTCAGGATTGTTAACCTAGAATAATTACAGCACATACATACTGCCTAATTATACAAATTTCTGCTCGGATGGCACTATATAATGTAACCCACATAATTTAAAGCATCAAATTTCTGTCTGAATCCTATACCGCACCATTTACTTCATAAAGTAAATAAGTAGATAGATAGACAAACAGACAGATATATAGATTTTTTCTGGCTCTACAGATTAATAGAGATCTTTATTGACAGTTATTCCAACCCTCTAACAGTAACAGCACCAGAATGTTGCACACAAACTAAGCATTTACAGTGATGGTAAACTTTGATGAAAGAAAGCCCAGTTTAAAAAAAATACTATTAAAAACAGGGGCACTTTCATTTATCAAACTTTACGAAGCAGCTGTTTTGTTTAAAAACTTACCTTTCTTCTCTTCACAGCTGGAGCAGCTTCCCCCGCGCGGAGATTCTCTCTTCACACGTCAGCAATGACTAATCCAGCTTCCTCCAATCACGGTTTTCCCCTAGAGGTAACATTACCTTAGGCCATGATTGGAGGAAGCCGGATTAGTCATTGCTGACGTGTGAAGAGAGGATCTCCGTGCGGGGAAAGCTGCTCCAGCTGTGAAGAGGAGAGAGGTAAGTTTTTAAACAAAACGACTGCTTTCTAAACTTTGATGAATGAAAGTGCCCCTGTTTTTAATAGTATTTTTAAAAACCGGGCTTTCATTCATCAAAGTTTACCTTCACTTTAAATGCAAAAATGACAGTATATAGTTAAAAACTATCGACTAAATATTAGAAGGATTTCAAAACAAGCGGTTTATAACAATTTTGCATACTTGTTCATGGCAGATCATGATTTCTGAAATTCAGTCTGTATTCTCAGTTTCTCCAGTGATCACAATTCCAAAATGCTTCAGGCGTTAATACCTCTGAAGTTCAAAATTGTTTTGTTTTTTTCTCAAAAACATTGGGCATTATATGCATTGCATTTCATTTAAATTTAGTGGTTGGCAAAGAGAATGTGCACAATTAAAGGGTTAGTAAACGTAAAAAATAATGTCGCTAGGATATTGTTACATAATTCTGCAGATTTAACATTTATTTTTTTCGTTTAATGTCCCTTTAATTACAAAATTGCAATTCCATGGGGTATAGTTATTACATCACAGGTTTAAGGGTCTGTATGTTGATCGATCCCTTTTAATAATGTGTAGTGATGCTAATAGATGACGTGTACAATTAATCTGTTGTGCTACAAAACTATAAAGATATGTGTGTAAGTCTCTCTAAAGGATTTGAACAAGGGCATTGTTAGTATAATGCACATGTGTGTTCATTGGGTTCTTGATTTTGCTAAAAAAAAATAATAATAATTTTTATTGAGGTTCAAGTGTTTATACAAAGCAAATGAGAATAGGTTACATCTGGTATACTAATATACATAATATTAAATAAACCAAGCAGCACAGATACAGCAAATATAAAAAAGCAAAATAAAAAGACAAAACAGGTATAACTACCTATATAAAGGATACTATTTTTGCCAAATGTACACTGAAAATAGAACCTCTATTTTTTTATTTTATAAGATGGTTACCCCTCAACAAATATTCAAGTCCTCTCTTGAGCCTAACTTATTACATAGATATTTTAGAGGGAGATGTTAATATGATAGTCTTATAGTTCAAAAATCAAATATTCAAAATTTTTAGTGCTTTCAAATAAACTTGTGCTTAACAACCTCAAAAGTATTTAAACAATAGGAGAGGAGATATTTACCCCAATCAAAAAATATAAAACTAAGAGTGCTTTATCTAGGGGTAAAGAAATATATAAAGGACCACATAAGTTTTGCATAGGTTACACACAAATATAATTACAATAGCAGTATTTGCAAGATAAACCGCACAATTAGTCTCTGAACACAATTAAGGAATGTTAGAGTACATTGGTGAGTGGGGGGTGAGTACATAAAGAGCCAGCTAGGAGATATAAGTGCTAAAATCAGCATTCTATAAGTGTGTCCCGCTTAGACAATTTTAAAGGCTGCAGATGTGTCAGGGTTTTTTCCCTGTTTTTGTTTGCCATGTGCTGCTGGCAACCATTTTAATCACCTCTCTTACTGACTCTGGTGCATACTAAGTGATGCTGCTCATTTCCTGCACTTCCTTTTATGGCCAGACTGGTGTACATCATCCGTGTGAGAAAAGATGCAGTCTCAGAATTGTGATGTCATCACTTATTATTTAAAGGACCTCTGTTCAGTATGCTTTGCCCTTGCGTTGTCTCAGACCTGTTTGTGAGAGCTCCTGTGTATTACCTGGCTGTCTGACATTCCTTCTGGTTCCTGATCCCTGGCTTGTTCCTGACTCTGCTGTTCTCCTTGTTCCTGATTCCGGCTCGTCTGACTACTTGCTTTGGCTCCTGACTCTGCTCGTCTGACAAAGCTCTGGTTTTGATTCCTGGCTTGTTATTTGACTTGTGGACATTTTATTATTTTTTGCTATTAATAAAGATGTGATTATTTTTGCACTTCTCATCTCAGTCTGATTCCTGGCACCCTGACAAGATGAAAGCAAGGGACCAGCCCCAATATAGTTGTTATAACCCTGAACAAAAAGTGTGAGTGTTCTTGTTTTTGTGAGGATTTCCTGAAAGCAGTTCTGTAGAATTTATGCAGCTTACTTGAATAGGTTAACTTAAGCAAAGTGATAGATGTTACAGATAGCTTAATTACAATATGCAATTGGCAATATTAAACTATCTGTCTTAATGTTTGCCTATAAACTATTTCTCCAGAGTCACTGCAGACTTGGAGGTTATAGCTTTAAGCAGAAGGTAACCATACAAATACAATCAGGTATACATGAGAGAGATTTCAGTAACAATTCACAGGTTACTAAGCATTAAGCTAAATTGACTTAGCATAAGATAATAAGTTATACAACCTGCCTTAGACCTTAGTGAGTTAGAGTCCAGTGCTGCTACAGGTTTCCCAGGAACAGAAGAGTTCAGCGTGTATGAGAATGCTGAACTGCAAGTAACAAGCTTGAGAGTGAGAGGTGAGAGCTGTGGCAGTAGCTGATGTCAGTCCTGCACACAGGTGGTTCTGTGTGAGAGGGAGAGAGCTGCAGCACAGGAAGTGGTTGCTCTGTGTAGCAGAAGAATGATTCCCCTATGTCAGATAGCATATTGGCTGAGAAGCTTTCTCATGCAGGGATGTGAAAACATTAATCCAGCGATGAGGTAAGAGAAGTGGGAGGTTATATAGGGAGTAAGGACAATTGCTTAAAGAGACAGCATAAGCTACACTGTAGAATCTGACATAGCCCCCCCGAAAAGGAACCCACCACGAGGGTTCAGGGAGCTGGACGGTCTGGGTTTCGGCGATGAAACAGGGAAACACATCTCGGAGCAGATACAGAAGCAGCTGGTTCCCAAGTATCCTCAGAATGATCAAAGCCCTTCCAGTGAATCAAGTATTCCAGTGTCCCGCGTCTACGTCTGGAGTCAATGATAGACTGCACCTCATACTCTTGATCGTGTGAGACTGTATGCGAGACTGCATTTGCAGATAATTTGTCAGAAAGACAAGGCTTTACCAGAGAGACATGAAATGTGGGATGAATTTTATAGATGTCGGGAAGACGAAGTGTAACAGTAGCAGGATTTTTAATATCCACAATTGGAAATGGTCCAATGAATAATTTACTCAATTTCTTTGAGGGAGTATGTAATTTTAAATTTTTCGTTGACAACCATACCTTTTGGCCTATCCGATACGTTGGTTGAGGAGTGTGACGTAAGTCATAGTATTTTTTCTGCAAATTTTGAGCATGTTGTATATTTTGTTGAGCAATGGTGAAAGTTTGAGAGATATCGTTAACTGTATCATTCACTTTTGGGTTGGAACTTGGTAAGTATGGGTAAAAAGAGATTCTAGGATGTAAGCCATAGTTGACGTAGAATGGACTAAGTCGAGTGGAGGAGTTGGTAGCATTGTTGTAGGCAAACTCTGCCAAAGCTAAATGCTTTGTCCACATTTCTTGTTGATTTGAGCAAAAGCAACGCAGATACTGCTCCAACCATTGGTTGGTTCGTTCCACTTGCCCGTTGGATTGGGGATGGTAAGAGGTCGTAAGTTTTTGAGTGATATGCAGATTTTGACAAAGAGATTTCCAAAAACGTGAGGTAAACTGTGAACCCCTGTCCGAGAGTATCACTGTGGGAAGTCCATGTAACCGAACAACTTCTTCAATGAATAACTCACTGGTTTCCTGAGCTGTCGGCAACCCAACTGCTGGAATAAAATTGCCCTTTTACTCAAAAGATCTACAACAACTAGTATTGTAGAAAAGGAAAAAGAGCTTGGGAGGTCAACAATAAAATCCATAGCAATATGGCTCCAGGGAGTTTCGGGTACTGGATAAGATTGGAGTAACCCAACAGGGAAATGACGAGACGGTTTGGAAGTAGAACAGGTTGTACACTGTGCAATGTATTCCTGAACTGTTGAGGTCATCACTGGCCACCAATAGTGTCGTCGTAGTAAGTCCAGAGTTTTATTAAGACCTAAGTGTCCAGATGTTGGAGAGTCGTGGCAGGAGTAAAGGAGTTGTAACCTATATTGCGGTGGTATGTAAAGGAGGTTTCCATGGTAGTATAAGCCGTCCGCCCTTGCTTGCAAGAGATGCAATGGCTTTGAGGAATCCTGGGTTTGACAGGTTTGGAATTCAGGATGTGGGGATATAAGTAACCCCAGAATTTTAGAACTAGGAATGACTGTGGATGGAACTTCTTCAGAAGGAGGTCTAGAATCCCGTCTGGCTAGTGCGTCCGCTTTACCATTACGACTTCCCGGACTGTACATAATCAGAAAGTCAAAACGAGAAAAATATAGATTCCATCGTAGTTGTCTGGAAGATAGGGTTCTGTTCTGCTGTAAATATTGCAAGTTTTTATGATCAGTTATAACTATAACAGGGAAAGTAGCACCTTCTAGAAGGTGTCGCCACTGTTCAAATGCAGTTTTAATTGCCAATAATTCTTTTTCCCCCACGGGATAATTGCGTTCAGCAGGAGACAGGAGTCTGGAGAGATATGCTACTGGATGTAACTTATCTTTTAAAGATGTTTTTTGCGAGAGTATAGCCCCAAGAGCATAATCTGATGCGTCCACTTCGACAATAAACTGTAAGTTGGGGTCTGGGAACTGCAGAATGGGTGCTGTGGTGAAATCTGTTTTTAGTTTTTCGAATACCCTTTCACAGTCCTTAGTCCAGTCAAATGAGTTTTTTCCCTTAGTTAGGTCAGTTAGAGGTTTAGCCGTGTGTGCAAAATTATGTATAAATTTTCTGTAAAAGTTGGCAAAGCCAAGAAACCTCTGTATCAGTTTCTTGGTTTTAGGAGTTGGCCACTGTGTTATAGCATGTATTTTTGAATCGTCCATAGTGATTCCTGTGCTTGAGATAACATAACCCAGAAATGTCACTTCAGGCCTGTTGAACTCACATTTCTCTAAATTGGCGTACAATTTGTGTTGTCTTCAACGAGCTAATACTGTTCTAACATGAGTTAAATGTTGTTGTTTGGATTCAGAGAAGATAAGTATATCGTCTAGGTACACGACTACAAAATTGTCTAAGATGTCATGAAAGATGTCATTAATAAAGCATTGAAATGTTGCTGGAGCATTAAAAAGACCAAACGGCATGACAGTATATTCGTAAAGGCCATATTGAGTTCTAAATGCTGTCAACCATTCATCTCCAGCCCTCATTCGTATGAGGTTATATGCACCCCTGAGATCCAATTTTGTAAAGATCTTGGCAGTGCGTAACCTCTCAATAAGTTTGGGTATTAACGGGAGTGGGTAACGGTTTTTCTTTGTTCTTTTATTTAGCTCCCGATAGTCAATTATGGGCCTAAGTGACTGGTCTTTATTTTTAACAAAAAAGATTCCAGCTCCAGCTGGGGACGTGGATGGTCTAATAAAACCTTTTGCTAGGTTTTCTTGTAGGTATAACTTTAAGTGATCTAATTCAGGTCTTGATAGAGGATATATGTGTCCAACGGGAATTGTTGCACCAGGCAAAAGGTCAATGGGGCAATCGTATGACCTATGGGGCGGTAGAACCTGTGCCTCTGTTTTGTTGAACACATCCTGAAAATCCTCTAGATCACTAGGTAATATAACATCCTTTGTGAGTAAAATATGAGGTAATGGAAAACAAGTCTGAGTGCAGTAGGAAGAAGTTAAATCAACAGTCATACGTTGCCAGTCAAAGGTTGGTTTGTGTAGAGCCATCAACTAAATTAATGGAGACAGGAGACTGTTTTGCTAGGAAGGGAATTTTATTTAAATTGACAAAATGAATATCAATATAACTTGATGACGCTCCTGTGTCAATAAGAGCCTCAACTTCTATGTGGTGGCGATCCCACTGCAAAGTAAGAGGTAACGTTATATGAGAATGAGTATGTTTAGATAGAGACAGACTAAGTGTGTTAAATTCTATCTTACCAGCTTTTGTCTTTTTAAGAAGTGGACAAGATGACACATCATGCTCTGGGGAGGCACAGTACAAGCATAGTCTCAATGCCCGCCTTCTACTTTTCTCGTCAGTGGAGAGAGGACCATGCATAAAACCTATTTCCATAGGTGATTCGGTTTCCTTGGAACTTGATGGAGAGGGGGTGAACCTTTTGTAGGGAGCTGACGTATTAGACCTCTCATGTTTACGCTCACATAGTCTTCGGTCTATAGTGGTACAGAGATTGCAAAGATCCTCCAGTCTCTGGGGTACGCCTGTGCGGGACAACTCATCCTTAATAGCTTCACTAAGCCCACTTCTAAATTGGTGTCTCAGTGACGCCTCATTCCATTTTGACTCAATGGCAAATATTTTAAATTGTGAAATATAATCCTCCACAGGATGCCGGCCTTGTTTTAAGGCCCTGAGTGAAGCCTCAGCAGATTCCTGCTTAAAAGGATCGTCATACAGAGAAGAAAGTGCTTTTAGAAAGTCTAACTGCGAGGCTCTCCCCTTAAATAGGAAATCATGGTTAAAACCTTAAGGCGATCAGTGCTATAGGTTTTAGGCTTGAGTTCAAACAGGAGTAAACAGGCATTTCTAAATTCTTTGAAATTAGACCTATTACCGCTAAATTTATCAGGTAATGACTCTTGCAGTTCAGGTTGAGCGGTTTTTGAAGCATAGATTTCTCTAACACAATCTTTCAACAATTGATACTCAGTTTGCAATTCTCTAATTGACTGGGTAACATTATCCATACGCTGTGAAAGTGCTGTGACTTGATTAGTGATTTCAGTTAATTCCATAACTGCTTTCAGCCTCTACAAATTTAGGCTGGATTAATCTGTTATAACCCTGAACAAAAAGTGTGAGTGTACTTGTTTTTGTGAGGATTTCCTGAAAGCAGTTCTGTAGAATTTATGCAGCTTACTTGAATAGGTTAACTTAAGCAAAGTGATAGATGTTACAGATAGCTTAATTACAATATGCAATTGGCAATATTAAACTATCTGTCTTAATGTTTGCCTATAAACTATTTCTCCAGAGTCACTGCAGACTTGGAGGTTATAGCTTTAAGCAGAAGGTAACCATACAAATACAATCAGGTATAAATGAGAGAGATTTCAGTAACAATTCACAGGTTACTAAGCATGAAGCTAAATTGACTTAGCATAAGATAATAAGTTATACAACCTGCCTTAGACCTTAGTGAGTTAGAGTCCAGTGCTGCTACAGGTTTCCCAGGAACAGAAGAGTTCAGCGTGTATGAGAATGCTGAACTGCAAGTAACAAGCTTGAAAGTGAGAGGTGAGAGCTGTGGCAGTAGCTGATGTCAGTCCTGCACACAGGTGGTTCTGTGTGAGAGGAAGAGAGCTGCAGCACAGGAAGTGGTTGCTCTGTGTAGCAGAAGAATGATTCCCCTATGTCAGATAGCAGATTGGCTGAGAAGCTTTCTCATGCAGGGATGTGAAAACATTAATCCAGCAATGAGGTAAGAGAAGTGGGAGGTTATATAGGGAGTAAGGACAATTGCTTAAAGAGACAGCATAAGCTACACTGTAGAATCTGACATAGCCCCCCCGAAAAGGAATCCACCACGAGGGTTCAGGGAGCTGGACGGTCTGGGTTTCGGCGATGAAACAGGGAAACACATCTCGGAGCAGATACAGAAGCAGCTGGTTCCCAAGTATCCTCAGAATGATCAAAGCCCTTCCAGTGAATTAAGTATTCCAGTGTCCCGCGTCTACGTCTGGAGTCAATGATAGACTGCACCTCATACTCTTGATCGTGTGAGACTGTATGCGAGACTGCATTTGCAGATAATTTGTCAGAAAGACAAGGCTTTACCAGAGAGACATGAAATGTGGGATGAATTTTATAGATGTCGGGAAGACGAAGTGTAACAGTAGCAGGATTTTTATTATACACAATTGGAAATGGTCCAATGAATAATTTACTCAATTTCTTTGAGGGAGTATGTAATTTTAAATTTTTCGTTGACAACCATACCATTTGGCCTATCCGATACGTTGGTTGAGGAGTGTGACGTAAGTCATAGTATTTTTTCTGCAAATATTGAGCATGTTGTATATTTTGTTGAGCAATGGTGAAAGTTTGAGAGATATCGTTAACTGTATCATTCACTTTTGGGTTGGAACTTGGTAAGTATGGGTAAAAAGAGATTCATGCAGGGATGGGAAAACATTAATCCAGCAATGAGGTAAGAGAAGTGGGAGGTTATATAGGGAGTAAGGACAATTGCTTAAAGAGACAGCATAATCTACACTGTAGAATCTGACACTAGTAGAGGAAGAAAATGATTCAGAGGGGCCCATTTATCAAGCTCCGGATGGAGCTTGAGGGTCCGTGTTTATAGCAGTTATGAAGCAGCGGTCTAAAGACCGCTGCTCCATAACCTGTCCGCCTGCTCTGAGCAGGCGGACAGACATTGCCAAAAATCAACCCGATCAAGTACGATCTGGTTGATTGACACCCCCCTGCTGGTGACCGATTGGCTGCAAATCTGCAGGGGGTGGCGTTGCACCAGCAGCTCACAAGAGCTACTGCTGCAATGCTGAATACAGAGAGTGTATTGCTCTCCGCATTCTGTGAGGTCTGGCGGACCTGATCCGCACTGTCGGATCAGGTCCGCCAGACCATTGATAAATATCCCCCAGACAGTATAAAGTAATATGTCACTGAACATAGTATACACTAAACGCTGCCCGGCCGAAGGCAACATAACCATACTAAGTAAAGGAATTGTAGCAATTAGAGTGTTGGAAATAGCTCCCCAAGATTACTTAGGGAAACATGGTTGTTTAGCTGAGGGGTCCTATGTTGTAAAAACTAAAAATAAATTTCTAGAACTACATTCACACATATGCAGATATATTAAGTGTTATTGTAAGATCCGTTAGGATGCGTCTGGCGCAAGCACAAACACATAAGGAATATGACTCAGCTTAATGAAGGGACTAGAATGTCTCAAGATTGTATATAAAAAAACAATTATTAACCAGCTAAATAGATTTGGGCCTAGAAGGCCTAGTGATCTAGGAAGAACCATTTAAGTGAGCCTACCTTTAAATAAAAAGTAAAATGTAAGAGGCTAACTTAAATGACATATAAACATGTAACATACAAAATAGTTTTCAACATTAAACTTATCAGAGCCATTAACCATCATTTGGAAACAGAGGATAATGGAACTAGAGTCCCCATAATACCTATAACTTTAGGGTTAATAGAGGCCACTGGAGATGAGCCATATTAAAGACTTACCATATATATCTACCCCACTCTGTTCTATTCATAATACTGGGCAAAGTATATTATCTAATCTTTTAGAGCTCTAAGGTGAAACAGACCACCTGAACACAGTAAACTACAGTGAGATCTGGTCAAAACTGTAAATAAATGTGCAAGCAGTGCACTACAAATATCAGTGTTGAACAGGTAGCAAGGTAAGCATATTAATCTATAATATAAAATACACTAGAAAGACAAAACAATATATTGCGTTTTAAATGTTGCTTAATATATACACAAATCTGACATTGCCCATTTTAAAGTGCAGCAACCCTCCCAAAGCACATTGACCAAATTCAGATTATGTGCGCTGTTGCTGAGACATCAGCAAGGGCTATATGGCAAAAGGTGCATGGGCAATTGCTATGGAGAAGTGTGAATATATAGCAATATGCATTGTGTTGCTTACCCTAGTCTGATTGGCAAAATGAACTGCCAGCTCCTCGGGGTGTCTACTGAAGGTAAGCCTCCAGGGTCCCACTTCAAAATCAATGAATGTACATGACAGGGATAGCTGGGTTGTTGAGAGGATGGTAGGTCACATATAACTGACAGCCAGAAATATCTTGAGAGCAGGGCATAGGTGCTAACTAGGATCTTCATGAATGTGGGAGCCAAAGGTGCCTGGGTCATCACGGAAAAAGGTGGGTAATAAGGAAACCATGCCAAACCTGGGTTGTTCACTGCTCCATAGTTTAGGCTGCAAATTTGCATCCACTGAATAACTGAGATCCCAAGGCAATGTGTCGTGAACGCTGGGGCCCCAGAGTGCCGCCATTCCAGTATTCCACCAGAGCCTGGTCAAAAGAGATTATAGGTATAGTATCCTGTATACAAAACAGCTGCTTCAGTCAGCATGCATTAGGAATGCCAGTCACTCGGCACAGGGAAATGACGTCACATGTCTTCATCCACATTGAGCAGGCAGGGTGCAAGTCACATATACAAGCAGGAACCTTACCGCTTGAAAAATGTACCAATGAAAAAGAACTGGACTGCACTACAGAGTGAATAAAAAATGGAATAATCCTTTATTTCAGCAAACACCGTGACAGACTGACATGGAGGCTTCAGACTCTCTGACGCGTTTTGCGCCCCCTAGTGACGCTTAATCATAGACTAATCAGGTAGGTATCTAATCCACTTATGTAAGGCAAAGAAGTATATACCTAATAATAGGCAGCAAAGTGTCAATATATTTAAAAACACACAAAGATCATCACAGCATATGTTTACATATCTATCCTTCCCCTGTATGAAGCATGATACAGAAGGAAGTCAAGTAGCAGTCATGTAGTGGCCATTAGAGCCAATATTACCCTCTTAAATTAAATGTATACTATTTGAAAATCAATCATTCCGATCCTTATATTCCGCAAACACCATTGGAAGTAAATTTATGCTGTGTTAGCGTGCATATTACAAGTGAAACCCGATGGAGCCAACTTCAGGACTTTGGATATTGTGACTATGTTAAATTCCTTTCCCCATAAACAAAAAACTAACACTTAACGATCTTGTGCTAACCTGACACCACCTTAAACCTACAGCGCTAAACTCAAACTCAGTTATGAATTTTTACATTCCTATGTTCTTCACATAGAAGAAAATTTTATTTTTAAATATTTATATACTCCAATTTTTTACTACCTTCCCAAAATATACAAAGCCTTAATAAATCTGCCTGGTAGACTGATCATATCCGAAATTAACTATCTCATGTCAAATGTATCACAATACAAATGTATCACAACATCAGATGAGCTTTCCCAATTAGAAACAGATGAACTATCTTTAGAGAACTCTAGACAAATTAATGAGTCAGGTACTAGTGTTGAACAGGGAGCTAGGCCAAACGAAATGGCTAGCAGTAAAGGTGTGAATAAAAAGAAAAATTATCAGCCTAAGCAACAGGTTTGTCAAAAGGATCAGGATGCAGCCAAAAGTGGAGGGCAGAAAATAGGTATAGAGAGTCACAAAATACACCAAAGCAGGTATCAGTTGAGACAATCAAACCTGAAAGAGAAGTAGCCTTAGTTGGTGCAGTTTTAAATTTATCATCTTATCCTCTAAGTAATATGGAAATTAAAGTCTTAAACTATGGGTTGGGATTTTGCCTAGTGCTAATGTTAACTTATTTCAAACCATACTAGATCTAAATAAATCTATTAGATCTTTAACTTTGAGGAAATACTTTTCTAAAACTGATATAGCATCTGACGGTTTAGAGGGAGATACTATAGTGAGCACACAAGCATTGAATGAGTCTGAAATTGAAACAAATGTAAGCATTAAAAGTTGTCACAATATCCCTAAACAAGGGTCTAGATTCTATCCCATCCAGGTCAGAGGTAAACAACTGGAATTATTCCAGAAAAAGGGTAATGGATGATCTTATCCTCCTAAAACATCAGGAACATGAAGGGCCACCCAAGCTTAACCTGACTAAAAAAGAAAGGGAAGCAGTTGTAGCACTTGAGGAAAATTACAACATAGTCATACAAATATCAAATAAAGGGAATAGCATAGTGGTGTGTGTTAGGGACTGGTATGTTTCTGAGTCCAAAAGCAACTAAGTAATTAAACTTTATCAAAAGCTATCTGTGAATCCAACAGCACGTATACAAAGGAAGTTTCATTCCATTTTGGATGAGGGGCTGGAAAATGGCCATATTGACAGAGCTACATTTGATAGCTTGTTTGTTGAATATCCTAGGGTCCCCATTTTCTATCACTTGCCCAAAACTAATAAAGGGCTAAGTGGTGTAAAGGGGAGACACATTGTTTCTGGATTAGGTTCGGGTTTGGTGCCCCTTTCTAATTGGGTGAATGATATTTTGCAGCCCCTAGTTCAAAAGCTAGAAAGTAATGTGAGAGACACAAAACATGTTTTGCATATCTTTAAAGATTTTGTTTAGAAAGAAACATACAGCTGGTTAACAGTTGATGTAGTTTATTTATATTCTACTATCTCACATGATCCGGGTTTAAGAGCTGTTGCTTGCTTCCTGGAATTGGAAGGAAATTTCGATGATGAATTTGAGATGTTTGTGTTGGATATGATTAAGTTCCTCCTTGAGCACAATTATCTTGTGTTCAAGGGGGAATATTACCTACAAAAGCAAGGTACTGCTATGGGGGCATGGCTTGCGCCCTCATATGCAAACCTTTTCATGGGTTGGCTTGAACAGTGTCTGGTACAGGGAGATGGTAATCCATTCAGAAGTTCTATAATCCTTTATAAAAGGTTTAAAGACAATCTCATTTTGGTCTGGGATTGGAAAAAAAAGGGTCTGAACTCTTTGTTGCATTCGTAAATAGAAACACAATGGGTATGAAATTTACACATTAGTGGAACAAAAATAAAATTAACTATCTAGATATAGTGTTATGTGGAGATAGTGATGAGAAAAAAGTTAGCATTAACTTCTACAGAAAACCTATAGCAGGAAATGCCCTCTTTCACGCTGCCAGTAACCATATTCAACATGTTGTGAGAGGCATTATCAAAGGGCAACTGAAGAGGGTAAAAATAAATTGTTTCCAAAAAAGTGGATATATAAAAGCCAAAGATGAACTAGTTAATAGAATGGGAAATAGGGGATACCCTAAAAATCAGATTGAGAGAATTGGTAAACAAGTAGATGCAATGGATAGGGACGAGCTTTTAGGTGAGAAAATTATTAAACAAAGTGATCAGAAACTTATGTTTATCACCCATTATTCAAACCAGTACACCGCCATATGTGACATCATTAAAAAATATCTACTTATGATGTATGAAGATCCAGCAATGAAAGAAACAATAGAAGGGTGATGTAAATTTGTGTACAAAAAGGGTAAAACACTAGGTAATCTTTTGTCCCTGAGCCAACTTAAAAACAAACATACAGAACACATTAGTGCATGACTACAGACTATTGGCACCTACAGGTGCAGAGCATGTGGCTTCATTACAGTGACCAAAAAAATTCAAATCCTATACTACTGGAGAAGAATTTAATGTAAAGGGCTGTATCAACTGCACCACAGATTTTGTGGGGTACTTTAAAAAATGCTCTGAGCACAAAAAGCAATACATTGGAATGACTACTCAGGACGTGAGAGCATCTCACATATATTGAAAATTATGTACCCTGTTCGGCTCTAGCTAAACATTTTATTGATGAGCACAATCAAGAAGTTAGGATGTTTAGGTGGAATGCCATTGAAGTAATTAAAAAACCACAAAGTGGAGGTGACAGGCTGAACCAACTAAAAAGGCAGTAGGCCTACTAGATTTTTAAGTTAAAAACCCAGGTAAATTTGGGAGCACAACACAATTCGGAGCACGATATAATAAACTGTTGGTTCTAGGCTGTAGTTCCTAAAAGCTCATTATAAGTTAAATATTCCTTATTTGAGATTTATGTGTGATCTGTATATATGTAGATATTTTTATCTTTAATCAGGTTTATCTTTAATTTCCAAAAGGCTTGTTCTAAACTGTGGAAATATATATATAAAGATGCTCTAATAATGATGTCACTCCTCTGCAATGCCCCTGTCTGTTGGAGTACCTCAAGGATCTGTTCTGGGTCCTCTACTCTTCTCCATTTATACTTCTTCGCTGGGTAAACTTTTCAACAGTTATGGCTTAAAATATAACCTCTATGCTGACGACACCCAGATCTACCTCTCCACCTCTCCCTCTGTCCTTTCTCATGTCAGCGAATGCTTATCTGGTATTTCTATTTCTTCCTGGATGGCCTCTCACCACCTAAAGATTAACATGTCCAAGACAGAGCTCCTTCTTAACCCCCTCAAGCTCTACGCTGACTTGTGACTTCTCCATCCCTGTTGACGGCATCACCATTTCTTCATTGCCCCAAGTCCGCTGCCTTGGAGTTACACTTGACTCAAATATATCCTTCATCCCCCATAGTAAATCACTTTCTACATCCTGCCACAACCATCTACGAAATATTTCCAAGATTCAACCTTTTCTGTGCGCTAACACCACAAAGCAAATAATTGACTCCCTTGTTATTTCCCGACTTGACTACTGCAATAACCTACTTACTGGCCTTCCTCTTTCCTGCCTCTCCCCCCTTTAATCCATCCTAAATTCCTCTGCCAGGTTGATCCACCTTTCCCGTCGCTCTGTATCTGCTGCACCTCTCTGCGAGTCCCTTCATTGGCTCCCCATTCACAGCAGAATTAAATAAAAAATTCTCACTCTTGCAGACAAAGCGCTCACCAACACCGCTCCCCTCTACCTATCCTCTCTAATCAACAAGCATAATCCAGCCCACCTATTAAGATCCAACAATTACCTGCTCCTTGCATCTCGACTATCACCTCTTCTCATGCTAGACTGCAGGACTTCTGTCGTGCAGCACCTACCCTCTGGAACACTCTCCCTCGTGCTGTCAGGCTTTGCCCTAATCTTTCTTCCTTTAAATGCTCTCTGAAGACTTTTCTGTTCAGAGAAGCCTACCACCCAACTCAATAATATTTCTCTTACCTAACAACATTTCCCTCATCTAACTCATTAAGAAGGGGGCTAAGATATTGTTAAATTCTTGTAATGTGGATGACTATAGACAACAGTCAGGATTCATCAGGGACAGATTTATTGAAAAAGGATACAAGAAAGATGAGGTAGAGAAGGATAGACACAACACTGAGCTCCTAGAAAGGGAAACATTATTGGTTAATATGAATAAGGAAGAGAAGGCAGGTGAAAAAAAGTTCCCATTTTTTGTTACAACTTACAGTAAAGATTTCAAACTGATAAATAGTGTAATCAATAAACACTGGCACATTCTTGAGAGAGATGAAATCCTTAAAACTGTGATCCCTAATAGACTGAATGTAGTTTTCAGAAAGACTAATTCATTTAAAAATATCTTAGCCCCCTCCTTAATTAAGTGGATGCAGCCCAAAACCTCTTGTATATTAAGCAACCTAACAGGTTTTTATTCGGAATTAAGGTAGGAAAAATCCTATTGGTTGATGCAATCAGCCAATAAAAGTTCAATCCTTTTGGCTGATCCAATCAGCCAATAGGATTGAGCTTGCATTCTATTGGCTGTTCCAATTATCCAATAGAATGCAAGCTCAATCCTATTGGCTGATTGCATCAACCAATAGGATTTTTCCTACCTTAATTCCGATTGGCCAATCAGAATTGAATGGACGCCATCTTGAATGACGTCACTTAAAGGACCCGTCATTGTTCAAGAAGACTCCGGATGAAGAGGATGCTCCGCGTCGGATGTCTTGAAGATGGAGCCGCTCCGCGCCAGATGGATGAAGATAGAAGATGCCGTCTGGGTGAAGACTTCTGCCCGTCTGGAGGACCTCTTCTGCCTGGCTTGGATGAAGACTTCTGCCCGTCTGGAGGACCACTTCACCCGGCTTCGTTGAGGACTTCGGCCCGGTTGGGTGAAGACTTCTCACGGTAAGGTGATCTTCAAGGGGTTAGTGTTAGGTTTTTTTAAGGGGGTATTGGGTGGGTTTTAGAGTAGGGTTGGTTGTGTGGGTGCTGGGTTTTAATGTTGAGGGGGGATTTGTACTTTTTTTTACAGGTAAAAGAGCTGATTACTTTGGGGCAATGCCCCGCAAAAGGCCCTTTTAAGGGCTATTTGTAATTTAGTGTAGGGTAGGGCTTTTTTTTATTTTGGGGGGGCTTTTTTATTTTGTTAGGGGGATTAGATTAGGTGTAATTAGTTTAAAAATCTTGTAATTATTTTATTATTTTCTGTAATTTAGTGTTTTGGTTTTTTTTGTACTTCAGATATTTTTATTTAATTTATTTAATTGTAGTTAATTTAAGGAATTAATTTAATTATAGTGTAGTGTTAGGTGTAATTGTAACTTAGGTTAGGTTTTATTTTACATGTAAATTTGTATTTATTTTAGCTAGGTACTTAGTAAATAGTTAATAAGTATTTAATAACTATTGTACCTAGTTAAAATAAATATAAACTTGCCTGTAAAATAAAAATAAATCCTAAAATAGCTACAATGTAACTATTAGTTATATTGTAGCTATCCTAGGGTTTATTTTATAGGTAAGTATTTAGTTTTAAATAGGAATAATTTATTTAATAATAGGAATATTTATTTAGATTTATTTAAATTATATTTAAGTTAGGGGGTGTTAGGGTTAGACTTAGGTTTAGGGGTTAATAAATTTAATATAGTGGCGGCAGTGTAGGGGGGCAGATTAGGGGTTAATAAATATAATGTAGGTGGCGGCGGTGTAGGGGGGCAGATTAGGGGTTAATAAATATAATGTAGGTGGCGCCGGTGTAGGGCGGGCAGATTAGGGGTTAATAAATATAATGTAGGTGGCGGCGGTGTAGGGGGGCAGATTAGGGGTTAATAAATATAATGTAGGTGGCTGTGGGCTTCAGGGAGCGGCGGTTTAGGGGTTAAACACTTTATTTAGTTGCGGCGGGGTCCGTGAGCGGCGGTTTAGGGGTTAATACATTTATTAGAGTTGCTGCGGAGTCCGTGAGCGGCGGTATAGGGGGTTAACACTATAGTATAGTGTGGGTGTTTAGTGACAGGGTACCAATAAAACTGTGAAAAAGCCGAAGAGCAGCGAGATCGATGACTGTTAGTTAACACCGTACTTGGTGCGCGGCTTTTTTGATAATATTGGAGAACGTATTCAGGTGCGCGGCAGCGATGTTAGGCGATCTTAGGCGAGCGTATTGGTGCCGTTGAATGCAGGTAAGTTGACAGCTTGATAAATAGATGCCACAGTGTTGAGACAAGGACCAGCTAAGTGGAACTTTCCTCTGTAGTAGGTAGATTTTATTGTGTAAGTACAATCATACCTGGTTTAGAAGCAACCTAATAAACACTACTGAGTATGAATAAGAGACACATGAAATCCTAGTAATTAATAATCACAGTTTCACCACACAGAAGATGTCTGGCAGAAGACCTAGAATGTAAAAGAGCTAGTGCAAACAAAAATGTGTTAATTGCTCATTGTCTTTATGTGCTCACTTCCTGGGGCATTTACTTCTTCTAAGGCATATGGAAGAATTCACAGCTCATAATAGTTTGAGTCTGTGACTGGCTCACAGCTGTGACGTGAGATAGGGAACAGGGAAATTTCTCTGAAATTTTGAAATTCATCAGAATAAAATAATGTGGCCCTCATATGAAAATCAAAATGTGTTATTGCATTGTCTTATTATTATGCATTTGTTGAGCAATACAATTCTGTACAAAACTAAATCAACCCCTCAGATTAACCAATATCGATGACCGAACCGTTCCACTGCAGTAATCTCTCTTCAGTAAGAATCTCCCTATCATGTGGGGGACATGAGACCTTCCCATTACTAACTACCCCCTTTGTGATTTCCCATCTCAAACCCTGGAGACCATTTTTCATTAAACTCTTTGCAGCTATCAGCAAACAGGCCTTATTTTTTCCATCCCTTACAACTGTCTGGTCCTCCTCCAGAGTTCTATCCTGTTTAAAGGGACAGTCTAGGCCAAAATAAACTTTCATGATTCAGATAGAGCATGTAATTTTGAACAATTTTCCAATTTACTTTTATCACCAATTTTACTTTGTTCTCTTGGTATTCTTAGTTGAAAGCTTAACCTAGGAGGTTCATATGCTAATTTCTTAGACCTTGAAGCCCACCTCTTTCAGATTGCATTTTAACAGTTTTTCACCACTAGAGGGTGTTAGTTCACGTATTTCATATAGATAACACTGTGCTTGTGCACGTGAAGTAATCTGTGAGCAGGCACTGATTGGCTAGACTGCAAGTCTGTCAAAAGAACTGAAAAAAGGGGCAGTTTGCAGAGGCTTAGATACAAGATAATCACAGAGGTTAAAAGTATATTATTATAACTGTGTTGGTTATGCAAAACTGGGAAATGGGTAATAAAGGGATTATCTATCTTTTAAAACAATAATAATAATGGTGTAGACTGTCCCTTTAAAGTAAAACATTAAACAAAACATTAAATAATTCTGATTAATTATGCAATCAAAATTGTGTATGGTTTAATGCCAAAAATCTATTAATAAATCCAAAATTTGTAAACAGAAGTGACAGCTATAGAAAATTACAAAAGTGTGATTAACAAGAACATCTTATTAATTAAACCACATTATAGAGGTCAGAATATTTAGGGGATATGAAACCCACAATTGTTCCTGATTCGGATAATGCATAAACTATTTCTATTGTCAAATGTATTGTCAAACTTCCAGATCTATTTCTATTGTCAAATTTACTTTGTCCCCTTGGTATCCTTTGTTGAAATATAAGTAGGTAGACTTAGGAGCTCTATATTGCAACAGTTTTGAAAGACTACATTTAACAATGTCACACATTTGCAAGAACACTAGATGGTAGCAGTGTTTGCTGTCATGTAGTGCCCCAGGCACGTGCACGAAGTCTACCTAAGTACAGTATGTTTGTCAACAAAGAATACCATGAGAATGAATCAAATTTGATAGCAAATAAATTGGAAACATTTTTTTTTAGATGTATGCTCTTTGTGTATCGCAAAATAAACATTTTGGGTTTCATGTCCCTTTCATAAACAAAGCATTTCTTAAATCCTCTTCATAGTAACAAGACAAATATACATTGGTTGATGTAACCTAATATCTGCCCCCTCTTATTTATTCTCCTGTTTGTGATGTAAAATGAATTAGCCATGTACAATTAGTTGTATTTGCTGCTTGTTGTTGGTCTAATTAGTTCAATTCTGTAGCTGTCTAGATATATTAGATAGACTAGAAATATATGGTCAGAATAGTAAATCACAATAATTTCATGTCAAAGTAAGGTTATGAAATGGGTTCCTAAGAATCACATTTTGGCATCTTATTTTGCCTAAGAGACTCCCTGTAATCATTGACTATATGTCTTTCATTGTTTGTCAGCTTTGTTGTATGATCTTCCATTAATCTCAGAATAGAACAATCATAATGAAGGTTAAACTAACTGACATTGACAATTATTCCAGCTCAGAATTATTCTACACCATAGATCTTTCATAACAGTTGTTAGCCTCTACCCAGCTGATCCTTTTTATTGTATATGTTTTGGCTCTGTGAAATTCACTGCTCCTGAAATAAAATTTCATTTAAAAAAAAAACAAAAAACAAAAAAAAACAACACCTTATATTAAAGAGACAGTAAAGCCCAAATTTGTCTTTCATTATTCAGACAGAGAATACAATTTTAAAATAAGTTTCCAATTTACTTCTATTATCAAATGTGCTTTGTTCTCATGATATACTTTGTTGAAGAGATATCTATATAGGTAGCGTGTGTGTGCCTGAAGTACTATATGACAGCAAATAGTGTTGCCATCTAGTATAATGTATATCATTTTGTGCAAAACTGCTGCCACATAGTGCTATATACATGTGCACACTCGTGAGCTTACATCCTGGATTTTCAACAAAGGATAACAAGAAAACGAAGAAAATTTGATAACGGAAGTAAAATGGAAGGTTGTTTAAAATTGTATTTTCTATCTGAATTATGAAAGAAAAAAATCTGGGTTTTATTTTCCTTTAAGAAAGCATAGCTGTTGTGACAGTAATATTTATTTATCAGCATGAATTATGTTTTTCTTTTTATCATCCAGTTTTGCAGGTGCTGAATGACCCTCAGCCTCGATTTTTCAAAGGGGTAGGAAAGTCAAAATTAAACTTGCATGATTCAGATAGAGCATGTAATTCTGCGACACTTTTAAATTCACTTATGTTTTCAAATTTGCTTCGTTCTCTGAGTATCCCTTGTTGAAAAAAAAGAATATGCACATTTCCTACACTAGTGGGAGCTAGCTGCTGATTGGTGCCTGCACACATTTGTGTCATGTGATTGGCTAACTAGTTCATCTAGCTGCCAGTAGTGCAATGTTGTTCCTTCAGAAAAGGATAACAAGAGAATGAAGCAAATTTGATAATAGAAGTAATTGGAAAGTTGTTTAAAAGTGTATGTTCTATCCAAATCATGAAAAACAAAATAGGGGTTTTCTTTCCCTTTAAATTAAGTCAGATACAGTTACTTATTTTTTACATACACAGGCACAGTTACACACAGCCAATGTTATAGCACAATAGGCTAAATTACATGTGGAGTGTAACCAAAAGGGCAGAGTGCAGTATACTTATCAGCACTGTGCTATGAATAGCTCACAATCTGGTATTACAAGTGAATGGTAAAAAAAAGGTTTTCCAGAGGATCTTAACACGGTCATGCTTTATACTTTGAATGAATAAAGCTATATTTGATTTTATTGCTCAAATTAAAAGTGGAAATTTAAGTGGTGTACTCGACACTGTAGGTATGTAGGTTTAAAGGGACACTAAAACCCCAATTTTTTCTTTCATGATTCTGAGCATGCAATTTTAAGCAACTTTCTAATTTACTCCTATGATCAATTTTTCTTCGTTCACTTGTCTTTATTTGAAAAATAAGGCATCTAAGCTAAGGAGCCAGCCAATTTTTGTTCTAAACAATGTTTTCTTTCATATCTCTGTGTTTATTTATACCACTCTATGTATATAGTGTAAATATATTATTATTCTGAGCAGGAATAATTGCGAATATAACATGTCATCAGGGTATCATATGTATTTATCTGCAATCAATGGATATATTAAGAGCTGGGCCAGTTTTCTCTCTGCACCTGTGTAACCTTTTCTGATTGCAGTGCATTTTTAAACACCACCCCTACACAGGTTTTGCAAAATGACCTGGCATATAAGATGACATTTCTTAATGAAAATGAAATTCAATAGAAGGAAAAAAATCACTGAATATAGCATGACAGTAAAGAGGTGATTTTAATTTCTGCTGTATCTGATTCATGACAGTTTAATGTTAGGTGGGTATCCCTTTGAGTTATCAGCTTAAGATTATATTGAATCAAACATCATTTGATTTTTAAAATCATTGTCTAAAATATTACACTGTGTGTCCTAATGTCAGCATCAATGTTTATCTTTAAAAATAATTACACATATACATACTTTCAAAGTATATTATACAATGTAACAAATGGCACTTACAAGTTCTGATGAGTGATCAATGACAGACGTTTCGAGCAATTTGATTCGTTAGTGATACTATAAAATGTATAGTTCAGATTGGCTGATGTCATAAATCATGTGATTATGCATATCCCAATCAAAAGTGGTTGAGAAATTCACTAATTTGTGGGTTGTTTAGATGTTTGGTGCGAAAAGTGTTGCGTCAAATTTGGTATGAAGTGGATAGTGAGACTTGTATTACATGCCTTAAACATGGTGCATATAGATTTATCTATAAATAAAAAAAAATAAAAAAAGGAAGTTAGCTTTATTATGTTATGTATTTATTTCATTTTTATCTCTATATCTAATAGTGCACCAAGTTTGGAGCAATAATATTGTCCCCCTGCTTTGTAATGATAGACAAAGATGTAACATAATCCATAAGTAGTAATGTATTTCATTTTAATCCCTACTAGTGCATCAAAATTGAAGCACCACATTTGGACCAATAATATTGTTTGATTTAGAGTATAGAATTTTAACAAAGTTTAAAATTTACTTTTATTATCTAATATGCTTCATCATCTTGCAGCATCGAACATAACCTTTCTGTGTTTTCAGACTCCCATTGATTTCTATGGCATTCGCGGCCTCAAAGGTAAGCGGTTTGAACGATAGGTACGCAGCATTGGAATAGACGCAAGCGTACCTGTTGAATGTTTGATACATTTGAAAAAGGGTCAAATAGAGTCGAATGTGAATTCGAAACATCTGGGATGATGCAATCATCGATCTGCGTTGGATTGAGATCGCAGAGCGTATATTACGTCACACATTTTAACATTTGACGATCTTGACGCTTTGTTAAATACGTCGGATTCAATTTGCGTCGTATGCGGATTCCATCGTATTATCAGTTGAAGCTTTGAAAAATATCCCCCTAAGGGTTGTCCCTGCTTAAAAGCTCTGCCATTAGTAATTTGAACATCTGATTTAATCTGGCCTGTGAAAGGTGCAATAGTGAGGCAAGGACTTGTACTGTTGATGAGGGATATTACTACAAGTGTAGGGAGTGAGCTATTAGGCATTAGCAGGAATCTAGAAGAGAGGTCAACAACCTAAAGTGATTTGTAATGTCATTCAGAATATTACACCTGTGGGAGACATAGATTTTGGTGTTGCGTTTGTCATATTTCTGTTTAACTCTCAGGCTATCA
This sequence comes from Bombina bombina, assembly GCF_027579735.1. Lineage (NCBI taxonomy): Eukaryota > Metazoa > Chordata > Amphibia > Anura > Bombinatoridae > Bombina > Bombina bombina. Next base: position 913,094,350 of record NC_069502.1, on the reverse strand, counting down.
CTCCCTCTACATAGAACTATGTGTGTGATGCTTAAGAGACAGCACGCCACACTGTGGGGAAACATCATACCCAGGGGTTATTAAGGTAAGGGGTTAACAAAGGGACTTGGGGACAGAGGTCTGATGTGAGTATGAGACTGACAGACAGACTGCAGGGACATCTGACGTCTGATGTATGCAATAGATTGATAGAGGGACTGCAAGGCCTGGAATTTGATGTGGGTATATTACTGATTGAGGGCTACTGTACTAATGGATCTGCATGTATTGGGCTGACAGAAAGGCTACTGAGCCTGGGGTCTGAGATCTGATGTGGGTATGGGATTGCAGAGGGGCTGTAGACCCAGGGGTCTGACGTCTGATGTGAGTATGGGGATAACACAGGCACTGCAGAGCCAGCGCTCTGATATCTGATGTGGGTATGGGGATAACACAGGAGCTGCAGAGCCAAGTGTCTGAGATCTGATGTGGGTAATGGGATTACAGAAGGGTTGTAGACCCAGGGGCCTGAGGTCTGATGTTGGTATGGGGATAACACAGGTGCTGCAGAGCCAGCGCTCTGAGATCTGATGTGGGTATGGGGATAGCACAGTGGCTGCAGACCCAGGGGTCTGAGATCTGATGTGGGTATTGGATTACAGAGGGGCTGTAGACCCAGGGGTCTGAGGTCTGATGTTGGTATTGGGATAACACAGGTGCTGCAGAGCCATTGCTCTAAGATCTGATGTTGGTATGGGGATAACACAGTGGCTGCAGACCCAGGGGTCTGAGATCTGATGTGGGTATGGGGATAACACAGTGGCTGCAGACCCAGGGGTCTGAGATCTGATGTGGGTATTGGATTACAGAGGGGCTGTAGACCCAGGGGCCTGAGGTCTGATGTTGGTATGGGGATAACACAGGTGCTGCAGAGCCAGCGCTCTGAGATCTGATGTGGGTATGGGGATAACACAGTGGCTGCAGACCCAGGGGTCTGAGATCTGATGTGGGTATTGGATTACAGAGGGGCTGTAGACCCAGGGGTCTGAGGTCTGATGTTGGTATTGGGATAACACAGGTGCTGCAGAGCCATTGCTCTAAGATCTGATGTTGGTATGGGGATAACACAGGTGCTGCAGAGCCAGCGCTCTGAGATCTGATGTGGGTATGGGGATAACACAGTGGCTGCAGACCCAGGGGTCTGAGATCTGATGTGGGTATGGGGATAACACAGTGGCTGCAGACCCAGGGGTCTGAGATCTGATGTGGGTATTGGATTACAGAGGGGCTGTAGACCCAGGGTCTGAGGTCTGATGTTGGTATGGGGATAACACAGGTGCTGCAGAGCCAGGGCTCTAAGATCTGATGTTGGTATGAGGATAACACAGGGGCTGCAGAGCCAGAGGTCTTGGATCTGATGTGGGTATGGGACTAATAGAGGGGCTGCAAAGCCATATGTCTGGGACTTGAAGTTTGCTTTGGGTATAGAACTAAAAAAGGGGCTGAAGGGTAAAGGGTCTGATGTATTATGGCAATGATTAAAAGCACTTCATGGTTAATGTTATGTTTATTATTATTATTTCTTCCACACACCACTTATAAGAGGCAGCTGACCCCTCATGTAGAGTTTGTTTTGTTAGGAAGATTTATGAATATGATGTGAACATCATGCTGTTGAGATATTAACTAGAAGTTGAAAGGAACATCCAAGCACACAGTATGTATTGTCAGTTGTTTAACATGCAGGTCCCATAATGTCAGCTAATGTAAAATGACAGCAGGAAAGCAAAGCATTTAGAGATAAGGAAACTCAGTTAAGAAGAAAAAGGAAAGAAGCAGAAAGCAGTGACAAATGAGTTAAGCAGTAACATCATATCAAAATACATTTATTAAAACTGAAATATTAAAATCTTGGGGTGAGACTTGTTCTGAGAGACAAATATTTATTTATAATTTATATTTATTATATATTTGTGCATTTAAAGGTCATAAAGAAGGATCACAAAATATACAATTCCTGTTAATATTATAAATACTAGACAAGGGTATCATTTTATATCCATCATTTGTTTTACAAACGATTACCAAATACGGCCACAGGTAGCGGCATTTGGCTTTTTTCTACATCATATTTATTTATATGAAAGTGCAACATACAAAGATCTGTGCAAATCCAGAGCATATTGTAGCACTTTCACACACAAAAATCCAGCTCTGATAATGGGCAAATTGTGCTGCCTGCGTCCATATTCAGCATTTGTTTGTAAAACTAATGGCAAATACAAAAGGATGCCCATATCTAAATACACAGTTTGCTGCTGCTTCTACCACTTTCCCTCTGTTAAATATTTTAGGGACATGTTTACACCTCCAGGAAATGCCCTGACTCTATTATCCAAACTTTAGCCACACCCACAGACCCACCCAATGCTGCAAAGCCACACCCACAGATTTTCATGGCTTCCCCTGTGCTACCAAGCTAAGTCTGGATTGCCCTGATTTGACTCTTAGACTACAGCACCATGTCTCCTAACCCAGATTTGTCAAGTGAGGATGTTTTGAGTTATGTAAATATTCTTTACAAGTATTCTTATGACTGTCATTACTTACTGATATAATTAAAACAATATGGAATTCAAAGGACTAAACCAACTTTTAGCAGACTTATATAAACATGAACCTGCTATGAGATATAAGCATACGGCTTCAACAAAATAAAAAATATATGTCTATCTGTGATAAGGACTATTATGTACATCATTTAAAGAGGCATGATACACTTTAAGCTTGTAACATAAAATGCTTATTTATACACATACTTTCAGAATTTATTTTGCCCCTTTTCTTTTATTTAACTTTTTAAAATTGTAAGGTTTTCAATTTCCATAAGCATTGAAGTACATTATAATTACAATTTACTACACAATCTGTTGTTGTGTAGTAAATTAACACACCAGATAAGTGTAGATTTGTTTTCTGAATACATTTACAACTTCTTTACTGCAATTGCTTTTCAATTGCTTTGTTTGGATTGGATTGGAGTCACCAATCTGAACATTTATATACAATATATTTGCCACCAACTAAGATTTTAGTTTCACAAAACTTCCACTATTTGTCACTGAGTATCAGGGACTCGGGTTTCAGTTACTGGTGAACCTTACTAGCCCCCCTCTGTCATATCTTTCATTTATAATAATATGAAGAATCAAAACATTAGTTATACCAAAAAAAAAAAACAGGAAATAATTTGTAATGTTTTTTTTTTTTTTAGCCTTGTTGGTAAATTTGCATGCAATAAAGTTACATTTTCACAACATACATATTGGTTCAACAAATGTAAAGTAATACCATCCAAATATATTATTCTGTATGTAAAGGAATACTCTTCTTGTACATTTCCTGGCTTGGTATTTCTAGTATTAAGCCTCTGATGAAGTGCATGTGAGCATGTGCGAAACGCGCCAGGCATTTGTTTGAATGTTCTACCTGTTTACATTTGGCATTGCCGAATAAACTACACTAGCATCAAGCTTGGGCTTCTGTGTTGCTTCTCTGCTTTGGACTCCAATTTTAAGTACCACTCACCCCAAGCTTAAAGAGGCAGTAAACCTAGAAAATAATGTTATATAATTCTTCACATAGTGCAGAATTATATAACATTATCTTAGCCAAACTTTATTCAACATAATATTGCCGGTGGAATTTGATTAAAAAAAGAGGGTTTTTCAGACCACCGCTCTTGCTCTACTGAGCGGGTCTGGTTTTCCCCTTGAGCGCATCTGGGCAGCTGTCTAGTCACAGCCCGATTGTGCCATTACACTCAATGCAGCTCACTCCCGCTATCAGACAGAGCAGGAGCGAGCTGCATTGAGTGTAATGGCACGATCGGGCTGGGCTGTGACTAGACAGCTGCCCAGATGCGCTCAGGGGGAAAACCAGACCCGCTCAGTAGAGCAAGAGCGGCGGTCTGAAAAACCCTCTTTTTTTAATCAAATTTCACCGGCAAAATTATGTTGAATAAAGTTTGGCTAAGATAATGTTATATAATTCTGCACTATGTGCAGAATTATATAACATTATTTTCTAGTTTCACTGCCCCTTTAAATGATACTTCAATACATGTACATGGAATATATATATAGTACAGATATATCTGGGGGTCATATAATTATTCTTGGATTAAGACCTCTTTTGACATAATTGTATAATTTATGTATGCAATTCACTACATATAATACCAAATATTGAAGAAGATCATAATTTTTCTCTTGTTTTCCACAGTGAGGCTTTTTTTTCCAGCGCACCCTTAAGCCAACGCTGGTATTACGAGTTGTCTGAATGGCTGCGTTAGCCTCAGAAAAGGAAGCGTTGAGCATAATTTAGTTCCACTTCAACCCTCAATACCAGCGTTGCCTACGGTAGCGGTAAGCTGGAAAAACGTGCTCATGCACGATATCCCCATAGGAAACAATGGGGCTGAGCTGGCTGAAAAAAAAACTAATACCTGCAAAAAAGCAGTGTTCAGCTCCTAACGCAGCCCCATTGTTTCCTATGAGGAAACACTCTCTAAGTCTACACCTAACACCCTAACATGAACCCGGAGTCTAAACACCCCTAACCTTACACTTATTAACCCCTAATCTGCTGCCCCCGCTATCACTGACACCTACATTATATTATTAACCCCTAATCTGCCGCTACGGACACAACCGCCATCTACATTATAGCTATGAACCCCTAATCTGCTGCCCCTAACATCGCCAACACCTATATTATATTTATTACCCCCTAATCTGCCCCCCCCAACATCGCCGCCACCTAGCTACACTTATTAAACCCTAATCTGCAGACCGGACATCGCCGCCACTATAATAAATGTATTAACCCCTAAACCGCTGCACTCCCGCCTTGCAAACACTATATTAAATTTTATTAACCACTAATCTGACCTCCCTAACATCGCCACCACCTACCTACAATTATTAACCCCTAATCTCCCGCCCCAACGTCGCCGCTACTATAATAAAGTTATTAACCCCAAAACCTAAGTCTAACCCTAACCCTAACACCCCCCTAAGTTAAATATGATTTAAATAAAACAAAATAAATTTACTATCATTAAATAAATTATTCCTATTTAAAACTAATTACTTACCTATAAAATAAACCCTAATATAGCTACAATATAACTAACAGTTACATTGTAGCTATTTTAGGATTTATATTTATTGTAGCTATTTTAGGATTTATATTTATTTTACAGGCAACTTTGTATTTATTTTAACTAGGTACAATAGCTATTAAATAGTTAATAACTATTTAATAGCTACCTAGTTAAAATAATTACAAAATTACCTGTAAAATAAATCCTAACCTAAGTTACAAATACACCTAACACTACACTATCAAAAAAATAATTAAATAAATTAGCTACAATTAGCTAAAACTAAATACAATTAAATAAACTAAACTATAGTACAAAAAACAAACACTAAATTACAGAAAATAATAATAAAATATTACAAGAAGTTTAAACTAATTACACCTAATCTAAGCCCCCTAATAAAATAAAAAAGCCCCCCAAAATAATAAAATGCCCTACCCTATCCTAAATTACAAAGTAATCAGCTCTTTTACCAGCCCTTAAAAGGGCTTTTTGCGGGGCATTGCCCCAAAGTAATCAGCTCTTTTACCTGTAAATAAAAATACAATATCCCCGCAACATTACAACCCACCAGTAGTTTAAACTTCTTGTAATATTTTATTATTTTCTGTAATTTAGTGTGTGTTTGTTTTTGTACTATAGTTTAGTTTATTTAATTGTATTTAATTTTAGCTAATTGTAAATTTATTTAATTAATTTATTGATAGTGTAGTGTTAGGTGTATTTGTAACTTAGGTTAGGATTTATTTTACAGGTAATTTTGTAATTATTTTAACTAGGCTATTTAATAGCTATTGTACCTAGTTAAAATAAATACAAAGTTGCCTGTAAAATAAATATAAATCCTAAAATAGCTACAATGTAACTATTAGTTATATTGTAGCTATATTAGGGTTTATTTTATAGGTAAGTATTTAGTTTTAAATAGGAATAATTTATTTAATGTTAATAAATTTATTTCGTTTAATTTAAATTATATTTAGGTTAGGGGTGTTAGGGTTAGGGTTAGAAGTTTAGGGGTTAATAACTTTATTATAGTAGCGGCGACATTGGGGTTAATAATTGTAGGTAGGTGGCGGCAATGTTAGGGAGGGCAGATTAGGGCTTAATACAATTTATTATAGTGTTTGCGAGGCAGGAGTGTGGCGGTTTAGGGGTTAATACATTTATTATAGTGGCGGTGATGTCCGGTCGGCAGATTAGGGGTTAATAAGTGTAGATAGGTGGTGGCGACGTTGGGGGGGCAGATTAGGGGGTAATAAATATAATATAGGTGTCACCGATGTTAGGGACAGTTAGGGACAGCAGATTAGGGGTTCATAGCTATAATGTAGGTTGCGGCGGTGTCCGGAGCGGCAGATTAGGGGTTCATAGCTATAATGTAGGTTGCGGCGGTGTCCGGAGCGGCAGATTAGGGGTTAAAAAATTTTATTATAGGGTTTGCGATGTGGGGGGCCTCGGTTTAGGGATTCATAGGTAGTTTATGGGTGTTAGTGTACTTTATAGCACAGTAGTTAAGAGCTTTATGTTCCCGCGTTAGCCCACCCGTCAACCTATCCCTTACTACCGGTTCGTTCCCATCTTCCTTCTCTAATACCTTCTCTGTCTTCTACCCTCACTCCAGCTCTTACTCACATATTCAACCTATCCCTTACTACCGGTTCATTCCCATCTTCCTTCACCACCTAAAAATCAACATGTCCAAGACTGAGCTCCTTCTAATCCCCCCCTCTAATTCTACCTTGGTTTCTAACTTTTCAATCACTGTTGGTGACACCACTATCTCCCCATCACCCCAAGTCCACTGCCTAGGAGTTACACTTGACTCCAATCTGTCCTTCATTCCCCACATCCAATTGCTCTCTTCATCCTGTTGCAACCACCTACGCAATATCTCCAAAATTTGTCTGTTTCTGAGTGCTGAAACTATTAAACAGCTAATCTACTCCCTGGTAATTTCCGGAATTGACTACTGTAATAACCTACTAACTGGCCTCCCTCTCTCCCGCCTTTCCCCTCTTCAATCCATCCTAAATGCTTCTGTAGGCTAATCCACTTCTCCCGACGCTCTGTATCTGCTGCACCTCTCTGCGAGTCGCTTCACTGGCTCCCCATTCACAGTGAAGGGACTCGCACCCTGACCTACAAAGCCCTTACCAATGCAGCCCCCCCTACCTGTCCTCATTCATCAACAAATATACTCCAGCCCACCCCCTAAGATTCAACAATGACCTGCTCCTTGCATCTTCTACCATCACCTCCTCCCATGCTAGACTACAGGACTTCTCTCGTGCGGTACCAACCATCTGGAACACACTTCCTCAAGCTGTCAGACTTTCCCCTTACCTTTCCTCCTTTAAACACTCCTTAAAGACCTTTTTGTTCAGGGAAGGAATCTCCAAATCAGTAACACATGAATTCCACTTGCCCTCATCTAACTCCACACTAATATCATTCTCACCTTTGCAGTCCCCATCTCCTGTTTCTCACCCTCCTACCCATCTAGATTGTAAGTTCCCACAGGAACAGGGCCCTCAATTCCCCTGTATTTGTTTGTTAAACTTTGTCTGGTGTCTTTTATATTGTATTGTACTGTACTTTTATCTTTGTACCCATGGACAGCGCTGCAAAATCTGTTGACGCTTTATAAATAAATAATAATAATAATAAAATTGCGGGAAGTAGGCTTGCATGTATGAACCTGCCCCACAAGGTCTCCAGAGCAGCTTCCAGTGATTCATAAAGGGAGTCCCAAATCTTACAATAGCCTAATTAACAAATAAATTGGACAAATAGGCAATAGTGTGGTTTGCATCTCAAGTTGAAGGGCCTGTATGCTGATCGATCCCATTTAATAGTAGGTAGTACTGCTAATAGATGACATGTATGCAATTAACCTGTTGTACTCCAAAACCATAAAGATATGCATGTAAGTGTCTCTAAGGGAGTTAACAGGGGCATTATGGGTGCAGTGGGCATGTGTGCTTCATTTTTCTTTTTTCTTTTCTTTTTACTATACAAACTCAGACGGATGGGTCCATCCTGAAGGGGTGAACTGTCCCTTTAAAAAAATCTAAATATTGATAAGAGAAAAATGGTAAATGTGTTGATAATTTTTGAGAATTCAGATTGTGATGAGAATAAACAGGGCTGGCACATGTTAAGTATTGCAGGAAGGAAAAGAGAGAGGGCGCCACAATAGCGTAATATTGTCTGGTATTGTGAGCAAACATATGTAGACAAATGGTGTGCTTACCAGAACTAGAGGCACTGTGCTGTGACCAGTGCGTGATAGCTTGCTAGCACTTAACAGTGGCTAGTACACTGGATGGATAACGTTCCTTGAAGTCTTTGCTGGTGCCCCCTAGGCAACCTTTTTCTTAGTATGGATAATTTCAACTGGAAAGTAGAACTTGGTGTGTTGTTGTATGGTATTGAAATACCACAAAGCATAGACAACTTCTTGTAATAAAAAGCTTTAATATATGACGCGTTTCTCAACCCCAACTGGGTCGTTTCCTCAGATAAAAGCGAATAAAAATGGTTACATTTACCGGCATTATATACACATTGTATCATTAAAAACAGGAAGTTGTCATTGGGTGTTTGTCCAATAGGACTGCATTTTCAATTGTAAGAGCCCAGTCTTGGCTATCAGCTGTTACTAATCATGACACAAACATCAATGAATAAAAAATATATATATATAAAATTCCCTATATAGAAGATTTGTAAAAAAAAAAAAAAAAAAAAAAAAAACATTATAAACAAATCGATATACAGATCTTATAGTGTATAATTTTGTACTTGTGTCTGTGAAATTGTTACGATCTAACTAGCTGTTGGCATATGGGGAAAAAAGAATACATATAGCAAAATAAATGGACTCCCTTTTGTAAAGGGGGGGCTCCTTTACCTTACTGTGTATATATTTGTTTTGGTGATATTATTATATCATGTCTGATAATAAGCGTGCTGCAAGCTTGTATCTATCTATGGATTGATGTTTTGTGGTGTGTTGGATAACTCTGACCGTGCATATAGAAACAAGTTTTGCATGCAAGGTCATATAAGTGAGTGTATGAATAATTCGATAGTGTGTAAAATCAGTGGAAGACCTGAGTATTGGCTCTATTGGTAACCCGCAAGGTTGTAATTTTGTATCAAATATTGAAAGCAATGTTTTAACATTGTATTTCCTAAGAATCATCTTATTTAACTTTTAAGTGTCACTATATTTGGTGTCTGCTGCTATCGGTCCGGTGTGATGAAAGGTTTTTTGTTTCAAAAACTCTGTTGAGGAATATATCTGATAGCTTGATAATATAAACATGAATGGATATATAAACTTTTGTTTGATAGCAAGTTGTCTACTTGTGAGTGATGTGATGGGTATGTGTATATATGAAAAAAAAATATATTTGGTAATAAAATATTGGAAGTATTTAAGATATATGTTTTTTGTATATAGAAATATGTGTTAATCTAAGTCTCCACTGTATGGTAGAAAATATGTTGTAATTTGAAATTTTGGAGACCAATGGTTGCCTATGGAATCACATTGCATTATGAATGGAAGATAGAAACAATATTAATAAAAAATAATAAAGAATAATAATAATAGGAATGGCTGTGATCTATCAATTGAAGGCTGCCAAATCCAAACTGGCATTGAGCCCGTAAGGATACAGTGTCTTCAATCGATAGATCCAATATGTCTCACGTTGTCTGAGTCTATTAAGTCTGTTGTAATCTGAGCTTTTGGGAACGAAGTCGATAGGAATATATTTGTAAATATATGGGTTCCCATTATGTTTGGTCAGACAGTGATTGGGTATACTGTGTTTGATTTTATTTTTTTTGGAATTTTTGCAGTTGCGATGATGTTCTCCCCATCGGTTTCTCAGCTTCCTGGAGGTGCGGCCTACATATTGGAGGCCGCATATACACTCCATAAGGTAGACTGTGAAAGAGGAATTGCAATTGAAGAAAATAGGGATCTGAAAAGACTCGCCTGTTACAGTGGACTTGAAATTTTTTATGCCTGATCTTATAATTTTGCATGATCCACATCCTGTTTTGCCACATTTGAAAATTCCAAATGTGCCAAACAGACCCCTGTTTTTATTTGAATGGTGTGATGTTTTGTTAGTTAATTTGTGTTTGACTTTTTTACTGGGAGCTAGCTGGTTTCTGAGTGTGGGCGCTCTCCTGTATACGATTTTAGGGGTGTCTTTAACTAAATGTTTAAGGACAGGATCTCTTTGTATAATATGCCAATGTTTTTGTAATATGTGTTTGATCTGATTAAAATCTGAATTGTATTGTGTTGTAAAGATGGTTTCTTTTCCAAATATGTTTTCTGTATTAGTGGTTTTGTTGTTTGATAGAATCTCCTCTCTATTTAAATTTTTGGCTTTTGTTAGAGCCTTGTCGAGCAAACTGGGGGGATATTCTTTTTCTATGAATCTGTTGTATAGTGTTTGGCTATGTTCTAAGAAGATGTTATAGTCACTACAGTTACGTCGTATCCTACGGAATTGACTGTATGGTACATTACTTAGCCAGTTTTTATGGTGGTTACTATGATAATTTAAAAAACTGTTGCTGTCAACATCTTTAAAAAAAGTTTTTGAGGTGATATTAGATTTGTCCATACTTAATATAAGATCTAAGAATTCAATGTTTTGAATTTGTATATTTGCCGTGAATTCCAAACCCATGTCATTGTGGTTCAAATGCTCAATAAATTGGTTGGCCCTAGTGATGTTTCCCTCCCATAGGAAGATAAGATTATCTATATATCGGCCATAGAAGACCAGGTCTGCCCCAAACTCTGTCGGATAGATGTATCTCTCCTCAAAATAACCCATAAAAAGGTTAGCAAAGCTTGGGGCAAACCTGGTCCCCATGGCCGTCCCTTTGGTTTGAAGATAGTACTTGTCTTGATAGATGAAATAATTGTGTTGTAATATGAAAAGAATGCTTTCTAAAATAAAATCACATTGTAAATTGGGTAAAAAAATATCTTTTTTCAAATAATGAGAAATGGCAACTAAACCTAAACTGTGTGAAATGTTGGAATACAAAGAGCTAACATCGCAAGTGATCCAGATGAGATTTCTATTGTCAATATTGATGTTGTGTAAATGTTGTAATAGATGAGTGCTGTCTTTAATATATGATGGTAATGTTATTACGTATTTTTGTAAATATTGATCTATAAAGTATGACAGATTGTAGGTGAGATTGCCGATACCGGCAATAATAGGTCGTCCTGGAGGATTGGTTTTATTTTTGTGAATTTTTGGTAAGTGATAATAGTGGGCAATGGCCGGATTTTGTATTTTTAGAAAATCTTTTTCATTTTTGTTTAGTATATTTAAAGACACGCCTTTTTCTATGAGTTCGGTATAAGAGCGCAAGTATTTTTCCGTGGGATCCCCATTTAAAATTTGATAATAGTTTGGGTCTCCAAGAATTCTGTCTGCTTCTTTGATATATTCGGTTATGTCTTGGATCACAATTCCGCCGCCTTTATCGGCGTCGCGGATGATGATATTAGAATTATTCTTAAGATTAGAGATAGCTCTCTGGTAACTCAAAAGACAAAAATTGTTCTTTTTCTTTTTGGATTTTAAATGTTTCTCAAAATCCTCCAAGACCATATTTTGATATAACTCTATATATTCTTTCCCTACATTAGTGGGATTAAAATTAGATTTGTTTTTAACATCAATATGTATGTAGCCATCAAAAAGGTGATTGGTGAGATCGTTGGTGTCTGAATATATGCAAGTTATGTTTTTGTTAGGGGGCATAGAATCAGTCAAAATTAGTTGTGCTTGAGAGGATTCTATTTGTTTGTTTTTTAAATTTTTATTTGCAAAATACTTCTGTAGGGTTAGTTTTCGTGTAAAGTTGTTTAAATCGACAAAAATATCAAACATTTTTGGCGAATTTGGTGGACAAAAGGATAGTCCTCGCTTTAATACTCTTTTTTCTGAAATAGATAATTTGTGTGTGGAAAGGTTAAAAATTCCTTGATCTAATCTGGATAATTCCTTTTCCTTGGCGGCAAGGGCTCTGCCTCTTGAACCTCGTTTTCTAAGGTATGAGGTCTTTTGCCTGATCTTATTTGAGGGCTCTCTGTTCTCATTGGGGGGCCCAACCCTAAAAAAGGTGATGGACTATTGCTGGTGCTGGGGCTTTCTGAATCTGCATAGGCCCCTTGGTGTTCAATAGATAATGTTCTAAATCTATTAGGGTGTTCAAATGTACCATGTTGTGTTGTATGTTTTGTGATGTTTTGGTATACAGTAGGCCCATTAGGTCTAGGACCTAATATTGGTTGTTTGATAGATGGAATGTGGTCTATGTGTTGATATTGGTAGCTGTTGTTTGGTTCTCCATAATAGTGATCTTTGTAAGTGGGAGGAGTTTCTCCCATTTGGTGTATGTGTTGTGATTGTACTGGTTTGTTGAAATTGTGTTGTTGTGCTTGACTGTGTTGGTAAGAGTGTGGATTGTAAAGGTGTTGTTGCTGAACATGTGTTGATTGATAAGAGTTTTTGTAATGGTTATTTCTATAATGGGTTTGGTGTTGATTCTTTTGAAATCCATTTCTTTGATTGCAGTATGTGTGTTGTTGTGGTCTGGTTTGAGTATTATGTTGTGGTCTGTTTTGACTAGTGTAAGGTGTGCGATTTTGAGACCATGTGTTTGGAATGTGTGATTGATTGCTCTGTATATGTGGATTATTACTGTCCAATTGGTTAAATTGAGCCTTTTGTTTATTGGTCTTATTGCCCCTATGTTGGACCCTTGTTCAATCATTCTGATTATCATTGTTATAGTTTATTATATTCTCTTGTGTGTCATTCCTACGATTATATGTGTAAACACAATCATTAATGTAATCTTCGTGATCTCTTTGTAGTTTCTTGTTTTTATTATTAACTAGATTTTCTTGATATCTGTCAGTTCTATCATTGATGTCTTTGTTTATTTTATTGTATTCTGGGTTTTGTTGATAAACTTTGAGATCTGTTTGGATTTTATCTATATTAAGACTACTTTGATTGTACAATTGTCTCCTATGGTCTATTAGGATTTTGATTAGGCTGAAAGAGCATTCATCCAAAGCTTCATACCACCTTTTTATGGTTTCAGCATTGTCTTTGAATGAGCAATGTTTCAGCAATCTAAGTCCTCTAGGTATATGTTTGATTTCTAGATATTTCTCTAGGGTGGTGAGGTCCCACCAATGTCTGTTTTCTTTGTTAATTTCCTCTTCTAATAAATAGAAGAGGTCTCTCATAGGTTTGATGTCATGGGTTTCAGATAGTATTTCCACAACAGAAATTTCTTTAGATAGATTGAAACCCATGCGTTTAGAGTTTCTTTCTTCCTTGGACTGCATATTGTATTGGTAATTAATTGTTTCAAAAAGGAATATAATATAGAAATTTTCAGTTTAGGTAATAGGTGTTTTTGAATGTATGTATCGTATGAGTGCTGAAAGGATGAAATGTAGTTGTGTGTTATTGGCTCTATAGGGATATATAAATAGTTATATTTAAGAGATATTGTTTCTGACTTGTAAACTGATGTATCAGTTATCATAAAATGGAGAAATTATCATAAAATGGAGAGGTTCGTATTGTCTGCTGTTAGCCTGACGTCTTATGAGTACTGTTTGTGTTAAAAAATGAAATGTTTAAGCAGTTTCAAAACTGAATATTTTGTAAATCAGTATACATAAATTAATAAACTCCAGTTGTAGATAGTGTAACACGTTAGTTAATAGAAAAAATGAACAAGTATCAGTGATCTGATATTTGCTTGTAATGTGATAGAGAAGGGTGTGCTAGTAGGCAAAAGCCACTGTGAATGTAATGCACTGATTGTGTATGTGCAAATTAGGAAAATAAATGCCTGTGCGTGTTTAAAGGTGGACTGGCGCTGTGTAGTGTTCGAAAAAGATATCTGATCTGTGGGCGTGACAGTGATGCGTGAGCTGTGGTTGGTGATGCGTGAAACCTACGTGTTCAATGTGATTGATATCACAAAATAATTACTGGTGAGTTCTGAAAAACAACATTTATAAGTGACGGGTATCTCTGTTTTGAAAAAAGATGTGCTGGTAGACAAAAGCCACTGTGAATGTAATGTGCTGATTGTATATGTGGCAATTAATAAAAAAGAAGAAAATACCTGTGCGTGTCTAGAGGTATACTGACGCTGTGTAATGTTTGGAAGGGGAATCTGGTCAGTGGGCGTAACGGTGATGCGTGAGATGTGATTGGTGATGCGTGAGACCTACGTGATCAATGTGATTATTTACACAAGATTGCTATTAGTGGGTTTTAAAAAAAAAAAAAACAGCATTTGTGAGTAGCGGGTATCGATATTCAAATGGTGAACAAGTAGTGTGTGTACATAAACAATGTGAGATAGTCTCTAAATATTAATAGCCGTAATACAATGTGAATAGTGAATTGAATATAAAACTGATCATATAGCAAAAACCAAGATAAAACACTGGAAATAAGTGAAATAACAGATAAGTCATATAAGAATGTTATATATATGAAACATTAAAACAGCAGCTGCTTTTTGATACTCTCTTGTGGTGAAAAACATGAATTATCCCAGATGGGGATAAAAAAAGCGCGCTGAAAAAAAGTATAAAGCATAAAACATATCTTAACTAACAAAGTCAGTATGCAACTCTACCGTAAAACCGGTTAGTGATTATGTCCTTGATACAAAAGGGATTCCTGTTGGTTCGTTTCAATATGTTTGTCCCTTTTCGGAAAAGAAGATGATAAATGTATTTCTTCTGAGATGAAGTGGTGAAGTAGACGTAGGCAGCTCCTAGGGAATAGACTAATGCAGGAAGGAAAAGAGAGAGGGCGCCACAATAGCGTAATATTGTCTGGTATTGTGAGCAAACATATGTAGACAAATGGTGTGCTTACCAGAACTAGAGGCACTGTGCTGTGACCAGTGCGTGATAGCTTGCTAGCACTTAACAGTGGCTAGTACACTGGATGGATAACGTTCCTTGAAGTCTTTGCTGGTGCCCCCTAGGCAACCTTTTTCTTAGTATGGATAATTTCAACTGGAAAGTAGAACTTGGTGTGTTGTTGTATGGTATTGAAATACCACAAAGCATAGACAACTTCTTGTAATAAAAAGCTTTAATATATGACGCGTTTCTCAACCCCAACTGGGTCGTTTCCTCAGATAAAAGCGAATAAAAATGGTTACATTTACCGGCATTATATACACATTGTATCATTAAAAACAGGAAGTTGTCATTGGGTGTTTGTCCAATAGGACTGCATTTTCAATTGTAAGAGCCCAGTCTTGGCTATCAGCTGTTACTAATCATGACACAAACATCAATGAATAAAAAATATATATATATAAAATTCCCTATATAGAAGATTTGTAAAAAAAAACAAAAAAACAAAACAAAAAAAAAAACATTATAAACAAATCGATATACAGATCTTATAGTGTATAATTTTGTACTTGTGTCTGTGAAATTGTTACGATCTAACTAGCTGTTGGCATATGGGGAAAAAAGAATACATATAGCAAAATAAATGGACTCCCTTTTGTAAAGGGGGGGCTCCTTTACCTTACTGTGTATATATTTGTTTTGGTGATATTATTATATCATGTCTGATAATAAGCGTGCTGCAAGCTTGTATCTATCTATGGATTGATGTTTTGTGGTGTGTTGGATAACTCTGACCGTGCATATAGAAACAAGTTTTGCATGCAAGGTCATATAAGTGAGTGTATGAATAATTCGATAGTGTGTAAAATCAGTGGAAGACCTGAGTATTGGCTCTATTGGTAACCCGCAAGGTTGTAATTTTGTATCAAATATTGAAAGCAATGTTTTAACATTGTATTTCCTAAGAATCATCTTATTTAACTTTTAAGTGTCACTATATTTGGTGTCTGCTGCTATCGGTCCGGTGTGATGAAAGGTTTTTTGTTTCAAAAACTCTGTTGAGGAATATATCTGATAGCTTGATAATATAAACATGAATGGATATATAAACTTTTGTTTGATAGCAAGTTGTCTACTTGTGAGTGATGTGATGGGTATGTGTATATATGAAAAAAAAATATATTTGGTAATAAAATATTGGAAGTATTTAAGATATATGTTTTTTGTATATAGAAATATGTGTTAATCTAAGTCTCCACTGTATGGTAGAAAATATGTTGTAATTTGAAATTTTGGAGACCAATGGTTGCCTATGGAATCACATTGCATTATGAATGGAAGATAGAAACAATATTAATAAAAAATAATAAAGAATAATAATAATAGGAATGGCTGTGATCTATCAATTGAAGGCTGCCAAATCCAAACTGGCATTGAGCCCGTAAGGATACAGTGTCTTCAATCGATAGATCCAATATGTCTCACGTTGTCTGAGTCTATTAAGTCTGTTGTAATCTGAGCTTTTGGGAACGAAGTCGATAGGAATATATTTGTAAATATATGGGTTCCCATTATGTTTGGTCAGACAGTGATTGGGTATACTGTGTTTGATTTTATTTTTTTTGGAATTTTTGCAGTTGCGATGATGTTCTCCCCATCGGTTTCTCAGCTTCCTGGAGGTGCGGCCTACATATTGGAGGCCGCATATACACTCCATAAGGTAGACTGTGAAAGAGGAATTGCAATTGAAGAAAATAGGGATCTGAAAAGACTCGCCTGTTACAGTGGACTTGAAATTTTTTATGCCTGATCTTATAATTTTGCATGATCCACATCCTGTTTTGCCACATTTGAAAATTCCAAATGTGCCAAACAGACCCCTGTTTTTATTTGAATGGTGTGATGTTTTGTTAGTTAATTTGTGTTTGACTTTTTTACTGGGAGCTAGCTGGTTTCTGAGTGTGGGCGCTTTCCTGTACGTAATAACATTACCATCATATATTAAAGACAGCACTCATCTATTACAACATTTACACAACATCAATATTGACAATAGAAATCTCATCTGGATCACTTGCGATGTTAGCTCTTTGTATTCCAACATTTCACACAGTTTAGGTTTAGTTGCCATTTCTCATTATTTGAAAAAAGATATTTTTTTACCCAATTTACAATGTGATTTTATTTTAGAAAGCATTCTTTTCATATTACAACACAATTATTTCATCTATCAAGACAAGTACTATCTTCAAACCAAAGGGACGGCCATGGGGACCAGGTTTGCCCCAAGCTTTGCTAACCTTTTTATGGGTTATTTTGAGGAGAGATACATCTATCCAACAGAGTTTGGGGCAGACCTGGTCTTCTATGGCCGATATATAGATGATCTTATCTTCCTATGGGAGGGAAACATCACTAGGGCCAACCAATTTATTGAGCATTTGAACCACAATGACATGGGTTTGGAATTCACGGCAAATATACAAATTCAAAACATTGAATTCTTAGATCTTATATTAAGTATGGACAAATCTAATATCACCTCAAAAACTTTTTTTAAAGATGTTGACAGCAACATTTTTTTAAATTATCATAGTAACCACCATAAAAACTGGCTAAGTAATGTACCATACAGTCAATTCCGTAGGATACGACGTAACTGTAGTGACTATAACATCTTCTTAGAACAGAGCCAAACACTATACAACAGATTCATAGAAAAAGAATATCCCCCCAGTTTGCTCGACAAGGCTCTAACAAAAGCCAAAAATTTAAATAGAGAGGAGATTCTATCAAACAACAAAACCACTAATACAGAAAACATATTTGGAAAAGAAACCATCTTTACAACACAATACAATTCAGATTTTAATCAGATCAAACACATATTACAAAAACATTGGCATATTATACAAAGAGATCCTGTCCTTAAACATTTAGTTAAAGACACCCCTAAAATCGTATACAGGAGAGCGCCCACACTCAGAAACCAGCTAGCTCCCAGTAAAAAAGTCAAACACAAATTAACTAACAAAACATCACACCATTCAAATAAAAACAGGGGTCTGTTTGGCACATTTGGAATTTTCAAATGTGGCAAAACAGGATGTGGATCATGCAAAATTATAAGATCAGGCATAAAAAATTTCAAGTCCACTGTAACAGGCGAGTCTTTTCAGATCCCTATTTTCTTCAATTGCAATTCCTCTTTCACAGTCTACCTTATGGAGTGTATATGCGGCCTCCAATATGTAGGCCGCACCTCCAGGAAGCTGAGAAACCGATGGGGAGAACATCATCGCAACTGCAAAAATTCCAAAAAAAATAAAATCAAACACAGTATACCCAATCACTGTCTGACCAAACATAATGGGAACCCATATATTTACAAATATATTCCTATCGACTTCGTTCCCAAAAGCTCAGATTACAACAGACTTAATAGACTCAGACAACGTGAGACATATTGGATCTATCGATTGAAGACACTGTATCCTTACGGGCTCAATGCCAGTTTGGATTTGGCAGCCTTCAATTGATAGATCACAGCCATTCCTATTATTATTATTCTTTATTATTTTTTATTAATATTGTTTCTATCTTCCATTCATAATGCAATGTGATTCCATAGGCAACCATTGGTCTCCAAAATTTCAAATTACAACATATTTTCTACCATACAGTGGAGACTTAGATTAACACATATTTCTATATACAAAAAACATATATCTTAAATACTTCCAATATTTTATTACCAAATATATTTTTTTTTCATATATACACATACCCATCACATCACTCACAAGTAGACAACTTGCTATCAAACAAAAGTTTATATATCCATTCATGTTTATATTATCAAGCTATCAGATATATTCCTCAACAGAGTTTTTGAAACAAAAAACCTTTCATCACACCGGACCGATAGCAGCAGACACCAAATATAGTGACACTTAAAAGTTAAATAAGATGATTCTTAGGAAATACAATGTTAAAACATTGCTTTCAATATTTGATACAAAATTACAACCTTGCGGATTACCAATAGAGCCAATACTCAGGTCTTCCACTGATTTTACACACTATCGAATTATTCATACACTCACTTATATGACCTTGCATGCAAAACTTGTTTCTATATGCACGGTCAGAGTTATCCAACACACCACAAAACATCAATCCATAGATAGATACAAGCTTGCAGCACGCTTATTATCAGACATGATATAATAATATCACCAAAACAAATATATACACAGTAAGGTAAAGGAGCCCCCCTTTACAAAAGGGAGTCCATTTATTTTGCTATATGTATTCTTTTTTCCCCATATGCCAACAGCTATTTAGATCGTAACAATTTCACAGACACAAGTACAAAATTATACACTATAAGATCTGTATATCGATTTGTTTATAATGTTTTTTTTTTTTTTTTTTTTTTTTTTTAAAAATCTTCTATATAGGGAATTTTATATATATATATTTTTTATTCATTGATGTTTGTGTCATGATTAGTAACAGCTGATAGCCAAGACTGGGCTCTTACAATTGAAAATGCAGTCCTATTGGACAAACACCCAATGACAACTTCCTGTTTTTAATGATACAATGTGTATATAATGCCGGTAAATGTAACCATTTTTATTCGCTTTTATCTGAGGAAACGACCCAGTTGGGGTTGAGAAACGCGTCATATATTAAAGCTTTTTATTACAAGAAGTTGTCTATGCTTTGTGGTATTTCAATACCATACAACAACACACCAAGTTCTACTTTCCAGTTGAAATTATCCATACTAAGAAAAAGGTTGCCTAGGGGGCACCAGCAAAGACTTCAAGGAACGTTATCCATCCAGTGTACTAGCCACTGTTAAGTGCTAGCAAGCTATCACGCACTGGTCACAGCACAGTGCCTCTAGTTCTGGTAAGCACACCATTTGTCTACATATGTTTGCTCACAATACCAGACAATATTACGCTATTGTGGCGCCCTCTCTCTTTTCCTTCCTGCATTAGTCTATTCCCTACTCTCTGGGACCAAGAGGAGCTGCCTACGTCTACTTCACCACTTCATCTCAGAAGAAATACATTTATCATCTTCTTTTCCGAAAAGGGACAAACATATTGAAACGAACCAACAGGAATCCCTTTTGTATCAAGGACATAATCACTAACCAGTTTTACGGTAGAGTTGCATACTGACTTTGTTAGTTAAGATATGTTTTATGCTTTATACTTTTTTTCAGCGCGCTTTTTTTATCCCCATCTGGGATAATACATGTTAAGTATTGGGCTATTTTTTTTTACAGAACTGATAATGAAAAAGTGCTTTTGTGAAAATGGAAAACAGATAAGTATTGAACGTTAGAGTTCAAATATACATATCTACAAATATAATTTAAAATATTTATTTATTTTTACATTACTTACTGCAAAGTTACTGTTTTAAATAGATTTTGTTTTCTATGAAATTTAGATGAAAGCAACTAATTCATGATGGTAACAACTCCTTCGGAACAAAAGTGCAACCCTTACTGAATCATCATTTGAATCATCAAGGTTTAGAGAATTATTTCATAGAAATTAACATGAATAGAATATTCTTATATTCAATATATATAGACTTGCAGAGAAAACAATTTACTTGTCCTGGCAAAAGAAAATAGATTGCATAATAGGCTTTTATCATTTTTATTTTTTAGAATATATTCACAAAAATGTATAAAATATTTTGTAATGCTTTTTTGTGCTGGGATTCAATCTGTATTGCTTGTGTTTTTGTGTTAAAATGCACCACTGTGGGGGGCGGAGTCTAGCCACGCTGGAAGATGGCTGCTAGTTAGAAGGGCTCCCATCTCCCAAACCGGCAAAAAGCAATTTCTGAGAGCAGGACTTCCCTACCTTTCTTCCCTTCACCTCTGCACGCAAGCTAAAAGTTCCCCTGACCTACCGGATCGCTTTCCCGACAGCCTAGCTCACTCTTGGACCTACTAATAATCGGAGGCCTACTACGGAGTGCAGATTGATCATAGAGGGGAGAGAGCGACGCACTAGCTGCCATCCAACTACACCGCAGATCCACTGCACTCCCGACCTGAGTGCTGATAGCGGATCCGTTCCGCCAAACGAGTCACCAGACTTGTGGGACATCCAGACGCATCCGGTACTTACAGCTAAAGCCAAGACAACGAGGCGGACAGGTAACGCCATACACGCTAACCACGTGGGGGCTATACAAATCACTAAGCCACGCTATTCCTGATCACAGCCTTTTGCATGTTGGGGGACAGCGAATGAAGGCATATGTAATTAGATACTGCCTCTGCTCTAGCCTTGATCTTGGACAGTGACATTGACACTTGGGCTATTTCACTATACTTTTTAGGCCCCCAAACTTGGCACATATCATTACGGTGCAGAAGGCCGTTACATAACTCACATGTGCTGACTCATCCCCCCAAGGCCTGATTCCTATCTCAATCCCTATGATAATAAGCACATAATTCTCTGGTATACCTGGAAAGGGAGTTAGGAGACAAAAATTAGTGGCTTTAACATTGCAGAGACCAGGGAGAAGTTTTACAAATAAAGAAGCAACTCCACAGTGATACAAGTGACTGATGTGCATAGCAGTTTATAAAGAGTGAGCTTAATATAAGAAAGAGGGAAAGTGATTTTACCACGAACTGGCTTTTACACCTGGGTCAGATTAGGCTTTCATAAATAGAGTATACAGGGTGATGCCTTGCAAGAGGCAGAATAAGGGTGAGAAGACCGTACCCTCAAAAACCCTCACTCAGTACCTAAAACCCCGCGAGACGCCTAATCTCGCCTGAGATGGAATCTGTGTTTACACACGCAGAACAACTAGAAACAACACAACCCAAGGATTCTGACACTAACCGCTTCATAACCAAGAAAGACATTTCACACCTTTCTTCTAAGGACGACATCAAAGTTGTATTGCACGAAATGCGAACTCTATTCGGAGCCCTTAGAAAAGACCTAGGAGCAATAGATAAAAGAGTCTCCTCCCTGGATATAATGCAAAAATCTATAGTAGCAGAAATTCACTCCATTTCATCAACCACTCAAAGACATGACAGAAAGATGCAAGAGTTATCTGACAAAATGGAGGACTTGGAAAATCGGTGCCGCCGAAATAATTTAAGGATAAGAGGGGTATCCGAGTCTATTCACCCCCCTGCGATTGAAGGATATCTCCAGGCCCTTTTCTCTTGTTAAGTGTATCCAGTCCACGGATCATCCATTACTTGTAGGATATTCTCCTTCCCAACAGGAAGTTACAAGAGGATCACCCACAGCAGAGCTGCTATATAGCTCCTCCACTCACTGCCATATCCAGTCATTCTCTTGCAACTCTCAACTAAGATGGAGGTCGTAAGAGGACTGTGGTGTTTTATACTTAGTTTATTTCTTCAATCAAAAGTTTGTTATTTTTAAATGGTACCAGAGTGTACTGTTTATCTCAGGCAGTATTTAGAAGAAGAATCTGCCTGCGTTTTCTATGATCTTAGCAGAAGTAACTAAGATACTTTGCTGTTCTCACATATTCTGAGGAGTGAGGTAACTTCAGAGGGGGAATAGCGTGCAGGTTTTCCTGTAATAAGGTATGTGCAGTTAAAATATTTTTCTAGGGAATGGAATTTGCTAGAAAATGCTGCTGATACCGAAGTAATGTAAGTAAAGCCTTAAATGCAGTGATAGCGACTGGTATCAGGCCTATTAATAGAGATACATACTCTTATAAAAGTGTATTTTAAAACGTTTGCTGGCATGTTTAATCGTTTTTTACATATGTTTGGTGATAAAACTTATTGGGGCCTAGTTTTTTCCACATGGGTGGCTTGAATTTTGCCTAGAAACAGTTCCCTGAGGCTTCCCACTGTTGTAATATGAGTGGGAGGGGCCTATTTTGGCGTTTTTTTGCACAGCAAAAATTACAGACACAGACACCCAGCTTCTTCCTGCATGATCCAGGACTTCTCTGAAGGGCTCAAAAGGCTTCAAAAGTCGTATTGAGGGAGGTAAAAAGCCACAGTAGAGCTGTGGCAGTTGTTGTGACTGTTTAAAAAACGTTTTTGTCATTTGTTATTCCGTTTTTGGTATTAAGGGGTTAATCATCCATTTGCAAAATTTGGGTTTCTTAAAGGAGCAGTAAAGTTTTTTATATTGCTTGTAAACTTGTTTTAAAGTGTTTTCCAAGCTTGCTAGTCTCATTGCTAGTCTGTTTAAACATGTCTGACACAGAGGAACCTACTTTTTCATTATGTTTGAAAGCCATGGTGGAGCCCCATAGGAGAATGTGTACTAAATGTATTGATTTCACCTTAAACAGTAAAGATCAGTCTTTATCTATAAAAGAATTATCACCAGAGGGTTCTGTCGAGGGGGAAGTTATGCCGACTAACTCTCCCCACGTGTCAGACTCTTCGCCTCCCGCTCAGGGGACGCACGCTAATATGGCGCCAATTACATCAGGGACGCCCATAGCGATTACCTTACAGGACATGGCTGCAATCATGAATAATACCCTGTCAGAGGTATTATCTAGATTGCCTGAATTAAGAGGCAAGCGCGATAGCTCTGGGGTTAGGAGAGATACAGAGCGCGCAAATGCTGTTAGAGCCATGTCTGATACTGCGTCACAGTATGCAGAACATGAGGACAGAGAGCTTCAGTCTGTGGGTGACATCTCTGACTCGGGGAAACCTGATTCAGAGATTTCTAATTTTAAATTTAAGCTTGAGAACCTCCGTGTATTGCTTGGGGAGGTATTAGCTGCTCTGAATGACTGTAACACAGTTGCAATTCCAGAGAAATTGTGTAGGCTGGATAGATACTATGCGGTGTCGGTGTGTACTGACGTTTTTCCAATACCTAAAAGGCTTACAGAAATTATTAGCAAGGAGTGGGATAGACCCGGTGTGCCCTTTTCCCCACCTCCTATATTTAGAAAAATGTTTCCAATAGACGCCACTACACGGGACTTATGGCAGACGGTCCCTAAGGTGGAGGGAGCAGTTTCTACTTTAGCAAAGTGTACCACTATCACGGTTGAGGACAGTTGTGCTTTTTCAGATCCAATGGATAAAAAATTGGAGGGTTACCTTAAGAAAATGTTTATTCAACAAGGTTTTATTTTACAGCCCCTTGCATGCATTGCGCCTGTCACTGCTGCGGCGGCATTCTGGTTTGAGGCCCTGGAAGAGGCCATCCAGACAGCTCCATTGAATGAAATTATTGACAAGCTCAGAACGCTTAAGCTAGCTAACTCATTTGTTTCTGATGCCATTGTTCATTTGACTAAACTAACGGCTAAGAATTCCGGATTCGCCATCCAGGCGCGTAGGGCGCTATGGCTTAAATCCTGGTCAGCTGACGTGACTTCAAAGTCTAAATTACTCAACATTCCTTTCAAGGGGCAGACCTTATTCGGCCTGGCTTGAAGGAAATTATTGCTGACATTACTGGAGGCAAGGGTCATACCCTTCCTCAGGACAGGGCCAAATCAAAGGCCAAACAGTCTAATTTTTGTGCCTTTCGAAATTTCAAGGCAGGAGCAGCATCAACTTCCTCCGCTTCAAAACAAGAGGGAACTGTTGCTCATTCCAGACAGGCCTGGAAACCTAACCAGTCCTGGAACAAGGGCAAGCAGGCCAGAAAGCCTGCTGCTGCCCCCAAGACAGCATGAAGGAATGGCCCCCTATCCGGAAACGGATCTAGTGGGGGGCAGACTTTCTCTCTTCGCCCAGGCGTGGGCAAGAGATGTTCAGGATCCCTGGGCGTTGGAGATCATATCTCAGGGATATCTTCTGGACTTCAAAGCTTCTCCTCCACAAGGGAGATTTCATCTTTCAAGGTTATCAGCAAACCAGATAAAGAAAGAGGCATTCCTAAGCTGTGTGCAAGACCTCCTAGTAATGGGAGTGATCCATCCAGTTCCGCGGACGGAACAAGGACAGGGATTTTATTCAAATCTGTTTGTGGTTCCCAAGAAAGAGGGAACCGTCAGACCAATCTTGGATCTAAAGATCTTAAACAAATTCCTCAGAGTTCCATCATTCAAAAACAGAATTTATGCTTACCTGATAAATTACTTTCTCCAACGCTGTGTCCGGTCCACGGCGTCATCCTTACTTGTGGGATATTCTCTTCCCCAACAGGAAATGGCAAAGAGTCCCAGCAAAGCTGGTCACATGATCCCTCCTAGGCTCCGCCCACCCCAGTCATTCGACCGACGGACAGGAGGAAATATATATAGGAGAAACCATATGGTACCGTGGTGACTGTAGTTAGAGAAAATAATTCATCAGACCTGATTAAAAAAACCAGGACGGGCCGTGGACCGGACACACCGTTGGAGAAAGTAATTTATCAGGTAAGCATAAATTCTGTTTTCTCCAACATTGGTGTGTCCGGTCCACGGCATCATCCTTACTTGTGGGAACCAATACCAAAGCTTTAGGACACGGATGAAGGGAGGGAGTAAATCAGGTCACCTAAACGGAAGGCACCACAGCTTGCAAAACCTTTCTCCCAAAAATAGCCTCCGAAGAAGCAAAAGTATCAAATTTGTAAAATTTGGCAAAAGTGTGCAGTGAAGACCAAGTCGCTGCCTTACATATCTGGTCAACAGAAGCCTCGTTCTTGAAGGCCCATGTGGAAGCCACAGCCCTAGTGGAGTGAGCTGTGATTCTTTCAGGAGGTTGCCGTCCGGCAGTCTCATAAGCCAATCGGATAATACTTTTAAGCCAAAAGGAAAGAGAGGTAGAAGTCGCTTTTTGACCTCTCCTTTTACCAGAATAAACAACAAACAAGGAAGATGTTTGTCTGAAATCTTTAGTAGCCTCTAAATAGAGCACGGACAATGTCCAAATTGTGTAACAAACGTTCCTTCTTTGAAACTGGATTCGGACACAAAGAAGGTACAACTATCTCCTGGTTAATATTTTTGTTAGAAACAACTTTAGGAAGAAAACCAGGCTTAGTACGCAAAACCACCTTATCTGCATGGAAAACCAGATAGGGCGGAGAACACTGCAGAGCAGATAACTCTGAAACTCTTCTAGCAGAAGAAATTGCAACTAAAAACAAAACTTTCCAAGATAGTAACTTAATATCTATGGAATGTAAAGGTTCAAACGGAACCCCTTGAAGAACTGAAAGAACTAGATTTAGACTCCAGGGAGGAGTCAAAGGTCTGTAAACAGGCTTGATCCTAACCAGAGCCTGAACAAAAGCTTGAACATCTGGCACAGCTGCCAGTCTTTTGTGTAGTAAGACAGATAAAGCAGAGATCTGTCCCTTTAGAGAACTTGCAGATAATCCTTTCTCCAAACCTTCTTGTAGAAAGGAGAGAATCTTAGGAATTTTTATCTTATTCCATGGGAATCCTTTGGATTCACACCAACAGATATATTTTTTCCATATTTTATGGTAAATTTTTCTAGTCACAGGTTTTCTGGCCTGAACCAGAGTATCTATAACAGAATCTGAAAACCCACGCTTTGATAGAATCAAGCGTTCAATCTCCAAGCCGTCAGTTGGAGGGAGACCAGATTTGGATGTTCGAATGGACCCTGAACAAGAAGGTCCTGTCTCAAAGGTAGCTTCCATGGTGGAGCCGATGACATATTCACCAGGTCTGCATACCAAGTCCTGCGTGGCCACGCAGGAGCTATCAAAATCACCGAGGCCCTCTCCTGACTGATCCTGGCTACCAGCCTGGGAATGAGAGGAAACGGTGGGAATACATAAGCTAGGTTGAAGGTCCAAGGTGCTACTAGTGCATCTACTAGAGTCGCCTTGGGATCCCTGGATCTGGACCCGTAGCAAGGAACCTTGAAGTTCTGACGAGACGCCATCAGATCCATGTCTGGAATGCCCCATAATTGAGTTATTTGGGCAAAGATTTCCGGATGGAGTTCCCACTCCCCCGGATGGAATGTCTGACGACTCAGAAAATCCACTTCCCAATTTTCCACTCCTGGGATGTGGATCGCAGACAAGTGGCAGGAGTGATCCTCCGCCCATTGAATTATTTTGGTCACTTCTTTCATCGCCAGGGAACTCTTTGTTCCCCCCTGATGATTGATATAAGCAACGGTCGTCATGTTGTCTGATTGGAACCTTATGAATTTGGCCTTTGCTAGTTGAGGCCAAGCTCTGAGAGCATTGAATATCGCTC
Organism: Bombina bombina; assembly: GCF_027579735.1. Lineage (NCBI taxonomy): Eukaryota > Metazoa > Chordata > Amphibia > Anura > Bombinatoridae > Bombina > Bombina bombina. Next base: position 913,067,021 of record NC_069502.1, on the reverse strand, counting down.
TCAGTTCCAGAATGTTTATCGGGAGAAGAGACTCTTCCCGAGACCATAGACCCTGAGCTTTCAGGGATTCCCAGACCGCGCCCCAGCCCACTAGACTGGCGTCAGTCGTGACAATGACCCACTCTGGCCTGCGGAAGCTCATTCCCTGGGACAGATGGTCCAGGGTCAGCCACCAACGGAGTGAATCTCTGGTCTTTTGATCTACTTGAATCATTGGAGACAAGTCTGTATAATCCCCATTCCACTGTTTGAGCATGCACAGTTGTAATGGTCTTAGATGAATTTGTGCAAAAGGAACTATGTCCATTGTTGCAACCATCAATCCAACTACTTCCATGCACTGCGCTATGGAAGGACGAGGAACAGAATGAAGCACTTGACAAGAGCTTAGAAGTTTTGATTTTCTGACCTCTGTCAGAAAAATCCTCATTTCTAAGGAATCTATTATTGTTCCCAAGAAGGGAACCCTTGTTGACGGCGACAGAGAACTTTTTTCTTTGTTCACCTTCCATCCGTGAGATCTGAGAAAGGCTAGAACGATGTCCGTATGAGCCTTTGCTTTTGACAGGGACGACGCTTGTATTAGAATGTCGTCCAAGTAAGGTACTACTGCAATGCCCCTTGGTCTTAGAACCGCTAGAATGGACCCTAGCACCTTTGTGAAAATCCTTGGAGCAGTGGCTAATCCGAATGGGAGGGCCACAAACTGGTAATGTTTGTCCAGAAAAGCGAACCTTAGGAACTGATGATGTTCTTTGTGGATAGGAATATGTAGGTACGCATCCTTTAGATCCACGGTAGTCATAAATTGACTTTCCTGGATGGTGGGTAGAATCGTTCGAATAGTTTCCATTTTGAACGATGGTACCCTGAGAAATTTGTTTAGGATCTTCAAATCCAAAATTGGTCTGAACGTTCCCTCTTATTTGGGAACTACGAACAGATTGGAATAAAATCCCATTCCTTGTTCCTTTATTGGAACTGGGTGTATCACTCCCATCTTTAACAGGTCTTCTACACAATGTAAGAATGCCTGTCTCTTTATTTGGTTTGAGGATAAGTGAGGCTTGTGGAACCTTCCCCTTGGGGGTAGTTCCTTGAATTCCAGGAGATAACCTTGAGAAACTATTTCTAGCGCCCAAGGATCCTGAACATCTCTTGCCCAAGCCTGAGCAAAGAGAGAGAGCCTGCCCCCCACCAGATCCGGTCCCGGATCGGGGGCTACTCCTTCATGCTGTTTTGTTAGCAGTGGCAGGCTTCTTGGCCTGCTTACCCTTGTTCCAGCCTTGCATTGGTTTCCAGGCTGGTTTGGGTTGTGAGGCATTACCCTCTTGCTTAGAGGATGCAGAATTAGAGGCTGGTCCATTTCTGCGAAAGGGACGAAAATTAGGCTTATTTTTAGCCTTAAAAGACCTATCCTGTGGAAGGGCGTGGCCCTTTCCTCCAGTGATGTCTGAAATAATCTCTTTCAATTCTGGTCCAAATAAAGTTTTACCTTTGAAAGGGATGTTAAGCAATTTTGTCTTGGATGACACATCCGCTGACCAAGACTTTAGCCAAAGCGCTCTGTGCGCCACGATAGCAAACCCTGAATTTTTCGCCGCTAATCTGGCTAATTGCAAAGCGGCATCTAAAATAAAAGAGTTAGCCAATTTAAGTGCGTGAACTCTGTCCATAACCTCCTCATATGGAGTTTCTCTACTGAGCGACTTTTCTAGTTCCTCGAACCAGAACCACGCTGCCGTAGTGACAGGAACAATGCATGAAATTGGTTGTAGAAGGTAGCCTTGCTGTACAAAAATCTTTTTAAGCAAACCTTCCAATTTTTTATCCATAGGATCTTTGAAAGCACAACTATCTTCGATAGGAATAGTAGTGCGTTTGTTTAGAGTAGAAACTGCCCCCTCGACCTTGGGGACTGTCTGCCATAAGTCCTTTCTGGGGTCGACCATAGGAAATAATTTCTTAAATATAGGGGGGGGGACAAAAGGTATGCCGGGCTTTTCCCACTCCTTATTTACTATGTCCACCACCCGCTTGGGTATAGGAAAAGCGTCGGGGGGCACCGGAACCTCTAGGAACCTGTCCATCTTGCATAATTTCTCTGGAATGACCAAATTGTCACAATCATCCAGAGTAGATAACACCTCCTTAAGCAGTGTGCGGAGATGTTCTAATTTAAATTTAAATGTCACAACATCAGGTTCAGCTTGATGAGAAATTTTTCCTGAATCTGAAATTTCTCCATCAGACAAAACCTCCCTCATGGCCCCTTCAGATTGGTGTGAGGGTATGACAGAACAATTATCATCAGCGCCCTCTTGCTCTTCAGTGTTTAAAACAGAGCAATCGCGCTTTCTCTGATAAGTAGGCATTTTGGATAAAAGATTTGCTATGGAGTTATCCATTACAGCCGTTAATTGTTGCATGGTAATAAGTATTGGCGCACTAGATGTACTAGGGGCCTCCTGCATGGGCAAAACTGGTGTAGACACAGTAGGAGATGATGTAGTATCATGTTTACTCCCCTCATTTGAGGAATCATCTTGGGCAATATCATTATCTGTGGCAGTACTGTCCTTACTTTGTTTGGACGCTATGGCACAATTATCACATAAATTTAAATGGGGAGACACATTGGCTTTCATACATATAGAACATAGCTTATCTGAAGGTACAGACATGTTAAACAGGCTTAAACTTGTCAACAAAGCACAAAAAACGTTTTAAAATAAAACCGTTACTGTCACTTTAAATTTCAAACAGAAAACACTTTATTACTGAATATGTGAAAAAGTATGAAGGAATCGTTCAAAATTTCACCACAGTGTCTTAAAGCCTTAAAAGTATTGCACACCAAATTTCAGAGCTTTAACCCTTAAAATAACGGAACCGGAGCCGTTTTTAAATTTAACCCCTATACAGTCCCAGCTATAGTCTTTGCTAAGACCCAACCAAGCCCTGAGGGGAATACGATACCAAATGACGCCTTCTAGAAGCTTTTTCAGAGATTTTTAGACCCTCACACATGCATCTGCATGTCCTGTTCTCAAAAAAACAACTGCGCATTAATGGCGCGAAAATGAGGCTCAGTCTATAACTAGAAAGGCGCCCTGACTGAAAAAGGTGTCCAACACAGTGCCTGCCGTTTTATAAGCATTCCCCAAGATTATAAATGCCAATTGTTAGCCTAAATCTGAATAATATGCCCAAATAAAGCAATCGATTTAGCCCATAAAAATGTCTACCAGTTTTTTAGCCCATATTAAGCCCTTTATTCTGTTTGTTTGACTAAGAAAATGGCTTACCAGTCCCCATGAGGGGAAATGACAGCCTTCCAGCATTACACAGTCTTGTTAGAAATATGGCTAGTCATACCTTAAGCAGAAAAGTCTGCTAACTGTTTCCCCCAACTGAAGTTACTTCATCTCAACAGTCCTATGTGGAAACAGCAATCGATTTTAGCTACTGTCTGCTAAAATCATCTTCCTCTTACAAACAGAAATCTTCATCCTTTTCTGTTTCAGAGTAAATAGTACATACCAGCACTATTTTAAAATAACAAACACTTGATAGAAGAATAAAACTACATTTAAACACCAAAAAACTCTTAACCATCTCCGTGGAGATGTTGCCTGTGCAACGGCAAAGAGAATGACTGGGGTGGACGGAGCCTAGGAGGGATCATGTGACCAGCTTTGCTGGGACTCTTTGCCATTTCCTGTTGGGGAAGAGAATATCCCACAAGTAAGGATGACGCTGTGGACCGGACACACCAATGTTGGAGAAATGGAAACTATTCGGACTATCCTACCCATGATCCAAGAGGGTCAGTACATGACCACAGTGGACTTAAAGGATGCCTACCTTCACATACCGATTCACAAAGATCATCATCGGTTCCTAAGGTTTGCCTTTCTAGACATGCATTACCAATTTGTAGCTCTTCCCTTCGGGTTGGCCACTGCCCCGAGAATTTTTACAAAGGTTCTGGGCTCACTTCTGGCGGTTCTAAGACCGCAAGGCATAGCGGTGGCTCCGTATCTAGACGACATCCTGATACAGGCATCAAGCTTTCAAATTGCCAAGTCTCATACAGAGATAGTTCTGGCATTTCTGAGGTCGCATGGGTGGAAAGTGAACGTGGAAAAGAGTTCTCTATCACCACTCACAAGAGTCTTATAGATTCTGAGATGAAAATGTACCTGACGGAGTCCAGGTTATCAAAACTTCTAAATGCTTGCCGTGTTTTTCATTCCATTCCACGCCCGTCAGTGACTCAGTGCATGGAAGTAATCGGCTTAATGGTAGCGGCAATGGACATAGTGCCATTTGCGCGCCTGCATCTCAGACCGCTGCAATTATGCATGCTAAGTCAGTGGAATGGGGATTACTCAGATTTGTCCCCTCTACTAAATCTGGATCAAGAGACCAGAGATTCTCTTCTCTGGTGGCTTTCTCGGGTCCATCTGTCCAAGGGTATGACCTTTCGCAGGCCAGATGCCAGCCTTCTAGGTTGGGGCGCAGTCTGGAACTCCCTGAAGGCTCAGGGATCATGGACTCAGGAGGAAAAACTCCTCCCAATAAATATTCTGGAGTTAAGAGCAATATTCAAGGCTCTTATAGCTTGGCCTCAGTTAGCAACACTGAGGTTAATCAGATTTCAGTCGGACAACATCACGACTGTGGCTTACATCAATCATCAAGGGGGAACCAGGAGTTCCCTAGCGATGTTAGAAGTCTCAAAGATAATTCGCTGGGCAGAGTCTCACTCTTGCCACCTGTCAGCGATCCACATCCCAGGCGTAGAGAACTGGGTGGCGGATTTTCTAAGTCGTCAGACTTTTCATCCGGGGGAGTGGGAACTCCATCCGGAGGTGTTTGCTCAACTTGTCCATCGTTGGGGCAAACCAGAACTGGATCTCATGGCGTCTCGCCAGAACGCCAAGCTTCCTTGTTACGGATCCAGGTCCAGGGACCCGGGAGCAACGCTGATAGATGCTCTAGCAGCTCCTTGGTTCTTCAACCTGGCCTATGTGTTTCCACCGTTTCCTCTGCTCCCTCGACTGATTGCTAAAATCAAACAGGAGAGAGCATCAGTGATTCTGATAGCGCCTGCGTGGCCATGCAGGACCTGGTATGCAGACCTAGTGAACATGTCATCTCTTCCACCATGGACTCTGCTTCTGAGGCAGGACCTTCTAATACAAGGTCCTTTCAATCATCCAAATCTAATTTCTCTGAGACTGACTGCATGGAGATTGAACGCTTGATTCTATCAAGGTGTGGCTTCTCCAAGTCAGTCATTGATACCTTAATACAGGCTCGGAAGCCTGTCACCAGGAAAATCTACCATACGATATGGCGTAAATATCTTTATTGGTGTGAATCCAAGAGTTACTCATGGAGTAAGGTTAGGATTCCTAGGATATTGTCCTTTCTCCAAGAGAGTTCTTTAACAGGACAGATCTCTGCTCTATCTATTCTTTTGCACAAACATCTGGCAGAAGTTCCAGACATCCAGGCATTTTGTCAGGCTTTGGTTAGGATTAAGCCTGTGTTTAAAACTGTTGCTCCCCCGTGGAGCTTAAACTTGGTTCTTAAAGTTCTTCAGGGAGTTCCGTTTGAACCCCTTCATTCCATTGATATTAAACTTTTATCTTGGAAAGTTCTGTTTTTGATGGCTATTTCCTCGGCTCGAAGAGTCTCTGAGTTATCTGCCTTACATTGTGATTCTCCTTATCTGATTTTTCATTCAGACAAGGTAGTTCTGCGTTCTGGGTTTTTACCTAAGGTGGTTTCTAACAGGAATATGAATCAAGGGATTGTTGTTCCATCATTGTGTCCTAATCCTTCTTCAAAGAAGGAACGTCTTTTGCATAATCTGGACGTAGTCCGTGCCTTGAAGTTTTACTTACAATCTACTAAAGATTTTCGTCAAACATCTGCCCTGTTTGTCGTTTACTCTGGACAGAGGAGAGGTCAAAAAGCTTCGGCAACCTCTCTCTCCTTTTGGCTTCGGAGCATAATACGCTTAGCCTATGAGACTGCTGGACAGCAGCCCCCTGAAAGGATTACAGCTCATTCTACTAGAGCTGTGGCTTCCACCTGGGCCTTTAAAAATGAGGCCTCTGTTGAACAGATTTGCAAGGCTGCAACTTGGTCTTCGCTTCACACCTTTTCAAAATTTTACAAATTTGACACTTTTGCTTCTTCGGAGGCTGTTTTTGGGAGAAAGGTTCTACAGGCAGTGGTTCCTTCCGTTTAAGTTCCTGCCTTGTCCCTCCCATCATCCGTGTACTTAGGCTTTGGTATTGATATCCCACAAGTAATAGATGATCCGTGGACTGGATACACTTAACAAGAGAAAACATAATTTATGCTTACCTGATAAATTTATTTCTCTTGTAGTGTATCCAGTCCACGGCCCGCCCTGTCCTTTTAAGGCAGGTCTAAATTTTAATTAAACTACAGTCACCACTGCACCCTATGGTTTCTCCTTTCTCTTCTTGTTTCGGTCGAATGACTGGAAATGGCAGTGAGGGGAGGAGCTATATAGCAGCTCTGCTGTGGGTGATCCTCTTGCAACTTCCTGTTGGGAAGGAGAATATCCCACAATTAATGGATGATCCGTGGACTGGATACACTACAAGAGAAATAAATTTATCAGGTAAGCATAAATTATGTTTTTAGGGTGATAAAAAATAACCCCTCAGGAGAGGAAATTCAAATTGAAAGAGCTCATAGGGCTCTAAGAGCTAAACCACCTCCTAAAGCTCCACCACGCGATATAACTGTTAAATTCCTCAGATTTAAAGATAGAGAAGACCTTTTGTGTTGTGCGAGAGAGAAAAGCCCCATTTTACATGCTGGCGAGGAAATTCAACTTTTCTCAGATTTGTCTCCTATAACTCTGCAGAAAAGGAGGGATCTATCCCACATCACATCTATCCTGAAAAATAACAAAGTGCCATACCGATGGGGCTTCCCAGTCTCTTTGATAGCCACCCGCAATAACAAGACAGCAATATTCAGACCGGACTCGGACCTAATCTCTTTTATAAAGAATTATCCCTGCCGAGTGTGGATGACAGTAACTCCTCCCTACAAGACTCTACAGAGGGGACAACCAGCAGTGAGAATCTGCCCCTTGGCAACTTACATCCTTGAATACCCGCCTATGCAGGACTCAGATTAGCTTTCCTCGGGATGAACCACACTTCTGTTTTGGCTGTTTTATCAAGATGTGAGTCATAAAGAGGGGCCTAAGGGATCTATCTGTTCATAAAACATCAAGATCAAAGACTGTGCAACCATATGGACTAAGAACTGGCTATAAATTACCCTGATTGCACAGAAAAAGTATCCTTTTATATAAATAACATTTAGTTTTCTTTTTCAATTTCATAATGGTTTACAAGCATAGGTTGAATGTTATAAATGCTTTATGTTATATGTAATTTGGTTACAAGAGTTATCTTATTATTAGAACAAGTTTAATACACTCTAAATCCAGTATCACTCATCACTAAGGTTTATTCCAGAAGAATTCAATGACTACTCTGTTGATACTGTACTCCTAGACCTATACCGTTGTATCACAGGGCAAATGGTCAAGCAGTACACCAGAATTGTTCTGTTTTTTTCTTTTTTTTTCTTTTTTTTTTCTCTTTCTGTAATAGTGATCTGACCTTAGGGGTAACCACTAACAACATATTCTTGAAACCCTTAAGAAAACCCCTGTACCAGGAGCGTGAGTAACCCAACTAGCCTAAAATCCCTTATAATTGTAACTTTGATCCAGCAATGGATCTATAAATAAACAATCCATGACAAAGTACCAATTTCCACAAAAATTAGATATGTTGAAGTTTTCTCTCTCTTTTTTTTTTTCTCAATCACTTGAATAATGTTGTTGACATATTAATTGCTTCCTCTTCTCTTTACTTCCAAGCTCTCCCCTCCTCACCCCCCCTCTCCCCTCCCCCTCTTTTTTTTTTTTCCCTCTTCCCTGCCCTGCACCTCCCATAACTGTCACAATGCCGGTGAGACTTAGTAGATTCCAAGAACACACCTTCAGGCTGACATCCATTAATGTTAAGGGACTTAACAGTCCAGGCAAACGATCTATAGTGCTCAACGAGTTGAACAAACTTAGTAGCCAAATAATAATGATGCAAGAAACCCACTTTAGAAAAGGAAGGGAACCCCGGTGGACCCCACAACTTTATCCAATATCTTGCTTTGCCTCGGGGGCATGTAAAAGAGGCGGCGTGGGTATACTAGTACACAAGTCCTTACCGATTCAAATAACAAACACACTCAAAGACCCAGAGGGTCGCTATGTACTATTAGTTGGTTTACTCTTTGGGCAACACATTACACTCCTTAATATCTACGCACCAAATCTCAATCAAAGTAGTTTCATTAAAAAAGTCACAAACTTACTTCTGGACCATGCTAAAGGGGTAATATTTATGGCGGGCGACTTTAATGTAGCACTTGACCCACTGATTGATACCTCTAGAGGCGCCACCAATGTTCCCAAGGCCACTATCAAAAAGATCAGAAGCTCTCTATCTGCAGTCTCACTACACGACGCCTGGAGATCCTTAAATCCTACGGGAAAGGACTACACTTTTTATTCTTCCCCTCACGACTGTTACACACAAATAGATTATATATTCTCAGACTCCAGTGGCCTCTCTTTAATCACCCAATGCGATATAGGAAATATCACATGGTCGGACCACGCCCCTGTTAATTGTTCTATCTCTTGGCCAGACCTCCCCATAATTTCTAGGACTTGGAAGCTAGATGACACTCTCCTTGACAACCCCCTTATACTTGACGAATTGAGGACAAACTTAACTGAATATTTTACACTTAACGAAAATTCCACCTCCTCACCCATAATAGAATGGGAAGCCCATAAACTGGTAATAAGAGGATTGTTAATTAAACATGAAGCAAACAAACAAAAAATCAAGAGAACTTTATGCAAACTTGCTCTCAAAAATTAACAAACTTGAAATTCGTCATAAAGCCGATTTAAACAACCATACTATAAGACAAGACCTTACCCAAGCTAGGTTGGACCTTAAGCAGTACTTAACCGAAACTTATCAACAAAACACCCTTCATCTTAGGCAATATTATTTTGAGGGGGGCAATAAGCCCGGTAAGATCCTAGCGAGAGGGCTTCGCAGGAAGCAACTCTCAACGTATACTCACTCATTACTGATGAAAGACGGCCAGACGGTCCACGACAGTAAACTTATAGCCTCTACCTTCAGAGAGTTCTATAATTCCCTATACAACATAGACAATTCAGGTCCCCAATCACACCCCCAGGAAACGCTAACACAAACTGTAGATAACACTGACGACTATTTTAAAGACTTGAACCTCCCTGCCCTAAACAATGAAGCTAAAACACACCTGGCGTCACCCATAACGATAGAGGAAATAACACAGGCAATAAAAAATGCCCCTCCCGGTAAAAGTCCTGGCCTGGACGGCTTCTCCTGTAGATATTATAAGAAATTCAAAGATATCCTATCCCCTCCCCTCGTCAAGATTTTCAAAGGGTTGAGGAGTAATCCTCTCCTATCCAAATCTCTCTTAGAGGCACACATTTCAGTTATATCCAAACCTGGGAAACCTACTACAAAACCAGAGAATTATCGACCTATCTCATTAATAAACAACGATATGAAACTGCTAGCCCGGATCCTGGCCACTAGGTTAAATAAATTTCTACCTGAGCTTATTGATAAAGATCAGGTTGGTTTCGTACCCGGGCGGGAGGCTCGGGACAATACCATCAAAGTAATCCAATTAATTAATCATGCACAAGCCACAAAAACCCCCATGGTCCTCTTAGGAACAGATGCGGAAAAGGCCTTTGATAGGGTCAAGTGGTCCTTCCTACGACGAACTATGGCAGAGATGGGATTCCCAGAACCCTACCTGAACATGACTATGGCACTTTACTCTTTTCCAAACGCCAGGATTAGAATTAATGGTACCCTTTCTGACTCCTTCACTATAAGCAATGGCACAAGGCAGGGGTGCCCCCTGTCCCCATTGCTTTTTGCTATCTCTATGGAGGTATTAGCACAAAAAGTTAGGGGCAATGAGGGAATAAAAGGAATAACTGTGGGAAATAAAGAACATAAACAAGCCCTATTCACGGACGATGCCCTTTTCACCCTTACTAATGCTGCAACATCTATCCCGGAACTGTTAACCGAACTAGAACAATATGGTAGGGTATCAAATTTTAAATTGAACATAACTAAATCTAGCATCTACCACACATATGTGTGGTAGATGCTAGGATACTAGCATCTACCACACACATCTCCTTGATTCCTGCCCCACTTTCTCCACTCGTTGAGCACATAGACCTTCCTTATAGACACAAGAGCTTGTATGTAAAACAGCCCTATAGTCTTAAAATAGGCTCTATTCAATTTGCCACTGAAAATGGCATTTTCAAGTCTCCACATTAGCAGAGGCTCACGAGGAGATTTTCTCCTCATGGATACATTATCACCAACTAAGACACTTTAAATCCTGTCACAAACAAAAGAAAGACCTAGGTAGAACTACCGCAGACTTTGAGAAACTATGTATCCAAGTAACACCCCACACACACCTTATCTCCAAATTATATAAAATCCTGAATAGTCCAGATACCTCTACTCTCCCATCTTATGTTCACACCTGGAGCCGGGATCTTGGGTTTGACCCGGATGCAGAGGCCTGGACTAGGGCCTTTTGCCTAACTAAAAAATCCTCTGTGTCAGCAGTAGTGCATGAAATTCACTTAAAGCTCTCTTGCCGATGGTATCTCACCCCCTCACGTCTCCACAAAATATTCTCTATGCTCAGCAGTACTTGCTGGAGGGGCTGCGGTGAAGAAGGCTCTCTTCTTCACATTTGGTGGTCTTGCCCCAGACTGGGGGAATTCTGGAGAAACACATTTCTAGCAATTTCTGACATAATATCTACCCAAATTCCCCCAAGCCCAGAAGCTACCCTATTTCTTTCTCTACCCAAACTGATAGAGTTGGGGAAACAGACACTACTACTAATTATGATCACGGCAGCCAAAAAACTCATTCCCAAACATTGGAAATCTCAAACGTTACCTACTCTGGAGGAGTGGAGATCTATGGTCTCTGACCTTTTATCCCTGGAACGCTATCACTACCTCAAAACACATAAATTGGATATTTACGAGATGATGAGAGCAATTTGGAACAAAACAATTTGAACCGGCCGACACATAAAACCCTTTTCCTTAGCCACCTCTTGATCTCCTTTCCTCCCTTTATTACCCTCTCCTCATTCTTCCACCCCCCCCCCCTCTCCAATCCCTTTCTTTTTTTTTTCTCTCTCTTGTTTCCCATCTCTTTTCTTATTCTCAGCTTTGGCCTCTGACTTTTTCTTTCTCCCTACTTTTTAAATGCTGCATTGATATTCGACATTTAAAACATAAAAGCCCTTAATAAAATGCCACATCGTTAAGGGAATGAGAAATCCTGTTATTTCTGTTGATACTATGTGGCATCTCTCCCTTACTCTTCTCTATATTTGTCTGAAGATGACAACACTCACATTGTCTCTGTTAACATAGATATAATTTGTTGCACAAAATATATGATTTGCTTTGTACTGTAATATATGTGACAAACTGTGTGTAACGATACTATGTGTTGTTATTCTGACTAATTATTCAGTAAAAAAAAGTATTTAAAAAAAAAAATGCACCCCTGTTTCTTGTATTAGTACTGGGACAATTGGACTAACTTGTGTAAATGAAAACATATATAAACATACATATATAGGGCTAGATTATCTAACACTCACAGTATCAAGGGAAAAAAGAGAAAAACCTGACAGGGATTGCCTTTAAAGCAAACCTCATAACTGTCCCTATTTGAGAGGAACAGTCCCTGATTCTGAGCTCTGTCCCTCTGAGACAGCCATATGTCTTTACATAATTTTCCTTAGCCCCACCCATGGAGCACCTAGAAACACCCACAAATGGCCATTACACACCCACAGAACACCAAGAAACACACCACAATCCCTCCCACTGATCCTCCCCTCCCAACACGGTTCCACCCACAAAATGGTGACTTGCTCCTATCAACCTCCTGTGTCCCTTATTCTCAACAAATGTTGTGAGGTATGCCTCAAAGAATTCTCTAAAAAAAGGGGGTTTGTCCCTGCAAGTTGTGAGGTGTTTCCTAAAAGTACTGATTATCTAAAGTGCTCTGCTTGGGCAAGATGATCTAAGATGTTTCATCATTACTGTGAGTAGGGTTGACTGGTGTCCAGTATTCAACTGGACAATCCTGTATTTTAGCAGGCTGTCCTGTAAATTCTTCACAGAAATACTGAAAACTTAAATGCCCAGTTTTTTAAAGTCCATGAGTGTTAAATGTATAATGCCTCATATGCCTTAATGCATTACAAATATGGAGCAGATGAGAAACTGTCATGGGGATCAAGTCTCTGCTGTTTACATGTTACTGGGAACCAAAAATGTACAATTATTGACTTGTATGTTACTGGCAGCCAAGGGGTAGAATGACCGCCTATTTGTGAAAACTACATGGTAGGATCAAGAATAGGGTCTAAGGTGGAGCTTTTAATGGGGGGGGGGGGGGGATTACATTGTTTGACCCCACAGGCCATAGTGCCCAGTCACCTACAGATTGTCCAGAATATAGCTGGCAACCTTAAAGGGATATGAAACCCAACATTTTTCTTTCATGGTTCAGCTAGAGCATGTGATTTTAAACATCTAATTTACTTCTATTAAAAAAAAAAACTTTGTTCTCTTGGTATCTTTTGGGATGTAAGCTTAGGAGCCGGCTCATTTCTGGAGCATTATATGCCTCTATATGGCAGCAGTTTCACAAGATTGTTATCCATTTGCAAAAGGACTAGAGGGCAGCACTATTTCCTGCCATGTAGTGCTCTAGATGTCTACCTAGGTAACTCTTCAACACGTAGGGGCCGAATTATCAAGCTCGCCGGAAACAGCAGTTATGAAGCAGTGGTCTGACTGTTGCTCCATAACTTGTCCGCCATCTCTGAGGCTGCAGACATCAATCCGCCCAATCCTATATGATCAGGCTGATTGACACCCCCTGCTAATCTTCAGGGGGCGGCATTGCACAAGCAGTTCACAAGAACTGCTTGTTCAATGATAAATGCCGACAGTGTATGCTGTCGGCATTCATCGATGTGCGGCGGACATGATACCCTGCATCGTATCATGTCCGCTCGCACTTTCATAAATCGGCTCTATATGTCATGGGAACAAAGCACATTTTATAATAAAAGTAAATTTGAAACAGTTTTTAAAATTGTATGCTCTGTCTGAATAACAAAATACATTTTTGGGGTTTCATAGTCCTTTAACAGCGAGGTGCTTCAAACAATTTTAGCTTGAGAGCTGTTTATCTAACTATGCAGGGTTCTTAACACGAATGAGAGATACCTACATTGCAATATAATGTAAAAAACAAAAACTAAGATTTTGCAAGATTTCTCTCCATACTGGCGAATTTTTGACCATCAGGCCTATAGAAAGTAATACATTTCTGGGGAGAGGTTAGTTATATTATATTTATATTTTAGCCAATATAAATCAGGTTACTTCAGCGTGTATTATCTTACAATTCCCTCTATTTTCTTTTAGTGTAATTAGTGTTTTGCGTTTAACACAATATCCACACAAAATATTTAGAGAATTCAGCAGACCTGGAGAACGACTTTCAGTTACTCCCATGGAACATCCCTGTTCAGCTAGCTAGCAGAGGTGGATAAAATGATTTTACAATAAGCGAAACAATACGTTTTAAATTTTGCATTATAAGTAGGAATTTCACTGTGTTTTTGCATGTGGGGTTTCTACTCCCTACATTAGTTTTTTTTTTCCCCTGCGTGATTTCAATACGAATCAGGGTCTGCAAGAGATAAGTAGGTAAAGGTCTCTGGGCTTCTGGTATTATGTAAGAAATAATTTAAAAAGAAAAAGAGAAAAATCAGGATGTGAGCCTAATCTTGATACAGGAAGGGAATACAGCACTCTTTTATAATAAAAATGTACGTTTTATTTGCCAAATTTATTACAAGAAATACTACAGATACAAATATATCAGGCAAAAGTACACACCCCTCCCAAATCTAGGTCATAATAAAAACAATGATCTACTAACCAGCAAGCGCATCTACAACTATATGAGGCATAGAGCATGTGTGACAAGGGCTAGATCTTCCTATGTCAAAGGGAAGCAAGTGTGTTACATGATGGATAGTGAACCAATAAGGACAGTGTTGGTGCTTTGAAAATGATTGCAGCTCCCACTGCACTAAGCAAGAAGATGATAAACAAACATTCATATAGACAGCATGTAGGTTTTGCCATGGTAATAGATATCCTTGAAAAAGTTGCTATTAACAAAGCGAAACGTACGTTGGATAACGTAGGAGTGTAATGTCAGTGGGAGGGATTAGAGTTTGCAACCGAGAAGCAATAAGGAGGGTTTCAGAGTCCTATACAAGTAGTTAGTAAACTTACTTTGGACTAAACATTATGATACACTGTATGTTTTAGCAGCTGAATAATCGGTCACAATCTCCTTTTAAATTTTGAGTAATAAGTGGTTTAATGAAGAGTTCCGGCTTGTCATGTGGGTTTAATGTTGAACTTGTATCTTATAGCTATCATAACGCTTATAAATGTGAGTAGCTTTCATCTATCCTGTTTGGATTACAAATTAGTAACATTGTTACGCTATGAAAGTTTCTATTGTGTTCCATTTTAATGAGAAGCTGTATCATGTTTTTAAACATTTGAAAGCAGTCTGAAAATAAAGAGGATTCATTGCTTTGAACTGAAGATTGATTTGGTGATATTGTTATAAGCACAGTGTTTGTTTTATTCACATTTTTTGTTTTTCAAATAGCATATTCCGTTTGGCAAGTATACAGACCATTCATTTTTAGCCATTTTCTTCTATCATTCTAGGATAAACACTTCCCCTTAAAGGAACATTCAAATCTTTTAGATGGTAATATAAAATTATAAATTATATACAGTATCTCACAAAAGTGAGTACACCCCTCACATTTTTGTAAATATTTTATTATATCTTTTCATGTGACAACATTGAAGAAATGACACTTTGCTACAATGTAAAGTAGTGAGTGTACAGCCTGTATAACAGTGTAAATTTGCTGTCCCCTCAAAATAACTCAACACACAGCAATTAAAGCGACACTGAACCCAAATTTTTTCTTTCATGATTCATATAGAGCATGTAATTTTAAACCACTTTCTAATTTATTTCTATTATCAATTTTTCTTCGTTCTCTTGCTATCTTTATTTTAAAAAGAAGACATCTAAGCTTTTTTTTTTAAATTCAGAACTATGGACAGCACTTTTTTTATTGGTGGATGAGTTTATCCACCAATCAGCAAGAACAACCCAGGTTGATCACCAAAAATGGGCCGGCATCTAAACTTACTTTCTTGCATTTCAAATAAAGATACCAAGAGAATGAAGAAAATTTGATAATAGGAGTAAATTAGAAAGTTGCTTAAAATGTCATGCTCTATCTGAATCACGAAAGAAAAAATTTGGGTACAGTGTCCCTTTAATGTCTAAACCGTTGGCAACAAAAGTGAGTACACCTCTAAGTGGAAATGTCCAAATTGTGCCAAATTCGCCATTTTCCCTTCACCCGTGTCATGTGACCCGTTAGTGTTACAAGGTCTCAGCTGTGAATGGGGAGCAGGTGTGTTAAATTTGGTGTTATCGCTCTCACACTCTCTCATACTGGTCACTGGAAGCTCAACATGGCACCTCATGGCAAATAACTCTCTGAGGATCTGAAAAAAAGAATTATTGCTCTACATAAAGATGGCCTAGGCTATAAGAAGATAGCCAAGACCCTGAAACTGAGCTGCAGCTTGGTGGACAAGTCCATACAGCAGTTTCACAGGACAGGTTCCACTCAAAACATGCCTCGCCATGGTCGACCAAATAAGTTTTGTGCACATGCTCAGCATCATAGCCAGAGGTTGTCTTTGGGAAATAGACTTATGAGTGCTGCCAGCATTGCTGCAGAGGTTGGAGGGGTGGGGGGTCAGCCTGTCAGTGCTCAGACCATACGCCACACACTGCATCAAATTGGTCTGCATGGCTGTCATCCCAGAAGGAAGCCTCTTCTAAAGATGATGCACAAGAAAGCCCGCAAACAGTTTGCTGAAGACAAGCAGACTAAGGACATTGATTACTGGAGCTATGTCCTGTGGTCCGATGAGACCAAGATAAACTTTGGTTCAGATGGTGTCAAGCATGTGTGGCTGCAACCAGGTGAGGAGTACAAAGACAAGTGTGTCTTGCCTACAGTCAAGCATGGTGGTGGGAGTGTCATGGTCTGGGCCTGCATGAGTGCTGCTGGCTCTGGGGAGCTACAGTTCATTGAGGGAACCATGAATGCCAACATGTACTGTGACATACTGAAGCAGAGCATAATCCCCTCCCTTCGGAGAATGGGCCGCAGGGCAGTATTCCAACATGATAACGACCACAAACACACCTCCAAGACAACCACTGCCTTGCTAAAGAAGCTGAGGATAAAGGTGATGGACTGGCTAAGCATGTCTCCAGACCTAAACCCTATTGTGCATCTGTGGGGCATCATTAAACGGAAGGTAGGGAAGCGCTCTGTGATGTTGTCATGGAGGAGTGGAAGAGGACTCCAGTGGCAACCTGTGAAGCTCTGGTGAACTCCATGCCCAAGAGGGTTAAGGCAGTGCTGGAAAATAATGGTGGCCACACAAAATATTGACACTTTGGGCACAATTTGGACATTTCCACTTAGGGGTGTACTCACTTCTGTTGCCAACTGTTTAGACATTAATGGCTATGTGTTAAGTTATTTTGAGGGGACAGCAAGTTGACACTGTTATACAGGCTGTACACTCACTACTTTACATTGTAGCAAAGTGTCATTTATTCAGTGTTGTTACATGAAAAAATATAATAAAATATTATATTATTATATATATATATAACTTGCATAATATAATATTATATTTATTATATATATATATATATATATATATATATATATATATATATATATATATATATATATCTTGCAATACACTTTCATTATTTATTATGCCCTCTTTTCTTGGTAAATTCATTCCGACAATCATGTGCTTTTCAGGTTCCTGTTAGAAATGGTGCAGAACACTGTTATATTCCTCACAGCCATTAGCTGCACACTCTACTGTAGTGACATTTTTATAACGGTTCCAGCAGAGTGGTCACAGCAGTGAAGATAACCTAAGTTACAACATGGCAGCTCCCATTGTTTTATAGACACTAAAACTTTGTACTTATTTTGTCAATATTTAAAAAGCTAATGAAACTAAAAATACATCTACATGTTATTTTCTGACTAATCTTTTCTTTGAATGCTTCATACTATCTAACATTTATTTAGTGTTTAATGTTCCTTTAAATATGGAATTACATTGTGACCTATGTGAGCATGGATTATACTTATTAGGTGTACTAAAATAATAGGAGATGTGCAGCTAGTTGCCATATCAGCTGTAACTAAAGAGTCCCAACGATTGCTCACTCTACTATGGTATGATAATATAGGTGGTACTTTAAACACTTCAATATCTGTATTGTATTTTGACAATACCAATGTCTCTTTACGATCTTATAAATAATTTTATTGCTTTTATATATAGAAAATATGATGTTACATCCTCTTTTTTATTATTAACTTTTACTTCTGTATTTTTAAGAACATTATTAATATTATTATCTGGTTAACCCATTTCTTTTACATATTGTGGGAACCTCTTTTTAGCCTGCACCATCCTGCTAGTACATATAAGTTGACTTTTAGGTGTAGACTTAATGGGACACAAAACCCAAATGTATTCTTTAATAATTCAGATAGAGCAAGCAATTTTAAGCAACTTTCTAATTTACTCCTATTATAATTTTTGGTTCAACACCTGGGTAGCGCCTGCTGATTGGTGGCTAAATGTCGCCACCAATCAGCAAGCGCTCCCCAGTTCCTGAACCAAAAATGGACCAGCTCCTATGCTTAAATTACTGCTTTTTCAAATAAAGATAAGAGAACGAACAAATATGTATAATAGGAGTATATTAAAAAGTTGCTTAAAATGGCATGCTCTATCTAAATCATGAAAAAAAGGGTTTTGTGTCTGTTTAGATACATTTTCTGAATAAAAACTTTCAAACTGAACAAAATATTTCTATCAATCGCCTAGATTATGAGTTTTGAGCGCTATAGGGAAATTAAAGAACGTAACAAAAGTAGGTTATTTAATCCCCTATAGTGCAGTCATTACAAGTTTTAAAAAACCTGGCTTGTGCGTGCGATATGGTGCTTTTAAGCTCCATACCGCACCAAAAACAAGCGCTGTTTTGATGTGCTTGTGCACGCTTTCCCCATAGACATTAATGGGGAGAGCGGGTCAGAAAAAAGTCTAGCACCTGCGATCACGGAAAGAAAAGCTCCGTAATGCAGCCCCATTGATTTCTATGGGGAAAAAGAAACTAACTTATAAACCTAACACCCTAACATAAACCCCACATCTAAACACCCCTAATCTGCTGCCCCCGACATCGCCGATGCCTGCCTCCAGTTATTAACCCCTAATCTGCTGTTCCCGATATCGCTGCCAGCTAAATAAAAGTATTAACTCCTATTCCACTGCACCCCAACATCGCCGCCACTATATAAAAGTTATTAACCCCTATTTTGTCGCTCCCCGACTTCGCTTCAACTAAATAAAGTTATTAACCCGTAAACCACTGGCCTCCCACATCAGTACCACTAAATAAACATATTAACCCCTAAACCACAGCCCCCTTATTGCAACAACCTAAATTAAACCCCTACACATACCCCTAAACCTAACCCTAAACCTAACCCTAACTCTAACCCTAAACAGCCCCTAACTTTAACATAATTAAAATAGATCTAAATTAAATTAACAATTATTAACTAAATAATACCTATTTAAAACGAAATACAAACTTACCTGTGAAATAAAACCTAAGCTAGCTACAATATAACTAATAGTTATATTGTAGCTAGCTTAGGTTTTATCTTTATATCACAGGTAAGTTTGTATTTATTTTAACTAGGTAGACTAGTTAGAAAATAGTTATTAATTATTTAATAACTACCTAGTTAAAATAAATACAAAATTACCTGTGATATAAAACCTTAGCTACCTTACACTAAAACCTAAAATTACAAAAAATAAAAAACCTACCATTACAAAAAAAACAAACGAAATTATCCAAACTACCAAGGGCCCTTAAAAAAATTATAGAGACATGGACAAACATCTGATGAAGGTATTTTTTTTTTTAATTACAACCAATGTTCCCATCCTCTTTTATGGGAAAAAGAGAAAAGACATTTTCCCCTTTACTTCTTCAATATCGAATCAAGAAACCACTATGTGGTTCTATTATAACCTCTAAGATAGTTGTCCAATGTGGTTTTATTTTCTTTTTTTGCATATCTTTCGGCTAGATTACGAGTTTTGCGTTGTGAGGGGTGCGGTGCTAACTTGCACGTTATTCTCCCCACTAACTTACCTGCAGCACTGGTATTACGGGTTTTTGGATGAAGACTTCTCCCGGTAAGTGGATCTTTGGGGGTTAGTGTTAAGATTTTTTAAGGGTGTATTGGGTGGGTTTTATTTTTAGGTTAGGGCTTTGGGCCGCAATAAAGCTAATTGCCCTTATTTGCAATGCCCATCCAAATGCCCTTTTCAGGGCAATGGGGAGTTTAGTTTTTTTTAGTTAGGGTTTTATTTGGGGGTTGGTTGTGTGGGTGGTGGGTTTTACTGTTGGGGGGTTGTGTGTATTTTTTTTTTACAGGTAAAAGAGCTGATTTCTTGGGGGCAATGCCCTGCAAAAGGCCCTTTTAAGGGCTATTGGTAGTTTAGGTTAGGCTAGGTTTTTTTTTATTTTGGGTGGGCTTTTTTTATTTTAATAGGGCTATTAGATTAGGTGTAATTAGTTTAAAGATCTTTGTATTTCATTTAGGTAATTTATTTAATTGTAGTGTAGTGTTAGGTGTTACTGTAACTTAGGTTAGGTTTTATTTTACAGGTAAATTTGTATTTATTTTAGCTAGGTAGTTATTAAATAGTTAATAACTATTTAGTAACTATTCTACCTAGTTAAAATAAATACAAACTTGCCTGTAAAATTAAAAAAAAACTTAAGCTAGATATAATGTAACTATTAGTTATATTGTAGCTAGCTTAGGGTTTATTTTACAGGTAAGTATTTAGTTTTAAATAGGAATAATTTAGTTAATGATAGTAATTTTATTTAGATTTATTTAAATTATATTTAAGTTAGGGGCTTTTAGGGTTAGACTTAGGTTTAGGGGTTAATAAATATAGTATAGTGGTGGCGACGTTGAGGGCGGCAGATTAGGGGTTAATAATATTTAACTAGTGTTTGCAAGGCGGGAGTGCGGCGGTTTAGGGGTTAACATTTTTATTTTAGTGGCGGCGATGTCCGGAACAGCAGATTAGGGGTTAATATTTTTATTGTAGTGTTTGCGATGCGGGAGGGCCTCGGTTTAGGGGTTAATAGGTAGTTTATGGGTGTTAGTGTACTTATTGGCACTTTATTTATGAGTTTTATGCTACAGCTTTGTAGCGTAAAACTCATAACTACTGGGGGGCGGAGCCTGGCTGTGCAGGAGAATGGCCGTGTGTGTGTAGTGCTCCTGAGCTGAAGACTAGTCAAATGCCACCAAAGCCCATAAAGTACCCCTGTACAGACTTTTAAAACAAACTTAAGAGCCAAGGAGACAGCAGGACATTTATCTTGTGCCCGGAAGAAGATCTTTTATTACACCCTGCAGGCACTATTCAGAACCCTGACGCTGCACCCTGTGCTGCGGCCCTGTAAGAATTTCACCGGGAGCCTGAAGGACAGATCGCGGGAGGACAGCACTTGTCCCTAGTAAGCTGTGGGACCCCTATTAAGCAGCGCGATCGGACTGTGCAGTGCCACGGTATCTTAACAAATAAAGGCCTCAGAACAACACCGGCCCTACCCGGGCTCGCGGCAACCAGGATCTAAGAGGGCGCCGACATAGCCCCTGGCCGGAACCTCTGCCTGCAGCGCCTGCCCTGATATACATCAAGCCACCGGGACACTTACAAGTAGTGAGGTGATCAGCCGCGTTGCGCTCTGGACATTGCTGGATGAAAGAGTGCCCGCTGAGACCCCTACAGAAAGCCGGTAAGCGGAGCTAACAGGGGGAGGCTATGACACCTGAACTCTTTTTTTTTTAAGGGACATATATGCTTATCCCATCATCGCTGTGGTGCAGATGCTAATTGAGGGGACTCCTCAAATTGTATAAAAGCCCATTTGACACACTACTACAGTCAAGGCCTACTGCAGAGTGTTACATCGAGGAAGCTGCTTAGGCCCTGTATATTGTGACGCAACAGGAATTAACAAAAGGAAAGTAGGAGCAAAAAACACAGGGGAAAAAATAAAGACAAGATAGCTCTGTTTATTTTCAGGACAGATTGATTGTTTGTATTATACCTCTACTATATTGACAATACAATTGCTCACTGAAGTTACCTCCTGATATCTGTAAGCCCATCTTAAGTGTTCCCCCAAAACCTTCCATCTGTGTTCAGGCTCCCCCTTAGTGTATTGTCTGACCTCTCTGAGGGGCATTGCAGATGGCTCAGAGGAAACAGGCAGGTGCTGAAAAGGGCACAAAGACCAGGAACATGAATTACTACATTAAACCAGCAGAGTTACTAATTGATACCGACAATCAAGCACAGGTACACCACAGAGAGGAGGACCCTGTATCTACACCTCCTGATCTATCACAGTATGTCACTAAGGGAGACCTCCAATCCCTCTCATCAAAAGAGGACATTAAAAGCATTGCTGCTGATATCAAAAATTTATTCAGTGAGCTGAAGAAGGATCTATCCGACCTATCGCAGAGAGTAGTGTCTGTGGAAGACTCACAAAACACGTTACAACAGCAATTAAAAGAAACTAATTCCCAGACACAAAATAATACCAATCTTATCCAGAGTTTATTAGAAAGGGTGGAGGATCTGGATAACCGCAGCAGGCGGAACAATCTGCGAGTGAGAGGGATTCCGGAAGCCATTAATCCTACTGCCCTGCCTGGTTACTTACAAGATCTTTTCCGCACGGTGAAAGGTACCCCACTAGCAGCTGAAGTTATAATAGAAAGGGCGCACAGAGCGTTACGCCCTAAACCATCACCAAAAGCCCCCCCAAGGGATGTTATCCTCAGAATGCTGAACTACAAGGACAAAGAGGAGGAATAAGCACCCAATCCAACACGCTGGGATCACCTTGCAAATCTTTTCGGACTTATGCCCTGCTACCCTGCAGAAGCGCAGGGAACTTCGTTTTTTGACATCTGCTCTTCAAGAACACAAAATTCCTTACAGATGGGGATTCCCCACCTGTTTGGTGGCCTCTAATGGTGATAAATCTGCAGTTTTCCGCTCCTTTGAGGATTTAGACAGGTTCTGCCTCACGCTGGGTATCGCAGTGCCACAGCCAATCAATATGGATAATCCACCACTAGACTCTGCAGGAACCTCCTGTCCACCCGGACGGGAGAGGTAAGAAACCACATCTGTCTTTTCAACTAAAGGTTCCAGATCCAGGGCTTCTCCCTGATGCAATGAGACTTTCCTTGGACTGAAATGTATTCTAAATATATTTAGTACATTAATATCTCACATGTTGTACTGTTTAATTCATCCTGTTGGAAATTACACTTATTTTGCGTTAGTATTAATTATTTATTTTTTGTACTCAACCTAAGGCCATATGTCAAGGATATGTCTCATTTCTTAATGCTCCCTGCAGGATTGTTTTGTGAATTGGTCTATGTGCATTGGGGACAGATGTCTAGACGTCTCTGGCTGTTGTCACTCCCGGATGCACATACTACCTCCTTGGTTCTAACATGTTGGTTCATCCATTTATTCTTTAATCTCATTGTTGTATGACTCTAAATGTTTGTTAAAAATATGAATGATAAGTTTGTTTGTATAGGTATTTGTACGTTACACTATATGTCAATAGGCTAGTCGCCGGCATATTCCCTCTAGAAAAGCCTTTACAGAGGCTAGTTGGTCTCATTGAGACCCGGTTTTGCTGTCTTAGTTGCTATAGTAGATTTTACATAAAGCACATTTTATTCAGTGTTTACCCTTACTAAGGATCAGGTTCTAGAAAGTCACTAGATATTCTCATACACTTCATTTACATCACTTACTTGACTTGTTCTGTACCCCCCCCTCCCCGTTTTCCTCCCCTATCCCCTCTTAACACTTCTTCCTTCCTTCCCCACACTTCCCCCCCCCCCCTTTTTTTTTTTTTTTTTTTTTTCTCCCTTCTCCTCATGGACCTCGGGGGTCTGAGCCCTCGGGCTCACCCTCTGAGATTCTTGACGATCAATGTGAAAGGCTTAAATAGCCTGAGCAAGCGCTCCATTGTTTTGAGGGAATTTCACAAAATGGGAGGAGATGTAATTTTCATACAAGAGTCTCACTTCGCCAAGCAGAAAGAACCGAAGTGGCGTACTCATAGATATCCAATAGCTCTTTTTTCCTCTGGCCCCCGCAAACAAAATGGAGTGGGTATCCTGATCCGTCAGGGTGTCCCATTTCAAATACAAGAGACTCACTGCGACAAAGAGGGCCGATTCATTATGCTAATAGGAACGTTACACGGCGTTCAGGTTACAATGGTCAATATCTACGCCAAGAATGTTGCCCAGCATATTTTTTTAAAGACTCTCTCGAGCAGATTGCTCGACCATGCCAAGGGGATTATTATCATGGGAGGGGACTTTAATGTACCTCTCATCCCTAAACAAGACACATCAAATGGCATCTCCAGTGTACCACACTATGTACTTAAACACATAAACGTGACACTTAGGCACCACCTTCTACATGATATCTGGCGAACCCTACATCCTACTGAAACAAAATTTACATTTTACTCTAGCCCGCATAGGAAATACTCACGCATTGATTATTTCTTTGTAGACTCGCAGGGCATATCATATGTGCAGAGTAGCGAGATAGCTTCCATTACGTGGTCTGACCATGCCCCAGTTATATTCCATATGCTGTGGCCTGACACACCCCCTACCTCAGCAATTTGGAGACTAGATGATGCTCTTCTGGATGCCCCTGACGTTGTCGCAGACATTTCGGCCCAAATGACGGAATACTTTGAGCTAAATATGACAGACGAACTACCCCTTACAACAATTTGGGAGGCTCATAAAAGTGTTATACGGGGTCACCTCATTAAACATAAAGCACATTTGCGTAGGCGGAAGAGAGACAGATATGACCAACTGCTTTCGGACATTAAGTTATTGGAGGACATACATAGAAAGGACCCCTTAAACAGAGAGAGTGAAACTGACCTGACTAAAGCCAGAAACGACTTTAATCAGCTCCTCCAGGAGGAAAACCATAAAATTGTGACTTGGCTCAATCAGAGGTATTATGAGGTAGGAGACAAGGCTGGGAAACTCTTGGCGAGAACGCTTCGGAGATCCCAGCTCAAAGCGTATGTTTATTCTATGAGAGATCACACAGGCACAGTTCATAAGGATAGCCAGGGCATAGCAGAGATTTTCCGGCTTTACTACGGTGGTCTTTATAACTTGAGTCCCACAACGGTGTCTCATGAAAGCACGGGTCTCTCTCAGAGACTACTGGTCCGAGAATATCTTAAGGGCACTAAAATGAAAGCGCTGGACATGGAGGCAGCTGATAGTCTTGACTCCCCCTTAACTAAGGAGGAGATAGAGGAAGCTCTGAAGAGTCTCCCAAGTGGGAAGTGCCCTGGTCCGGATGGACTGGGCTCAAAATACTATAAGACCTTTTTGTCAATACTCTTGCCACACCTACAATCCATGTTCAATTCTCTGTCTGGCGATAGGACTCTACCTCCTTCTATGCTTGCTGCCTATATAACGGTAATCCCGAAGCCGGGAAAACCGCCCGATAAACCGCAAAGTTACAGACCAATCTCTCTGTTAAACGCAGATGTCAAGATCTTGGCTAAGGTGTTGGCGAACAGAGTTAATAAGTTTCTTCCCGGGCTGATCGACTTAGACCAGGTTGGGTTTGTTCCTGGTCGAGAGGCCAGGGACAATACCCTCAAAGTCATGCAGCTGATCTCGCACTCGGTCAAAGGGGGACTGCCGCTCACCCTGTTATCAACAGATGCAGAGAAAGCTTTTGACAGGGTGAGCTGGCAGTTCCTCAGGGATACCCTGAGGGAGGTGGGCTTTGGAGATCGGTTTATAGAGATGGTTTTCTGCCTTTACTCGAAGCCTACCGTGAGGGTTAGGGTAAATGGCCTTTTGTCTGAGCCATTTGCTATTTCCAATGGGACCAGACAGGGGTGCCCTCTGTCTCCCCTGCTATTTGCCATTTCGGTTGAGGCATTGGCATGCAACATCCGAGACAACCGCAGCATAACGGGATACTCAATAGGAGATCGAGAATACAAAATAAGCATGTACGCTGACGACCTGCTTTTCACTTTGAGTGACTTGAGGACCTCTGTCCCTGCCCTTTTGTGGGAGTTTTCTAGATACGGTGAAGTGTCTGGCTTTCTGCTAAATGCCACCAAATCAGAGGTACTAGGGGTCAACTTAGAACAGTCTGTTAAAGACTGGCTACGCGACTATAGTCCGTTTCAGATAAGAGACAAGCATCTGAAATACCTAGGAGTCTATCTTGCTGCTTCTATCCAGGTTATATTTGAATCCAACTATGCGACACTCCGACGTGAGGTCGCAGCAGACCTATCTGTATGGAAACACAAACACATATCCTGGTTGGGACGGATCAGTGTAGTGAAGATGAACGTTCTTCCTAGACTGCTATACCTGTTCCAGACATTGCCTATCCCGCTCCCACAAGCTTTCCTCCTACAGTTCCAAAACCTTCTTGAGGAATATATATGGCAGGGAACTAGACCGAGGATTAATAGGCAGACTATGTATAAACCCAGAGAGGGGGGCGGACTAGCCCTCCCAGACATAAAGCTTTACAGAAAAGCCGTGATTCTACAGAGAGTGGTTGAGTGGTGCCAGGGAAACCCACAAAAAGACTGGATCTCTATGGACAGAGCGATCCTTCAGATCAGTGACCTGAGGCCTTTGTTGTGGATCAATGGTAAATACAGACCCTCGCAGATAGAGGGGTTCCCCCTCTTGGAGGAGCTATTCACCACATGGGATACCACATTGCGCACTGACTCCCACATTTCCACCCCAGTCTCACCTCTTACGCCCATTTTTGGCAACCCAGACCTACCTCTACAGTTCAGGGCGCCAGCGGAACGGAGCACCCCCTTTATTAATCGGGTGTCTAGCCTAGTCCATGGGGGGCGACTAAAATCAAACGACAATATAATGCTGGACTCCCCGGACCTCCCCCTGACATGGTTCTCTTACTTACAGATAGGCCACTTTATCAACACCCACAAACACAAACAGCAGTTGTTGAGGGACCCCTCCCCTTTTGAGTCTTTATGTATTCAAGGTAATGTGGCTGGGCATCTGGTCTCCCTCATCTATACTCTACTCCTACAGCCGAAAGATAGCCCACTTCCAAACTACACAAGAGCATGGCACAAGGAGCTGGGCTCCGAGCTTTCTAATGAGGATTGGCAACGGATTTTCCGAGCCGTAAAGTCATTGTCGGTCTCTGCCCGTATGCAGGAGTCACATTATAAATTCTTGAGCCGGTGGTACCTTACGCCGACTAGGCTTAAGACAATTTATCCAAGAGTCTCTGAGAAGTGCTGGAGGGGGTGCGGTGGCACGGGCTCGGTACTTCACATTTGGTGAGACTGCCCGCTCCTGCTGGACTTTTGGTCTTCTGTTTGGCAGGAGATTCAGAAGTTGTTGGATATTGACATTCCGAAACTCCCAGAGACTTTGCTTTTCCATTTCCCCACCAAGGTGGAGAATAAGGCGAAAAAGAACCTTCTAATGCTGATGTTGTCGGGGGCTAAGAACCTGATACCTCAGCGTTGGAAATCTCCCCAAATACCTACCATTGCGGATTGGAGACAAAATGTGCAGAGTATCCTTCTTCTGGAGAAATATCACTATGTTAAGACTGCGACAATGGGAGCATACACAGAAATGCTATTGCTGTGGGAGGGTGTCGGGACAGAGAGAGGCTAGCAGGCTTATAACAGTAGACCGTCCTGGAGTGTTGTACGCCCTATGCCTTTAAAAAAAATTTTTTTTTTCCTCCTGATTTCGCCCTCCCTTCCCTCTTTTCTCCGGATATCCTTCTCTTTCCCTCTTTTCTCTTGCTTGCCCCCCTTTTTACCCATCTATACCCTACTCTCCCTGGCCTCCCTGAATGTGTATATGATGAGAGGTTAGGGAAACTGGAACACAGGCACTGAGCGGCAAGCCGGGTAATATTTAATATTTAATATGTCTGTATATCTTAGACTTGTATTGTCTATGTCTGTTTTAGTCATCTAAGCATCATGTCTTTGCTGTAAAAGACATGTCATTAGTTGTTGGAAAATTTTTGAAAAATGTAAGTGAAGAGCTAATCATTACTCCTGATCTTAAAGGATATTCAATTGCTGGTGGATTGCTGTACTCATCTACCCCCAGCTTGGGGACCTTGAGTTATTGTAGTCTCGCAGACTGTTAAGCATATCTACTGTCAGAATTGTACTTATTGATTTTCTGTAAATTTCTTTTTCTCAATAAAGCTCTTTTGAAAAAAAAACAAACAAAAAAAAACAAAACTCATAACTACTGACTTTAAAATGCGTTATGAATCTTGACGGGGTAGGGTGTACCGCTCACTTTTTGGCAGGACAAACTTGTAATATCAGTACTATGGAAGTCCCATTGAAAAAAGACTATACGCAATTTGCGTAAGTTGGTTTGTGGTAAGGCCAAAAAAGTGTGCGGTGCCCCTAAACCTGCAATACTCGGAATACCAGCAGGCGTAAAAAAGCAGCGTTAGGACCTGTTAACGCTGCTTTTTCACCTTACCGCAAAACTCGTAATCTAGCCGTATGTTATCATGTTTTAAGGTACACTCAATTCAAAATTAAACTTTCATTATTTAGATAGAGTACACAATTTTAAACAAATTTCCAATTCACTTCCATTATCTAAATGTGCACGATATTTTCACTGCACACTTTCTAATCATCATGTACAAGATACACAGAATATATGTATATGCTTTTTGTGATTGGTTTATGACTGTCACATGATGCAGTGGGAGAGAAAAACATAAATTATGCTTACCTGATAATTTAATTTCCACCGAGGGGAGGAGAGTCCACAGCTTCATTCATTACTGTTGGGAATAAGAACCTGGCCACCAGGTGGAGGCAAAGACACCCCAGCCAAAGGCTTAAATACCTCCCCCACTTCCCTCATCCCCCAGAAAAATATCAGGGTATAAATGGTGCGAGAAGATAAATTAAATTTAGGTCCACCCATCAGAGATACGGGCGGGAGCCGTGGACTCCCCTCCCCTCGATGGAAATGAAATCATCAGGTAAGCATAATTAATGTTTTCCATCTAAAGGGGAGGAGAGTCCACGGCTTCATTCATTAATGTTGGGAACACATACCCAAGCTCTAGAAGACACTGAATGAAACCGGGAGGGTAAAAGGCGGACCCTAATCTGAGGGCACCACAGCCTGCAAAACATTTCTCACAAAAACAGCTTCTGCAGAAGCAAAAATGTAAAATTTGTAAAACTTTGTAAAAGTGTGTAAGGAGGACCAGGTAGCCGCCTTACAAATTTGCTCCATAGAGGCCTCATTCTTGAAGGCCCAAGACGAAGCCACAGCTCTAGTTGAATGAGCCTTGATCCTCTGAGGAGGCTCATGTCCCGCTGTCTCATAGTCCAAGCGAATCAAGCTCCTCAACCAAAAGGACAAAGTAGTAGAAGAGGCTCTCTGCCGCTTGCGCTTCCCTGAATACACCACAAAAAGAGATGTAGACTGTCTGAAATCCCTTGTAGCCTGAAGATAGAATTTTAGGGCATGACCCACATCCAGATTATGAAGAAGAAATCTAGAAGAAGAAGGGCTAGGACACAAAGAAGGAACCACTATTTCCTGATTGATGTTACGATTAGACACCACCTTGGGAAGAATCCCCAAACCAGTATGAACTTGAAGCACAGCCTTATTCACATGAAAAAACAGATAAGGAGGCTCACATTGCAAGGCAGCCAGTTCAGATACTCTGCGCACCGATGCAATGGCCAATAGGAAGAGAACCTTCCAGGACATAATCTTAATGTCAATGGAATGCATAGGCTCTCAAACGGAACCTTCTGCAATACCTTAAGGACCAAGTTTAAGCTCCATGGGGGAGCAGACTGTCTAAAGACAGGCCTGATTCTGGACAGAGCCTGAACAAAATATTGGATGTCAGGGAGCTCAGCAAGTCTCCTATACAACAAGACTGATAATGCTGAAATCTGTCCCTTTAAGGAACTGGCGGCAAGACCTTCTCCAAACCGTCTTGGAGAAAGGACAGAATCCTGGATACCTTCACCTTATGCCAAGGATATGCATGCTTCTCACACCAGGACAAGTAAGTCCTCCACACCTTATGGTAGATGCGATGAGTGACTGGCTTCCTTGTCTGAATTAGAGTATCAATCACACTTTCAGAAAAGCCTCTCTTGGCAAGACTAAGCGTTCAATCTCCATGCAGTCAGCCTCAGAGAATCCAGATTTTAATGTTGAAAAGGGCCCTGTTGACAGGGTAACCTTCACGGCGGAGAGGATGACATCCCCACCAGATCTGCAAACCACGTCCTCCGCAGCCATGATGGAGCAATCAGAATGGCCGAAGCTCACTCCTATTTGATGCATGCCACTACACAAAGGTAGAAGTGGTAATGGTGAAAAATGTAAGCTAGGCTGAACTCCCAAGGCACCGCTAAGGCATCTATCAGCTCTGCCTGGGGATCCCTGGACCTTGACCTATATCTGGGTAGCTTGGAATTGAGTCTGGACGCCATGAGATCTATCTCCGGCGTTCCCCACCAGAGACAAATCTCCGCAAAAACACTTCGGGGGAAAGAGACCATTCCCCCGGATGGAAGGATTGCCTGATGAGAAAGTCTGCTTCCCAGTTGTCCACACCTGGAATGTGAATCGCTCAGAGCGAGCAGCCATGGGACTCTGCCCACTACAAGATCCGAGACACCTTCCTCATGGCTAGGGAGCTCCTCGTACTCCCCTGATGGTTGATGTAAGCCACCAAGGTAATGTTGTCGATCTGGAATCTGATGAAGCTGAACGACCCCAGAGGAGGCCATGCCTTCAGAGCATTGAAGACTGCTCAGAGTTCCAGAATATTTATCGGAAAGAGAGACTCCTCCCGGGTCCATTTTCCTTGTGCCATCCTGGCACCCCAAACAGTTCCCCATCCTGCCAGACTCGCGTCCATGGTCACAATCTCCCAGGACAATCTCCTCAAGAAGGATGTCCCCATGGACAGTTGCTACAGAAGGATCCACCAAGAGAGGGAGAGCCGAGTCCGAGCATCCATGGATATCTGCTGTGATAGATCTGAATGATCGCCGTTCACCTGTCTCAGCATGCACAATTGAAGAGGTCTGAGATGAAACCTGGTGAATGGAATGACATCTATGCTGGAAACCATGAGTCCGATCACCTCTATACACTGAGCCACCAAGGGGCTTGAGGAGGACTGAAGGGAAAGACAAGACGACGCAATCTTCCTGCATCGCTGGTCTGTGATAAATATTTTCATGGACATAGAGTCTATTATCATGCCCAGGAACTCCACCCTGTTGCTGGGATCCAGGGAACTCTTTCCTGAGTTGATCTTCCAATCGTGAGATTGGAGCAAAAGAAGAAGAGCCCTCGAATGATCATCTGTGAGACTGAATGTCGGTGCCTGGACTAGGATGTCGTCCAGATAGGGCACCACAGCAATGCCTCTGGCTCTGGCCACTGCAAGTAGGGCCCCTTTGTGAAAACTCTCTGGGTCATCACCAGACCAAAGGGGAGGGCCACAAACTGGAAGTTTTGGTCCAGAAATGCAAATCTTAGGAACTTCAAGTGGTCCCTGTGGATTGGCACATGAAGGTAAGCGTCCTTCAAGTCTATAGTTGTCATGAACTGTCCCTCTTGAACTAGGAGCAGAATAGATCTGATTGTTTCCATTTTGAACAATGGAACACTCAGAAACTTGTTTAAACACTTTAGGTCCAGAATCGGGTGGAACGTGCCCTCCTTCTTTGGAACCACAAAAATATTTGAATAGTACCCTAGACCCCTTTCTGCTAGGGGTACTGGTACGATAACGCTGAGAGGGGAGAGATCCCTCACACACTCTAGAAAGTCCTCTCTCTTTTCTGGTCTTGAAGACAGGTTTGACAGGAGGAATCTGCCCCTTGGCGGATGGGATCTGAACCCTATCCTATAACCCTGGATGACAACCTCCAGAACCCAAAGGCCCTGATTGTCCTGTAACCAGGCTTCTGAGAAGAGAGATAATCTGCCCCCTACTTGGTCTGGAGACCGGCCGGGGGCCGCCCCTTCATGCCGATTTTGTCTCTGCGGCCATCTTGCTCTGCTTAGACTTGTTCCAAGAATGAGCCGGCTTCCAAGTTCCCTTGGACTGGTCTGCTTTCACGGAGGACAGCTGGTGCTGGGTCTTGTCCACACGAAAGGGACGAAAAGTAGATCCTTTAGGCTTAGCCTTCTTATCCTGCGGTAGGAAAGCTCCCTTGCCTCCCGTAACCGTGGATATGATCGAATCCAATCCTGGACAGAACATAATCTCTCCTTGAAAAGGCAGGGACAACAGCCTTGACCTAGAAGTCATGTCCGCAGAATAAAGATTTTAGCCACAGAGCCCTGCGGGCTAAAACGGAAAAACCTGACACCTTAGCGTTCAGTCGAATAACTTGCATATTGGCATCACAGATGAAAGAATTGGTGACCTTCAGTGCCTTAATCTTATCCTGTATCTCATTGATGGAAGTTCCCCCTCGACCATTTCAGACAGGGATTCACACCAATATGTAACAGCTCCGGCAACCACGGCTACGGCCGCTGCCAGCTGAAAAACAAACCCTGTGTGTTGAAACATCTTCCTTAACATGTTTTCCAACTTTTTTATCCATAGGCTCTTTAAACGACGAACTATCCTTGAGGGGAATAGTTGTCCACTTCACGAGAGTGGAGATAGCACCATCCACCTTAGGGACAGTACCCCACAGCTCAAGCTGAGAGTCCGGAACAGGGAAAGGTTTCTTAAAGGAAGAAGAAGGGGAAAAGGAAGAACCTAATCGCTCCCATTCATTCTTAATAATATTAGCCATCTTAACAGGAACCGGGAAGGCCTGAGGCACCACCCTGTCCTCATATACCTTATCAAGCTTAGGAATCGCAGGTTCCTCCAGAAACTTCGGTTCCAGAACCTCCAGATTAGCAAGCACTTGCTTCTACAAAAAGCCAAATTCTCTATCCTAAACCTAAAGTCAGGCTCCTCCGCATCTGGAGGTTTATATGACACAGACTCCGACCCAGCAGGGGCCTCCTCTGAAGAGTCGGGGTGGGCACCGTCATCGTATAATGCCTCTGATATTTCCATAGGTGTAGACAACCCTTGGGCCGGGCCGCCATGATACGCCCTACGCTTGCGTTTAGCAGAAAGTAGTAAGGCATAGATCACTTTCGAAACCGCCGTTTGCAGTTGATCCGCAAAATCTGATGGCCAACGAATCTCTCCCGCAGGAGTAATGGTTGGACCTTGGGGCGCTGCATGTGCAATTGGAGATGAATGCAGGGAACGCAGCTCATGGGACGGGCAACCCTCAGAGTTGGACGGCTCAGTAGCACTAGACATCAGTTTACTTTAAGATGTCATAACTTTATTAAGGCATGTTTAACATAGTTGAGCAGGCTGTTCTACCAGAATCTCTTCACAATAAACACAGGAATGAGACCTTGTTAAAGAGGCAGAACCCTCTAACGCGTCAGAGTCCTCCATAGCTTGCGCTGTTATTACGGACTAGATTAACTTAACAAATTGGCACCTTTATAACCTCCAATGGCCAGGGCACTCACCATTTCCTATGACCCGGACTACAGAAACCATTTTGTCTCCTGTGCCGCTGATCAACAGAGGAAGAGAGATAGCAACACCTGGTCACATGGAATGCCTGGCAGGACCGCCCCTGCATAAGGAGAAAAGGCGCCAAAAAAGGGATGCACAATACTCCCATAAGTCACTTGAAAGTTCCACACATTGCCAGACCCTCATATCGCACATAACGCAGCAATGACACAATAAACAATATCATGTATAACCCCCCCTGTTCAATAATCCCCTTTCCAAGAATATTAACCCTTGATTCTTTAAAGATAAAAGGCGTCACCCTGTGACCCAGTCTTCTGTGTTATCATAATGTAATAAAAAATGAAACGATCTTACCAGAATCTACGCCGTGGAACAGGAACACGGCCCTTCAAGTGTGACAGGTTAGTAGCCTCTCTCCTGACATGGACTTGAGTATAAAAAGCAGGCAGAGAAACTCATCAACACTGATTGCTTGTGGAGCTGTTAATATGAGTCGGGATGGTTTCGCAGAAAGACTCTGAGAGGCTGACAGGACTACTTAAAACTCCAGTCCCAATGCGAAGAGTACTACCCTCCATAAGAGACTACTTCGATCTTCGGCACTTCTCTGCCATCCTCCTGTGATGAAAGGCAAAGAATGACTGGGGGATGAGGGAAGTGGGGGAGGTATTTAAGTATTTGGCTGGGGTGTCCTTGCCTCCTCCTGGTTGCCAGGTTCTTAATTCCCAACAGTAATGAATGAAGCCGTGGACTCTCCTCCCCTTTAGATGGACATAGATCTAAATTTAAAATTTGTCAGAAAGAAATCTGCAACTCATTTGAAATTCAAACTAAGTATTTTTGCATTGTTTTTTTTATTATGCATCTACCGATTATGCTGTTCTACTGTGTTTAGTAGTTTCTTAATATAATAGCATTCCTTTAAATCTAGAACTCAAATACATTTCTTACCCACAGGGACGGATAAAGGACATCTTTGCTCCTCTAGTATTGTCTTATTTATTCTAATTGTATTTCAAATTATATATGGTTATCCTTGTATTAGAACAAAAATTATTCTAAAGGGTATTTACTTTCTGTTAGTTAAGCTTTGGTCTGCCTTTTTTTTGATTATTGAAAGACAATATTTAACTATCTTTAATAAAGTTTTGTGTAAGTAAAGCTATTTCCACTTTACGCACATTTACCTATGAATAAAAAAATGAGAGGCAACATCAGTTAATCCGGCATTAACAGCATATCTTACATCATATTATTTTCTACATTTTTATCAGAACTTTTTCAACATTGTCATTTCTAGACATGTGCGATTCGGTTCGGTCCGAATCGAAATTCGGACGAATTTTGCCAAATTCGGAATTCGGATCGATTAGAATTTCCGAATTGCGGCAGTGCCGAATCTACCGAAAAAATCTGAATCGATTTGAATTTATTCGGATGGATTCGGATGGATTCGGATGGCCATGTATTACACTAGTATTGTACAGTATACTAGTGTAATACACAGCACATCAGTGCAGAAATTCTGAAAATCCGAATCGATTTGAACCGAATTGAACCGAATCGAACCGAACCGAATTTCACACGAATCCGAAAGAATCCGAATGAATCCGAAACAAATTCATTCGATTTCTTCCGAATTCGAAACGATCCGAACCGAAATTCGAATCGGTCCGAATCGATCCGAACCCAACCGAATTTTTCACGGCTGCACATGTCTAGTCATTTCTGTTTACTTAATTGACAAATTACTTTTCTGATACAAAATATATATATATAGTTTAGGGAGTTGAACTGTTTTTATCTGACTTTTAAAATAGAGACTTCTTTGCATTTTAATTGCATTTTTAAACAGAACTAAACCTGTAGCCATCTCTATTAAAAACATGTATTGATTTTCTTTATGAATTACATTTCATGCTGGTAAGTTTTCATTGTGCTCTGTTGATTCTCGAGGTACCAAGTAATGTGCTTTCATGAAAAGATAATATGAAACATTCCCCACTTGCTGAATAAGGTCATTAGAGAAGCAATTTTGTCTCACACGGTCTGTTCATTTTTTTTTTTTTTTACATTAGCATTTGTAAGATGAAGCAATATAATCCAGCTCATTTTAAATCAAATATTATTTAACAATTATTTTAAAATATACTTTAGATCTAATTTTTTGGGGGTGTTTAGTTGCTGATATCTAGGTTGATTATTTAATTATCTACTATTGGGCCGCGATCCAATAAAAATCGTCGCCCGCAAAAGCCGGCGACGCCAAATTTTGCACTGGTTTGGTATCCTATATACGGCGTAACCTAGAAGTTACGCTTGTATATTTCTGCCTTCGGCCGTAGTTTTTTGGCTCATAGACAGGTATACCAAACCAGCGCAGTTTGGTAACCAATATACAGCGTAAGGACTTACGTGGCGAAAATGGAGAAATCTTACTCCATTTTCACCTTGCCACAAATTGAAGGCGTAGTAAGCCTTACACTGAGTATTGGAGCCCTGTAACTCCCTAAACTGGTTGCAAAATAAAACCTAACACCTAACGCATGCGCAATGTCTATCTACCTGTCAACCGCGATCCCCCGCCGCATCCCTAATAAAGTGTTTAACCCCTAAACCGCCGCTCCCGGACTCCGCCGCCACCTACATTAAATGTCTAACCCCCTAATGTGATCCCCCTACACCGCCGCCACCTACATTAAAATTATTAACCCCTAATGTAATCCCCCTACAGCGCTGCGATCTATATTAAAATTATTACCCCCTAATGTGAGCCCCCTACCCCGCCGCCACCTATATGCCACCTATATTAACTATATTACCCCCAATATGATCCCCCTACACTGCCGCCACCTATTTTAATTACATTACCCCCTAATCTAATCCCCCTACACCGCCGCCACCTATATTAAAATGATTAACCCCTAATCTAATCCCCCTACACCGCCGCGACCTATAATAAATGTATTACCCCCTAAAATGTCCCTACCCTAAACTAAATTACAAATAGCCCTGAAAAGGGCCTTTTGCAGGGCATTGTCCCAAAGTAACCAGCTCTATTACCAGCCCTTAAAAGGGCCTTTTGCGGGGCATTGCCCCAAAGTAACCAGCTCTATTACCAGCCCTTAAAAGGGCCTTTTGCGGGGCATTGTCCCAAAGTAATCAGATCTTTTACCTGTAATCTAATCCACCTACACCGCCGCCACCTATATTAAAATATTACCTCCTAATCTAATCCCCCTACACCGCCGCCACCTATATTAAATGTATTAACCCCTAATCTAATCCCCCTACACCGCCGCAACCTATATTAAATATATTAACACCTAATCTGACCCCCCTACACCGCCGCCACTTATATTAACTATATTAACCCTAATTATATTAGGGTTAATATAGTTAATATAGTTATTATATTATATATATTAACTATATTAACCCTATCTAACTCTAACACCCCTAACTTAATTATTATTAACATAAATCTAAATAATATTAATAATATTAACTAAATTATTCTTTCAAACTGAATACTTACCTATAAAATAAACCCTAAGATAGCTACAATATAATTAAAAATGACATTGTAGCTATTTTAGGGTTTATATTTATTTTACAGGTAACTTGGTATTTATTTTAACTAGGTACAATAGCTATTAAATAGTTAATAACTATTTAATAGCTACCTAGTTAAAATAATTACCAAATTACCTGTAAAATAAATCCTAACCTAAGTTACAAATACACCTACACTATCAATAAATTAAATAAACTACAATTATCTAAACTAAAATATAATTAAATAAACTAAACTAAATTACAAAAAACAAACAAACACTAAATTACAAAAAATAAAAAAAGATTACAAGAATTTTAAGCTAATTACACCTACTCTAAGTCCCCTAATAAAATAATAAAGCCCCCCAAAATAAAATAATTCCCTACCCTATTCTAAAGTACAAAGTAATCAGCTCTTTTACCAGCCCATTAAAGGGCTTTTTGCGGGGCATTGCCCCAAAGTAATCAGCTCTTTTACCTGTAAAAAAAAAATAGAATACCCCCCCAACATTACAACCCACCACCCACATACCCCTATTCTAACCCACCCAAACCCCCCTTAAAAAAACCTATCACTAACTCCCTGAAGATCTCCCTACCTTGAGTCGTCTTCACCCAGCCGAGCCGAAGTCTTCATCCAATCCGGGCGATGTCTTCATCCAAGCGGCAAAGAAGAGGTCTTCTATCCGGGCGATGTCTTCATCCAAGCGGCAAAGAAGAGGTCTTCCATCCGGCCGATGTCTTCCTCCAAGCGGCATCTTCTATCTTTTTTCTTCCGGCTCCATCTTCAGACCTCCTACGCGGAACATCCAGCTGGCCCGACGGACTAACGACGAATGAAGGTTCCTTTAAATGACGTCATCCAAGATGGCGTCCCTCGAATTCCAATTGGCTGATAGGATTCTATCAGCCAATCGGAATTAAGGTAGGAAAAATCCGATTGGCTGATTGAAAAAGAGCTGATTACTTTGGGACAATGCCCCGCAAAAGGCCATTTTAAGGGCTGGTAATAGAGCTGGTTACTTTGGGACAGTGCCCTGCAAAAGGCCCTTTTAAGGGCTGGTAATAGAGCTGGTTACTTTGGGACAATGCCCTGCAAAAGACCCTTTTCAGGGCTATTTGTAATTTAGTTTAGGGTAGGGAAATTTTAGTATTTTAGGGGTTAATAAATTTAATATAGGTGGCGGCGGTGTAGGGGGATTAGATTAGGGGTTAATAATTTTAATATAAGTGGCGGCGGTGTAAGGGGGTCAGATTAGGGTTTAATATAGTTTAAGTAGGGGGCTCACATTAGGGGTTAATATAGTTTAAATAGGTGGCGGCGGGG
Source organism: Bombina bombina (assembly GCF_027579735.1). Lineage (NCBI taxonomy): Eukaryota > Metazoa > Chordata > Amphibia > Anura > Bombinatoridae > Bombina > Bombina bombina. The sequence continues at coordinate 913,028,808 of NC_069502.1, read as the reverse complement.
TAGGGGGCTCACATTAGGGGGTAATAATTTTAATGTAGCTGGCGGCGTTGTAGTGGGGTCACATTAGGGGGTAAAACATTTAATGTAGCTGGCGGCGGTGTAGGGGGGTCAGATTAGGGGGTAAAACATATGTAGCTGGCGGCGGGGTCCGGGAGCGGCGGTTTAGGGATTAATATATTTATTATTAGGAGTGAGAGGGGGGATTGCGGATAGAGGGGTATATGTGTCGGGTTATTTTTGGGAGGCGTGTTAGACAGTACGGGAGATTTAATACTTTAGTAAGGTTTTGTAGGCGGCGGCGGCAGTTTCTAAAGTGCCGTAAGTTACTGGCGACTCTAGAAATTTGTACTTACGCAGATTTCTGGACATCGCTAGTTTGTCCGACTTACGGCACTTTAGAATCTGACGGCGCTGTATATGGGATAGCTTGAGTTGCGAGCTGAAACTACAGGCGGCGCAGGTTTCCACGCTTGCGCCAAAACCTGCGCCATATATCGGATTGCGCCCTTGATTTTTTTGAATGTGAGCAATTCTCAAAATCAATTAAATAAAAAAGGAATCTTCTTTTTGTATTAAACATAGTAACATGGGGGCGGAGCCAACTGCCACAGTGGAAGGACGCATTTTAATGGAGCTCCGGTAGCTCATTTGGAATTTGGACTTTTTCTCTAGATTTTTATATCTATACCGGAGTGTAAATCACACACCAATTCAATGACCCTTCCCTCAAGCCTCTGGTGGACTCTGAGGACTGAGTTTCAGACAACATGACCAGCTCAGGCCTGATAGAAAAGCCACGCGGTTAACTGCTACTCAAATTTGTACTCCACTTTGTTTTATTAACTCACAAACTCTCGGGCTCTGGAGGCTCACGCCATGTATCATGAATGAGGTACTGCCACTCAACTCTACCCCTCAATGAGGACAAGAGCTACTACACACCCTACCTCTCTAAACCTTAACGGCAACACCTCTCTATAAGGGGAAAAAATGGCCCGCATTTTGGCTGAGCTCAGCTCCCGCTTAGACCTTCAACGGGCGGAGTTTATACATTCCCTGAGGTCTGTTTTCAGCTGCCCTAATAGTGTAAACCTCAGTCAGGACATCTCCCAAGATTTACCTGTAGGCCTACCTGAAGCAATACCGGAGCCTGACACTGACCATGGACTGCAGCAGTGGTCGGCGCATGCTAATAATGAGGTAAAGACTAGGGAGCCAGACCGTGCACCACTCTCCCCTCAGCATCATGCACCTGCAGGGGGTGGAGAAGGAACAGGCGACATGGCAGCCACAAAACACGCATCACCTCTGGTGGAGATATCAGAGAAAAGCCGGTCGACTAGAAATCTCCTACGGCCCAAAATAGTGTCTTCCCAGCTCCTGCCCTGCACATTAGTAGTTGCGACGTGGAGTCCAGATCTACCGACTGCAGGATCATTTTACAAGCGGCTTACTCTCCATTATTCGGGGTTTTGGAGATTCACATGTCTGAGACACCCTTATTGATGTGCTATCAGAGTTGGGGTTGGCTAGTCGGCAAATGTTCACTCCATGGGATACCATTATCTAAGTTTTTCAGGACCCAGAAACTTTTCACATACTCTCCTAAGAACAGTTTAAATAGGACAATATTACTTAAAGATGACGGCTGACAGCCTGAGATGTGCCCTTATTTTTGCAGTATACTATTCTTTTAGATAGGACATTTACAATAAAGTGCATAGTTATACCAGATCTGCTGACTCACTATGTTTGGCAGCAAGAAGACGACTCTCTACAAGGGACATACTTGATCTAGGAAAATATCTTTTGTTGAAAGGGATAAGTACAGTTTTTAATTTTCCTTTCACAGGTCATTAGTCCACTTATGTTCACCAGTCTCTCTCATAGTGACCAACCCCTTTGATTGAGTGGACTCTGTAATTTCACCCAGAGTTTCATTGTCCACGTATGGTGGGTCTTCTTGATTGTCATGAACTACCTAACAATAAGCTGTATACCACTCCTATGGTTGGTATTTATGGACATTTATCTAAGTTGGTACATTTGGCTCATTACAGCGAAATTTGTTATGTTTTTTAGCACATATTCTTTTTCATTTCTTCTTCCTCGCTAATCTTTAATGTAATACATACATTTTCACCTTGTTAATCACTTTACACGAGCCCTACTAGTATTGTGCCTGCATAATATGATCACATGTTAACTCAGCCTGATCTCTCAAATATGTAACTTCCCTGCAAAAATTTGATCCTGTCCATAGACTACAATGAAGAGGCTAGTGGTACTACTCTAGGTTTTACTCACTTAGAGAGTTTAAAAATACATTTGCAATTTATCTGGCTAACTATTGCTAATAAGCACCCAGAAGGTTTATTCATGCACTCACTATCTGTATTGCCTGCAATATTAAGATATTAGACATGGCTAAGTTTCATAGAGGTTTGGCACCTTGAATAAGTATAGAGCCCAGTTGTACTATAACTTATATTATAGAACTAAGGCACACAAGTGACCTGAAGGTGGTTCTTAATAATGTTACTCACTAAATACGTAAATAACTGATAAGTTGCTCAGTTTTATCCCCTTCCTTACAGACACAGAAAGGGTTTTTTTGTATTACATTTCCCTTGCTTTCCCCTATATAGAATACTTAAGCTCTCAGGAGGGCCAAGAGTGATTTATGTTTTTTGATTGGGGATAACCTTATGCTATATACATTACAGACTAGGGGGAATTATTTCTACTAACTAAAACTCCTACATTCCATTCTTCTGTTATATTCATATTTTGTATTCTACATTTCCTTATACGTTTTTATAGGTCCAAAAGTGACAATTTCTATCAGGTGGGATCCTTCTAGTTTCCTATTTTTTTCTCTCTTTTTTTCTCTCTTAAGGTACAAGAGTAACCCTAGATGGTTTCAGTGGTGTTACATTAATATAAACCTCAGCATAATGATTGGTTAAGATAAATTATATTATATGTTCGTATATATATAGATATGCTTATTCACTTGATAATATTCTAGAAGCTCTGAGAGTTAGAGTTGGCTTGAACTCTTAGTCTAATCAATGTTCATTGGAGTTTAGTGTTTTTCAGAATGTTTTATTGATTTCTCTCCTCTTATGCTTATTATTTATCTTTCAGTAACCTCATTTAACAGTTCCCTGATATCTTTCGCTCACCTATCATTACTATATATTAGGTTTGCCCTAGACTAACTTAAGTAAGATGCTTTTCTTAGAAGAACCTATGGGAATCCTGTGTATGATACTCATCTAAACAAGCTACTGCACTCTGTTCACCTCCTCCTCTACAAGACACCTCAAGTTGAGTCGATCATATTGTATATAGCTCTTTGTAGGATACTAGATCTCCATGAAGGCAGAGGCCGAGACTATAAAGTATGGTTACTTTATATATCCTAATATTTTATATAGGCCTAGAGCTATACTCGTTACTAACTAATAAGGGGTTTTGGTTTATATACCATACGTCTCTGGATATCGGATTTCTTTATTTACTGCTTACGACAATATTAATGAGATAGTTTACTCTTCCCCTTGTATCCTATACTTCAAGTGGTGCTTCCCCACCGACTATTATTCTGTCTCAATCTAAGCTCTACATGTTATGTTTGACCTAATCCTATGTATCACCTAACTCCTAGTTTATTTGAGCTTCAGGATTATACTTCAGGCAATCCTAAAATACTATCCTTCTCAGATGTAGCCTGATTTCTTTCTTCTCTCCTTCACACTAAAAGGCTCCGCCCCCCTTCCCTTTATATCTAGAGCGGCTTTTTGCCTGCTGACTCCCCCCCCCCCCTTATATATATTTTGAATTTTCATCTCATCATAAGGTCCTGGAGTGGCCTTCCCAGAAATTACCATATATGTTTCATTTCCATGACCATACAACCCGCATGTGGTCAGCTCAGTAGTCACTCCAATAAGCTAATATTATTACAAAATGGAGGATTCAGAAGCTCACTAATTTCAAGATAACTTGTTCATGTATTTTATATGTTACTGTGTCTAATATTGTAAAACGTGTGACTGTTACCATCAGTTCTAATGTTTGAAAATCCTCAAAAAAAATTATTATAAAAAAACAAAAAACATAGTAACATAGTAGATAAGGTTGAAAAAAGACGTCCATCGAGTTTAACCTATACAAATCTTAATATACTTACAATAAAAGCTCCTGTTGATCTTAAATTAATTTAATTAAAAAAGGTAAACTATTTAAAACAAGCAATCATATTGCTGAATTCTGTTTATAGCCAGAAATGTATCTAAAACATTTTTTTAAATGAATCTTAGGTATTGGCATTTACTACCTCCTTAGGTAATGTGTTCCACAATTTATTGCTCTTACAGTGAAAAAATGTTTACATTGCTGAAGATTAAATCCCCTTTCCTCCAGCCTTAAATTGTGACCTCTTGTCGCAAACAATGTTCTTGGAATAAACAGAGCTTCTGTCATCTCTTGATATGTGCCTTGAATATATTTATATAAAGAAATCATGTCACCTCTCAAGCGTCTTTTTTTCTAGAGAAAACAGACCCATTTTGGCTAACCTCTCCTCATAGCTTAAACACTCCATTCCCCTTATTAGTTTTGAATCCCTCCTCTGAACGTTTTCTAAGTCTGCAATGTATTTTCTTGAGATTGGTCCCCAGAACTGCACACCATACTCATGGTGAGGTTTTACCAGGGATTTATATGGTTTAGTCTTATTAGCCTTAGAAGCCGCTGCCCAGCATTGTGCACCCAACTTCTCTTAACACATTTTTATTTAGCCACATTGGCTTGGATTTATTTATATTACTTTTATAACCATGTGGTATGTATTGATAAGTATATTTATTCAACAAAGTTTTAAATGTTATCCATTTATCCTGTGAATGTTTATTAGAGAATATTTTGTCCTTATTTATGTTATTTAAAGATTTCCTTAAATCAAAGAATTTTGCTCTCTTAAAATTCTTAAAATAAAGTCTTAGCTGAACCGTTATAACAAAAGGCTAATGGATAAAATTTTAGGTGAGAGTATAAGATTTTCAAATGTGTAAACATGATCATATTAACTTGCCCTCTAGATAACATTACCTATGACTTAATTCACTGCATAGCATTAAAGTTATGGCAAATATTTAGGTTAATAATGCCTAATTATATGTTTGACAAAAGACCTAACCAAAATAAAATAAAATAGTTTCAAACTTCTGCAGAGATAAAATCAAACCCATCAAAACTACCTTTTAGGGACATTTAAATTACATATGCGGCGCAGGCTTCATCGTAACTGCTGAAACCCGCGTCACCCGTAATTTCTTCTCGCACATCGGGGAGTCACATATATCACGCTGGCAGTTCATAAAGTACCATAAGTCGGATAAACTAGCGATGACCAGAAATGTGCGTAAGTACAAATTTCTGGAGTCTCCAGTGACTTACGGCACATTAGAAACTGGCGGCGCCTAAGAAAAAAAAAAGTAAAATCTCCCGTAAAAGTCTAACTCGCCTCCCATAAAAATAAACCCGACAAGTAAAAACCCCTATATCCGCAATCCCCCCACATTGCAACTAATAATAATAGTATTTACCCCTAAACAGACAACCATCCACAACACAATCTACCTAATAAAAGTATTAACCCCTAATCCGCCATTCACCCACATCGCAATTAACTTATTTAAACTATTAACCCCTAATCTGCCATTAAGCCACATCGCAATTAACCTAATAAATCTATTAACCCCTAAACCGCCATTAACCCACATCACAATTAACCTAATAAATCGATTAACCCCTAAACCACCATTAACCCACATCACAATTAGCCTAATAAATCTTTTAACCCCTAAACCGCCATTAACCCACGTCACAATTAACCTAATTAATCTATTAACCCCTAAACCGCCAAACCCCCACAATGCAATTAACCTATTTAAATTACTAAGCCCCCTAACCTAACACCCCCTAAATTAACCCCAAATTAAATAAAATAATAAAATACTAAATTACAATTAAAATAAAAAATCCCAACAGTACTTAAAAAAAAACAGCCTAAGAGTAAATTAAAATAATCTAAAATTACAAAAAATAAAAAAGTCTAACATTACAGAAAATAATAAACCAAATTATCAAAAATTTAAAAATTAAACCTAATCCCTTTGAAAATAAAAAAAACAAACAAAATAAAAACACCCCCTAATCTAATACTAAACTACCAATAGCCCTTAAAAGGGCTTTTTGTAAGGCATTCTTCTAAATTAAACACCTCTTTTGCATTAAAAAAATACTAAGTCCCACCTCTAACAGTAAAACCCCCTACCCACCAAACCCCTCAAAATAAAAAACCTTAAACTAATTAGGTTAATTGCGATGTGGGTGAATGGCGGATTAGGGTTTAATAGTTTAATTAGGTTAATTGCGATGTGGGTGAATGGCGGATTAGGGGTTAATAGTTTAATTAGGTTAATTGCGATGTGGGTAAATGACGAATTAGGGATTAATATACTTTCAGATAGATTACGAGTTTTGCGTTATGAGTAAAAAAGCCTCTTAACGCTGCTTTTTCACTACCGCTGCTATTACGAGTCTTGTCAGAATAGCTGTACCGCACACTTTTTTGGCCGTAACGCAACGTAACTACCGCACCTTTCAAAAAGTCCTTTTTCAATGGGACTTCCATAGCGCCGGTATTACGAGTTTTGCCTGGGAGGCCAAAAAGTGAGCGGTACAGCCTATACTGACAAGATTCGTACTGCCATCTAAAGTCAGTAGTTATGGGTTTTGCGCTACAAAGCTGTAGCATAAAACTCATAACTAAAGTGTTACAAAGTACACTAACACCCATAAACTACCTATTAACCCCTAAACCGAGGCCCTCCCGCATCACAAACACTATAATAAAAATATTAACCTCTAATCTGCCGCTCTGGACATCGCCGCCACTATAATAAACCTATTAACCCCTAAACCGCTGCACTACTGCATCGCAAACACTAGTTAAATATTATTAACCCCTAATCTGCCGCCCCCAATGTCACCGCCGCCACTATACTAAAGTTATTAACCCCTAAACCTAACCCTAACCCTAACACCCCTAACTTTAATATAATTAAAATAAATCTAAATAAAAATTACTATCATTAATTAATTCCTATTTAAAACTAAATACTTACCTATAAAATAAACCCTAAGCTAGCTACAATATAACTAATAGTTACATTGTAGCTATCTTAGGTTTTATTTTTATTTCACAGCTAAGTTTGTATTTATTTTAACTAGGTAGATTAGTTAGTAAATAGCTATTAACTATTTAATAACTACCTAGTTAAAATAAATACACATTTACCTGTAAAATAAAACCTAACCTGTCTTACACTAACACCTAACATTACACTACAGTTAAATAAATTACATTAATTAAATACAATTAATTAAATTACAAAAAAAAACCACACAAAAAAAAAAAAAAAAGATCAAATATTTAAACTAATTACACCTAATCTAATAGCCATATCAAAATAATAAAGCCTTCCCCCCAAATAAAAAAAACCCCTAGCCTAAACTAAACTGCCAATAGCCTTTAAAATGGCCTTTTGCGGGGCATTGCCCCAAAGAAATCAGCTCTTTTACCTGTAAAAAAAATACAAACAACCCCCCCCCACAGTAAAACCCACCACCCACACAACCAAACCCCCCAAATAAAATCCTATCTAAAATAACCTAAGCTCCCCATTGTCCTTAAAAGGGCATTTAGCTCTTTTTCTTTGCCCCAACCCCCTAATCTAAAAATAAAACCCACCCAATAAACCCTTAAAAAAACCTAACACTAACCCCTGAAGATCCACTTACAGTTTTGGAAAACCGGACATCCATCCTCATCAAGCCAGGAGAAGTCTTCATCCAAGCGGGCAGAAGTCCTCAACGAAGCCGGGAGAAGTCTTCATCCAGCCGGCAAGAAGTTGTCCTCCAGGCGGGCAGAAGTCTTCATCCAGACAGCATCTTCTATCTTCATCCTTCCGAAGTGGAGCGGCTTTATCTTCAAGACATCCAGCGCGGAGCATCCTCTTCATACGGTCCCAGCCGTACATTGAAGGTTCCTTTAAATGATGTCATCCATGATGGCCTCCCTTGAATTCCGATTGGCTGATAGAATTCTATCAGCCAATCAGAATTAAAGGTGAAAAATCCTATTGGCTGATGCAATCAGCCAATAGGATTGAGCTTCAATCCTATTGACTGATCCAATCAGCCAATAGGATGGAGTTTGCATTCTATTGGCTGTTCCAATAAGCCAATAGAATGCAAGCTCAATCCTATTGGCTGATTGCATCAGCCAATAGGATTTTTTCACCTTTAATTCCGATTGGCTAATAGAATTCTATCAACCAATCGGAATTCAAGGGAGGCCATCTTGGATGACATCATTTAAAGGAACCTTCAGTGTATGGCTGGCTCCGTATGAAGAGGATGCTCCACGCCGGATGTCTTGTAGATGGAGCCGCTCCGCGTCGGAAGGATGAAGGTAGAAGATGTCGTCTGGATGAAGACTTCTGCCCGCCTGGAGGACGACTTCTTGCCGCATGGATGAAGACTTCTCCTGGCTTCATTGAGGACTTCTGCCCGCTTGGATGAAGACTTCTCTCGGCTTGATGAGGAGTGGATCTTCGGGGGATAGTGTTAGGTTTTTTTAAGGGTTTATTGGGTGGGTTTTATTTTTAGATTAGGGGTTTGGGCAAAGATAAAGAGCTAAATGCCCCTTTAACTGCAATGCCCATCCAAATGCCCTTTTCAGGGCAATGGGGAGCTTAGTTTTTTAGATAGGATTTTATTTGGGGGTTTGGTTGTGTGGGTGGTGGGTTTTACTTTTGGGGGGCTGTTTGTATATTTTTTTACAGGTAAAAGAGCTGATTTCTTTGGGGCAATGCCCCGCAAAAGGCCTTTTTAAGGGTTATTCACAGTTTAGTTTAGGCTAGGGTTTTTTTATTTTGGGGGGGAGGCTTTTTAATTTTGACAGGGCTATTAGATTAGGTGTAATTAGTTTAAATATTTGATAATTTCTTTTTTATTTTGTGTAATTTTGTGTTTTTTTGTTGTAATTTAGTTAATTGTATTTAATTAATGTAATTTATTTAATTGTAGTGTAATGTTAGGTGTTAGTGTAAGACAGGTTAGGTTTTATTTTACAGGTAAATTTGTATTTATTTTAACTAGGTACTAACTAGTCTACCTAGTTAAAATAAATACAAACTTAGCTGTGAATTAAAAATAAAACCTAAGATAGCTACAATGTTAGTTATATTGTAGCTAGCTTAGGGTTTATTTTATAAGTAAGTATTTAGTTTTAAATAGGAATTAGTTAGGTAATGATAGTTTTATTTTAATTATATTAAAGTTAGGGTTAGATTTAGGGTAAGGCTTAGGGGTTAATAACTTTAGTATAGTGGCGGCGGCGACGTTGGGGGCGGCAGATTAGGGTTTAATAAATTTATGTAGGCTGCGGTGACAAGTGTAATGTAGGTAGCGACAACATTGGGGCAGCAGATTAGGGGTTAATAAATTTATGTAGGTGGCAGCGACATTGGGGGCAGCAGATTAGGGGTTAATAAGTGTAGGTAGGTGGCGGTGACATTTGGGCGGTAGATTAGGGGTTAATAAGTGTAATGTAGGTGGTGGCGATGTCGGGGGGGGCAGATTAGGGGTAATAAGTGTAATGTAGGTGGCGGTGATGTCGGGGGCGCAGATTAGAGATGTTTAGACTCGGGGTTTATGTTAGGGTGTTAGGTGTAAACATAACTTTTCTTTCCCCTAAGGAATCAATGGGGCTGCGTTACGGAGCTTTATGCTACTTTATTGCAGGTGTTAGGCTTTTTTTACCCGCCCAAATTGATAGCTATGGGGAAATCGTGCACAAGCACGTAAAACCAGCTCAAAGCAGCGCTGGTATTTGTGTGCGGTATGGAGCTCAACGCTGCCATATTGCCTGCTAACGTCGGGTTTTTGCAAACCTGTAATAGCAGCACTATTAAAGGTGAGCGGTGGAAATAACTTGCAAGTTAGTACCGAGCCGCTCATAACGCAAAACTCATAATCTGGCCGTTTATTAGTTATTGCGGTGGGGGATTGCGCAGGTAGATAGAGATTGCGCTTGTGTTAGGTGTTTGTTAATATTTTCAGGCAGTTATGGGAGTTACGGTGCTGCGCCTGCCTATGTGTGGCGAGGTAAATCTAGAGTAAAATGTCTTCATTTTCGCTGTCCTTGCTCTGAATTTGTGATATCGATTTGTGACGCAGTTCTATGTTAGCTTATGGAAGTAACAATTGCGGGCAATGGGTGAAATAGACGCGCCCCATTAATATGCACATACATTAATAGGCGCCCTGTATAAGTGTCAGGGTTTTTTCCCTGCTTTGTTTGCCATGTGCTGCTGGCAGCCATTTTACTCGCCTCTCTTGCTGACTCTGGTGCATAGTGTTTGATGCTGCTCATGTCCTGCATGACCTTTTATGGCCAGACTGGTGTACATCATCCGTGTGAGACAGATTGAAGTCTCAGAATTGTGATGTCATCACTTATTATTTAAAAGGCCTCTGTTCAGTATGCTTTGCCCTTGAGTTCCAGTGTATTACCTGGCTGTCTGACGTCCCTCCTGGTTCCTGATCCCTGGTTTGTTTCTGACTCTGCTGTTCTCCTTGTAACTGATTCCGGCTCATCTGACTACTCGCTTTGGCTCCTGACTCGGCTCATCTGACTATTCAATTTGGCTCTTGACTCGGTTCGTCTGACTACCAGCTCTGGTTTTGACTCCTGGCTTGTTATTTGACTTGTGGACTTTTTATTATTTTTTGCTATTAATAAAGGTGTGATTATTTTTGCACTTCTCATCTCAGTCTGATTCCTGGCACCCTGACATTACGCAAGGGCCATGAATCCTGTTGGTTCTAATAATCCACCTTTACCTGCCATCATTTCCAGGATGGATGAACAGGATCACCGCTTGGATCAATTTGCACTAGCCCTGCAAACCCTACTGACTCGCACTGCACATTTGTACCAAAGTGTTAAGCAAGTTATGGTTGCTCCTGTTTCTGCTGCTGCACCTAGTCCTACCAGGAGCATGTCCGGTTCTGCACCTCTACCTCAGCAATATGTGGGAGACTAATAAACCTGTGATTTCAAATTACCCTGAATTTGTGGCCTCCTTTTTGAAGGGTATTTGATGTTCCAGCTTGCTCCTCCTCTGCTGCTAAACGACTCATGTCCATTCAGCAAGGTACAAGATCTGTTGCTCAGTATGCCATTAATTTCCGTACGCTTGCCGCAGAGGTAGGTTGGAACAATGAAGCCCTTGTTGCCGCCTTCTTTCATGGGATCTCTGATGCGATTAAAGACGAAGTTGCTGCCAGAGATATACCAAAGGATCTCGAGGCATTGGTGTCTTTTTTTTATCCTAATTGACATCAGAGGAACCCTACTGTTCCGTTGTCTCCTACGTGTTCGTTCCCACACATGCCTCCCTCTCCTCCCATGCCTCCTGGTCCCGAGTCACCAGGTACTGTTGAGTCGATGCAGTTGGGATTCACGCGTCTCTCCGCGGCGGAGAGGGCATTTAGGAGGAGGGAGGGACTCTGCCTCTATTGTGGGTTACAGGGTCACCTTTTGAAGTCTTGTCCTACACTGCCGGGAAACGCTCACACCTAAGGTCCTGTCGGGGGCAGATCTTAGGTGGTTTATCCTCATCCCCGGAACTGCTAAAGGAGAAACCTTTGGTCATGGTTGTCCTTTCCTGGGTGGTCTCCTCCATAGTCACCCAGGCTCTTGTTGACTCTGGTGCTGCGGGCTATTTCATTGACAGTGCTTTTGTATCAAAGCACTCCATTCCTGTTTTGCCTCGGTCCGTTCCACTTGCTATTGAGGCCATTGATGGCAGGCCCCTTCAGCCCGCACTTGTTACTCTCGAAACCGCTCCGTTATCCATGGCTGTTGAGGCTCTCCATTTTGAAACCCTCCAGTTACAGGTGATAAATTCTCCGAATTTTCCAGTTGTTCTGGGTTATCCCTGGCTCCAAAAGCACAATCCCAGTCTCGACTGGTGCAGGTCCAAAATTTTGTCGTGGTCTCTGCAATGTATTTCCACTTGTCTTCGGAAACCAGTTAAAGTCTTGTGCACTTCTTCGGTATCTCAATTGCCAGAGGAGTACCGAGAGTTCCTAGACGTTTTTGACAAGGTGCGTGCCGGTACGTTGCCTCCTCACCGGTCTTACGATTGTGCCATAGACCTGCAACCCGGAGCCATTCCTCCTCTTGGCCGGGTTTATCCTCTGTCTCTTGCGGAGAATTGTGCTATGGAGGAGTATGTTGCTGATGCTCTGTCACGGGGGATCATCCGCAAATCCTGCTCTCCTGCAGGGGCTGGCTTCTTCTTTGTGAAGAAAAAGGGTGGCGAGTTAAGACCATGCATCAATTATAGGGGTCTTAATCATCTTACCATTAAGAATGCTTACCCTATTCCACTTATTACGGAACTCTTTGATCGCCTCAAGGGAGCTGCGGTCTTTTCTAAACTTGATTTGACAGGAGCATACAATCTCGTTAGGATCAAGAAGGGCCATGAATGGAAAACAGCATTTAACACCAGAAGCGGGCATTATGAGTATCTTGTAATGCCCTTTGGCCTATGATATGCTCCTGCTGTTTCCAGGAATTTATTAATGATATGATAGGGACTAATAAGTGCAGAGTGTAATCACTATACTCCTGAATTACCTAAGGGTCCCTTTCAAAGGTGTGGAAAATGAACATAAATAGTTAAATTAAACAGGAGCGCTAAAAAGCTAAAAGCGATTGCCTAATAATATTATTAAAGTGCAAAATGTATGTGCAAAAAATTAATTAATTGCAGAAAATACTAATAATGTGCAGAAATTCGTAAAAAAGAAGAAATGTTTTCAAAATGAGTGCATCTGACTTAATAAAAATACATCTAAAATTTATTATAAAGTGCACAAGTGTGGAAATAGATCCAGACAGGTATATGTCTATATTAACATAGGCCTATATAGATACTATGTATCTGAAAATATAAAGTGAAAAATGGTCCTCTGACCGAGTGTTTATAAAAACCAAAGCTGTTATTCACAAAGCTATTGATTACATATAGTGTGTAGTGTAACAAGAGTGCTATAACTAAATTCAGGTGAAGGAAAACCGTGTCTTCAACAGATTCTAAATTGTAAATCTATAAATACAAACAAGAGTGCTAAATGATGCAAATGGGGGTTGAGAACACAGATTATATAAGGTCAATGAATGTATCAAAACATTAGAATTAAGTGTAGTAGTGGTGATAATAATGCACAAAAATAAAAAGTTAAAAATAAGGCTCTGCCTAAAATTTAATCAATTATAAACAAGTGCAAACAGATCTGAATAATTATAAAAACGGACGTCTCCGTATAACTTTAAAAGTAAGGTTGCCACCACATATCAATAAAATTGGCTTTACAAATAGAGAATTCCGGATAATCAAATGAACAGTTCTTATTGCAAACGGGAAATTATATCTTACCCGTAACCAGTTCACAAAGTCAGTTGGAGGGGGAATTTCCTAACTTGCCCCCAAACAGTTCAGCGGTCAGTCCCGTAGATAGAAAATTACCGCCGTAGCGGAGTGACATCACTTTTTGTAGGCGCTGTCCACAAAGCCCAAGCTGATTGGTCCTTAGGTGGGCAGTTTCGGATTTCTCACTGCCGTGATCTTTTGAATGAAATATCTGCTCTTAAGTGCCAACGAGCACGCAGGATACTGGTTAAACCATCCGTTGTAAGGGGACAGATAGTCAAAGCGGTGTATATGAACTACAGTCTCACCTTACTTTAAAATAGAGCCGGTCTAATGCACATAATCATCCCAATGTGCAGGAGATGTGGAATCTTCTATTTCGAAAATGCTGGTGCCTGTATGGAAAGTGCTAGTGCTGTTCTACAGATTGTATTAACCAGTTATTAGCCCAGGCAATTTAGACGAAATAAAAAGGATTCTTAAGCAGAATTTCAGTTCAAACTGCAAATATAGCAACAAAGTTCATAGGCAACTAACATCAACGCGTTTCTCCCTATACAGGGCTTTTTCAAGATGAAAGTGTTGCCGACAGTTGCACCTTTTTAAAGGTGTTCCTAGTTTTTCATTGGTTCAATGAGATTAGTTAAGGTGGTTGAAACAATTTCATAAGGTGGTATTGGCAAACCTCTATTTTGGCAACCTTACTCATAATTTGTGTGCAAATACATATTACCTATATAACAGTTTTAAGATCTAAAAATTTTTTTTAAATACTTAGAAGTGTATTGATTGAAGCTTATATTAAAAATTAAAGGAAAGTACATAAATGTCTAAAAAATATATATATTAAATGTAGGGTATTCCTATACTATAATAAATTAAATATAGGATGTAAATATAGATTTATTACTCAGAACATTAATTCATACATATAAATAAAGTAGTTTTAGTAATATATAGAAATATATAAATATAAATTCATAAGCTTAAGATCATATAGTTGTTACTCAAGACAATAGTTCATACAAAAGATTACATTGGTTTATTACAAGAGTGGGAGGATTGTTGGGCATTTGTAATAAAAACTAATACAAATCTAAAATGGGGTTAGTCCAATAAAAATGGTGAAATATCAAGCTCTGAGTTCAGTCCAGTAGGGAATAGTGTCTCATATTTGTAAATAAACTCTGCTTCTTTCAATTTAAGGAATTTTTCTATATTTCCACCTCTCCAATTTTGTTTAACATGTAATATTCCCCAATATTTAAGATCTGATGTTCTACCTTTATGTTTTAGTTTAAAATGTTTATACAAATTAGTATCATCAATTCCTTTTTCGATACATAGAAGGTGCTCCCTTATTCTGTCTTTGACCATTCGTTTTGTCTCACCAAAATAAACCAGATCACATGTACATTTAAGGGCATATATAACTCCCTTAGTAGTGCATCTAATGCATTCCTTAATTTTAATTTCTTCTCCTGATTTTGGGACCTTTAGTGTGCTTCTTTTATCACTATGTTTGCAGGCCTTACATGAATAGCACGGAAAGAAACCTGAGATTTTTTCCCCCCGTAGATCTTTTTGTATGAAACCACGTGTTTTTGTGTTTGGTACACTAGGTGCCAGAATAGACTTGAAGTTCTTTGTTTTTTTAAAAATCATTTTAGGTTTGGGTGGAAGGGAAGCTCCTATTATAGGATCTGCTCTAAGTATTGCCCAATGTTTATTGAGGATTTTTCTCATGAGGCCATGATCTGCACTAAAATCTGTAATAAACGGAACATTAATTATTTCTTTGTTCTCTTTAGTATCTTTTTGTTTATAGATGAGTAAGGAATCTCTTTCTGTTTCTTTAGCTCTTTTTACAGCTTTATTTACAGTATCTTCATTATAACCTCTGTCTTTAAACTTTTCTATTAAAACCTCAATTTGATTCTCAAAATCACACATTCTAGAACAGTTTTTCCTTATCCTTAAACTTTGTCCAACAGGGATATTATCTTTCCACTGTTGCAAGTGACAGCTGTTAGCGTGAACAAAGCTATTAGAGTCCACTTCTTTAAAATGCCTTTTCCCTACTATAATTAAAAGTAAAATTCAGGCCACTGTCATTAGTATTCATGTCTTTAAAGAGGCTAAGTAAATTGTCTTCTGTCCCTCTCCATAACAATAGGACATCATCGATGTACCGTCTATAGAGCACGAGGTCCGCACCACAGTCATGCATCTGAAAAAAGGACTCTTCCCAATTTCCAACAAAGAGATTGGCATAACTGGGTGCAAACCTTGTGCCCATAGCCGTACCCTCGATTTGTAAGTAAAACTGCTTATCATGCATAAAATAATTATTTTTTAGTATGAACTCTATACTTGTGAGTAAACATTATTTTTGCTCACTCATCATATTAGGATCAGTATCTAAATATTTACTGATTGCTTTTATTCCCTTTGCATAATCTATCACCGTATAGAGCGATGTTATATCCCCAGTGACTAAAATCAGGTTTTCTTCCCAAACTGTATCCTTTAAAATATTCAGAACCTCAGTCGAGTCTTTTAAATAGAAATCTAATTTCTTAACAAATTTCTGTAGGTAGATATCTACATAGTGTGAAAGGTTGGATGACAGAGATCCAATCCCGGAGATAATTGGTCTCCCTGGAGGTCGCTCTAAATTTTTGTGAATTTTAGGAAGGAAGTAGAACACCGGGACCCTCGGGAAGGTGGGGTCCAGGAATTCCACCTCCTTCTCATTAAGTATACCCAGTCTTTTGCCATTTCCTATCAATTTTTTGAGACATGCAGCAAATTTGTTAGTTGGATTTAGTTCTAGTTTTTTATATGTTTTGGTCTCACCTAACAGTCTATTGGCCTCTAATTTATAGTAACTTGTATCCATTACTACAATCCCGCCGCCCTTGTCGGCGGGCTTAATGGTTACATCTTTATTCTTTTTTAAGTTTTCTAAAGTTAATATCTCCTTTTTAGTCATATTAATTTTTGTAAATTTTGAGAACTTACTTCTCCTTAAATCTTTAAGGACCAATTGTTCAAAGGTGTCTAAGTGAGTCCCTTTAGATGAAACGGGATTAAAAGTAGACTTAGTTCTTAAATTAGTATGGATAAAACTATCTTGTTTAGTCGTGATTCTATTAAAAAAAATTTAAGTGTGAGGTTTCTAACGAATTTCCTAATATGTATGTGCGTATTAAATTTATTCAACCTTACACTAGGGGCAAAAGATAGACCATAACTTAAAATCTTTATTTCATCATCCTTTAAAGTGCTACTGCTAATATTAAAAACTCAATTTTTATCTGTATTTACCTCCCTCTTTTTGCTTCGTGTGTTGATCCCACTCCCTCTTGTTCCTCTAGAGGTCTTTTTTTGTTGTTTCTGTTTGTCCATGTATTTGTATTGTTCCTTTCTATCAGAACAGGTAGAACATCAGATCTTAAATATTGGGGAATATTACATGTTAAACAAAATTGGAGAGGTGGAAATATAGAAAAATTCCTTAAATTGAAAGAAGCAGAGTTTATTTACAAATATGAGACACTATTCCCTACTGGACTGAACTCAGAGCTTGATATTTCACCATTTTTATTGGACTAACCCCATTTTAGATTTGTATTAGTTTTTATTACAAATGCCCAACTATCCTCCCACTCTTGTAATAAACCAATGTAATCTTTTGTATGAACTATTGTCTTGAGTAACAACTATATGATCTTAAGCTTATGAATTTATATTTATATATTACTAAAACTACTTTATTTATATGTATGAATTAATGTTCTGAGTAATAAATCTATATTTACATCCTATATTTAATTTATTATAGTATAGGAATACCCTACATTTAATATATATATTTTTTAGACATTTATGTACTTTCCTTTAATTTTTAATATAAGCTTCAATCAATACACTTCTAAGTATTTTAAAAAAATGTTTAGATCTTAAAACTGTTATATAGGTAATATGTATTTGCACACAAATTATGAGTAAGGTTGCCAAAATAGAGGTTTGCCAATACCACCTTATAAAAATTGTTTCAACCACCTTAACTAATCTCATTGAACCAATGAAAAACTAGGAACTCCTTTAAAAAGGTGCAACTGTCGGCAACACTTTCATCTTGAAAAAGCCCTGTATAGGGAGAAACGCGTTGATGTTAGTTGCCTATGAACTTTGTTGCTATATTTGCAGTTTGAACTGAAATTCTGCTTAAGAATCCTTTTTATTTTGTCTAAATTGCCTGGGCTAATAACTGGTTAATACAATCTGTGGAACAGCACTAGCACTTTCCATACAGGCACCAGCATTTTCGAAATAGAAGATTCCACATCTCCTGCACATTGGGATGATTATGTGCATTAGACCGGCTCTATTTTAAAGTAAGGTGAGACTGTAGTTCATATACACCGCTTTGACTATCTGTCCCCTTACAATGGATGGTTTAACCAGTATCCTGCGTGCTCGTTGGCCCTTAAGAGCGGATACTTCATTCAAAAGATCACGGCAGTGAGAAATCCGAAACTGCCCACCTAAGGACCAATCAGCTTGCGCTTTGTGGACAGCGCCTACAAAAAGTGACGTCACTCCGCTACGGCAGTAATTTTCTATCTACGGGACTGACCGCTGAACTGTTTGGGGGCAAGTTAGGAAATTCCCCCTCCAACTGACTTTGTGAACTGGTTACGGGTAAGATAAGATTTCCCGTTTGCAATAAGAACTGTTCATTTGATTATCCGGAATTCTCTATTTGTAAAGCCAATTTTATTGATATGTGGTGGCAACCTTACTTTTAAAGTTATACGGAGACGTCCGTTTTTATAATTATTCAGATCTGTTTGCACTTGTTTATAATTGATTAAATTTTAGGCAGAGCCTTATTTTTAACTTTTTATTTTTGTGCATTATTATCACCACTACTACACTTAATTCTAATGTTTTGATACATTCATTGACCTTATATAATCTGTGTTCTCAACCCCCATTTGCATCATTTAGCACTCTTGTTTGTATTTATAGATTTACAATTTAGAATCTGTTGAAGACACGGTTTTCCTTCACCTGATTTTAGTTATAGCACTCTTGTTACACTACACACTATATGTAATCAATAGCTTTGTGAATTACAGCTTTGGTTTTTATAAACACTCGGTCAGAGGACCATTTTTCACTTTATATTTTCAGATACATAGTATCTATATAGGCCTATGTTAATATAGACATATACCTGTCTGGATCTATTTCCACACTTGTGCACTTTATAATAAATTTTAGGTGTATTTTTATTAAGTCAGATACACTCATTTTGAAAACATTTCTTCTTTTTTACGAATTTCTGCACATTATTAGTTTTTTCTGCAATTAATTAATTTTTTGCACATACATTTTGCACTTTAATAATATTATTAGGCAATCGCTTTTAGCTTTTTAGCGCTCCTGATTAATTTAACAATTTATTAATGATATCCTACAAGATATGTTGCAAAAGTGTGTTGTGGTGTATTTAGACGACATCCTCATACACTCACCCACACTTGAGGCTCATCGTTCTGATATTACACAGGTTCTTCAGAGACTACGTGAGAACGGCCTGTTTTGTAAACTCGATAAATGTGAATTCCATCATACTCAAGTAACCTTCCTAGGTTATGCTAAATCCATTGCAGGGTTCTCCATGGATCCTGACAAGTTATCTGCAGTTCTGCAGTGGCAACGCCCAGTTGGTGTTCGGTCTATTCAATGTTTTTTGGGGTTCGCCAATTACTATAGAAAGTTTATTAAAAACGTTTCTTCCTTGGTCAAACCTATCACAGACATGACCTGTACTGCCATTAAGGCCTTTGATAGTCTTAAGACTGCCTTTGCTGCCGCTCCAGATCTGGCTCATTCTAACCCTGTCCTGCCTTTCGTTCTTGAGGTCGATGCGTCTGAGACTGGAGTAGGTGCCCTCTTGTCTCAACGTCCTACCCCCGATGGTTCCTTACATCCGTGCGGTTTCTTCTCTAAGAAATTGTCCCAAGGGGAGTGCAATTATGAAATTGGCGACAGAGAATTACTGGCCATAATTTTGGCTCTCAAGGAATTTAGGCATCTTCTCAAGGGTACTAGCGTACCAGTGCTCATTCTTACTGACCACAAGAATTTAACTTATCTATCTGAAGCAAAACATTTGTCGTCCCGACATTCCAGATGGGCGCTATTTTTGTCTTGGTTTAATTATGTGGTCTCCTACCTGCCTGGTAGTAAGAATGCTTCTTCTTTGTGAAAATTGTCAAGAGAGGGCTGATGCCCTCTCTCGACAATTTTCGCCTCTGTCCAAGTAGGAGTCTGTACCTACTCCAGTTATACCTCCTGACCATATTTTGGCTACCATACATACTAATTTGACTTCTCCCTTGGGGGAGGAGATCCTGGCTGCACAAACCAATGCACCTCCTGAGAAACCTTGTGCTAAGTGTTTTGTTCCTGAGAATCTTCAATCTAAACTTTTGCACACCTAAAGCCGCAGGTCACCCAAGCAAGAACCAAATGATTTGGTCTGTCACTCGACAATTCTGGTGGCCAGGTCTTTGTTCTGATGTTGCTGCGTATGTTGCCTCCTGCTCAGTTTGTGCACAGAATAAGACTCCTCGACGTCTTCCTGTGGGTCTTCTTCAACCTATTGCTAATGGTGAGCATCCTTGGACACATCTTTCCATGGACTTCATTGTCGAGCTCCCTGTTTCCAATGGCAATACTGTTATCCTTATGGTGGTTGACCGTTTTTCTAAAATGTCACATTGCATTCCCTTGAAGAAGTTCCCTACCGCTCAGGAGTTTGCTTCAATTTTTGCCCGAGAGGTCTTCCGTTTACATGGGTTACCCAAGGAGATAGTGTCGGACCGGGGTAGCCAGTTTGTCTGCAGATTTTGGTGTTCCTTTTGTGCTCAACTGGGGATCCAGCTTTCCTTCTCCTCTGCATATCACCCTCAATCCAATTGGGCTGCAGAACGGTCTAATCAAGCTCAGGAACAGTTCCTCCATTGCTATGTCTCAGATCACCACAATAATTGGTCTGAACTGTTACCTCGGGCAGAGTTTGCTCGTAATAGTGCTATTAATGCTTCCTCCAAGTTATCCCCGTTCATAGCAAATTATGAGTTTCAGCCATCCTTGTTGCCCGATTCATTCATGTCTCAGGGTATTCCAGCTTTGGAGGAGCATCTCTGGCAACTCTGTTCCACGTGGGTGTAGATTCAGGATTGCCTTTATCGTTCTATGCAGCGCCAAAAGCTCCAGGCTGATACCAGGTTGGTGAGAGGGTTTGACTGTCCTCCCGCAACTTGAACCTTCATGTGCCTTCCAATAAACTGTCTCCCCGTTATGTTGGTCTTTTCCAATACTCTGACAGGTCAATCCTGTGGCCTACGCTCTTCACCTTCCTCCTGCAATGCGCATCTCCAATGTTTTTCATGTCTTCCTCTTGAAACCATTGGTTTGTAATCGGTTTACCACTGTGTTGCCTCGTCCTCGTCCTATCTTGTTGACAACCATGAAGAATATGAGGTCAGCAGCATTATTGACTCATGCATGTCCAAGGGCTGTGTACAGTATTTGGTTCACTGGAGAGGCTACGGTCCGGAGGAGCATTTATGTGTTCCCTCCTCTGATGTTCATGCTTCCACCCTCCTCTGTGCCTTCCATGCCCGTTTTCCCAATAAGCCTTTTGTCCTCCGGTGAGGGAGGGGTCATTGAGGGGAGGGTACTGTCAGGGTTTTTTCCCTGCTTTGTTTGCCATGTGCTGCTGGCAGCCATTTTACTCACCTCTCTTGCTGACTCTGGTGCATAGTGTTTGATGCTGCTCATTTCCTGCACCACCTTTTATGGCCAGACTGGTGTACATCATCCGTGTGAGACAGGATGCAGTCTCAGAATTGTGATGTCATCACGTATTATTTAAAGGGCCTCTGTTCAGTATGATTTGCCCTTGTGTTGTCTCAGACCTGTTTGTGAGTTACAGTGTATTACCTGGCTGTCTGACGTCCCTCCTGGTTCCTGATCCCTGGCTTGTTCCTGACTCTGCTGTTCTCCTTGTTCCTGATTCCGGCTCATCTGACTACTCCCTTTGGCTCCTGACTCGGCTCGTCTAACTATTCGTTTTGGCTCCTGACTCGGCTCGTCTGACTATTCGCTTTGACTCCTGACTCGTCTCGTCTGACTACCATCTCTGGTTTTGACTCCTGGCTTTTTATTTGACTTGTGGACTTTTTATTATTTTTTGCTATTAATAAAGGTGTAATTATTTTTGCACTTCTCGCCTCAGTCTGATTCCTGGCACCCTGACAATGTGATACCAAAACTGCTTAAAAACCGGCGTCGCTGGCTTTTGCGGGCAATGCTGCATATGTAATCTTGCCCATAAATTTAAAGCCTCAATAATTTCCACTGACATTTCATAACATATAAATACACATATTAACACATAAATATATATGTATATAGTCATATACATATATATTTTAAAAATAGTCATATACATATATTTTAAAAAATATATTTAGAAAATGCGATTGCTTCACTACTTACCCCTTCACTGTTCGAGGTTCTGATGCACAATGCTTCCCACCAATTTATGTTAACTTGTAATACCAGCGCACATTACCGATATATAGGTCTCAACTTGTAATCTGGCCCTAAATAAATCATTGATAGAATGATGTATTCAAAGCAAATATTAGCCTGGGAATAATATACACATGTATTTTTTAAAATTATACGGGTGACATTCTAATGTCCATAAATCAGTGGGCGCTGCCATATTGTAGTTTAGATTAGTCCAATGATAGACAGTTATAAATGGCTTACTAGAGTGTGCAACCAATGACTGTGTGGATTACAGCTGTGTCTGCACTTCCACTTTTTACAGGAATTTGGAATATCTACATTTTTCACAATTAAATTACAGGAAAAGAGAACAAAATAAATAATGAAAGTATATTGCAAAGTTGTTTTACTACATACAATTAAACTTTTTATATTAATATCTCAAAGTGTTTAATGTCCCTTTAATGTAGATTCTAAATGAAAAAACATAAGGCAAAAGTGCTCCCCAATTCAGGGTAGCAAAAGAATTTGAGACAAAGCCACTTACTAAATAAAACATAGATAAAAGTACAAACAATCTCTAAGTGAAATTTATACAAAGTGCACACATGTATTGGTGTCTGATATTATTGTAGGTAAAACTGAACTTTCACAAGTCATGTAATCAATTTTATAGATTTGGAAATAAGGTAGGCAGTTTTCTAGCACGAATAGATAAAAATCACAAAACTAAAAATTATATAAGTAAAATTAAAGATAAAGATCAAACATGGACAAACACTGGGGATATACAAAAAGTCTTTCTTGAGCATTTTACCGAACTTTATTTAGCACAATCTATAAATCTAGATGCGAAGGAAAAATTTTTGGATGCAATAACAAACCCGCGCTTAGAGAGCAATCAGATAACAAGCATTAATGAAGCGCTCACGGAGATAGAAATCAGTCAAATAATTAAAACAATGGCGAATAATAAAGCAGCTGGACCAGATGGTCTTCCATCTGAGTTTTATAAAATACTTAACGATGAAATAACTCCAACGTTAACTATTATGCTGAATAAATTTTGGAATGGTCAGTTAAAACCATTAGAAGATTTTAATGAATCTACAATAACTGTAATATCCAAACCAGGAAAAGATCCACAGTCAATTGATTCGTATAGGCCCATTTCACTCTTGAACATTGACTACAAGCTACTAACTAGTATACTAGCTAAAAGGATACAGGCCTCACTTGATACAGTAATACATCCTGACCAGACAGGTTTCATGAAGGGTAGATCATCAAACACTAATCTGAGGAAGTTTTTTTTAACAATTATAGACCAATGGTATAATAACAAATATAACAAGAAAACGAGTAAAGAAGATATCTCAATAGTATCATTAGATGCAAGTAAGGCCTTCGATTCAGTCACATGGGACCATCTTATTACTTCCCTTAAAAAATTTGGCTATGTAGGAAACTGCCTTAATATGATTGAGATGTTGTATAGAGAATCTAGGGCAACAATTGTTATAAATAACAACAAAACGCCCTACTACCCACTCTTAAGAGGGACAAGACAGGGTTGTCCCTTATCCCCCTTAATTTTCAACATTGCATTAAAACCATTATTGATTGCATTAAGGAAAAGTGTACAGGGAATAGATGTTGGAGGTAAAAATGTCCAATTAGCTGTATATGCTGACGATCTTCTGGTATTCTCTAGAAATTTTAGTGTAAGTTTTGACCAAATATGTCGGATTATAGAAAATTATGGCTCCTTTTCAGGGTACCGTATTAATAAGAGTAAATCCGAAGTACTATGGTTACAAAAAAACCAGTCATCTGAAACTAAGACCTTTAGGGAGGTGAGTAGCCATATGACATATCTGGGGATTAAGATTTCTAACAATCCTATGGATTGGTATTCTTTAAATACTGGTAACGGAGTTAGACAATTTACTGAAACCCTTAAAAGATGGGCCTCGCTACCACTCTCCATTTCTGGTAAAATAAATTTGCTTAAGATGATTGCATTCCCAAGGCTATTATATTTGTTCCAGAATATACCTTTTTTAATAAAAAAACAAGAGATCAAGATAATTAAACTTGCGATTAAAGAATATATATGGATGGGTAAGAAACCCAGAATTAGTTATCAGAAACTAGTACTCAGAAAAGAATTCCTAGGCTTAGGACTTCCTAATATAGAAATATATAATTTGGTGGCGGTTACAAAGATCGCTTTAGACTGGCTGTTGTAGAGTAATCATTTCTCTCTTCTAGATATAGAAAACGGCCTAGTAAAACCCCTGTATTTAAAAAATATTCTTCATCTAGAGATTATAAATCTCCCATTCTATGTTAAAAAAATAGATTTCTTTAAAGATACAGTAGTGGCCTGGCATAGGACATGTAAACTGCTAGGCCTAAAACCCTTTGCAACACAATTTCTATCTATAGAAGGAAATCCAGGGTTTAAACAGGCGCTAGTATCCAAAATTTTTGTAAATCGGAGACAGAATGGGCTATCTAAAATTATTCAGCTAGTCAAAAGTAGTCGAGATACAGTGAAAGTTGAAGAATTTGAGCTAATTAAAAATAAGTATTCATTGTCTGATAAACACTTCTTTTCGTTTTTGCAAATTAGACACTATTGCTTGAAATTAATTAGCCTGCAAGGGAATAATTGGGAACTTTCAGAGTTGATCCCGGTCCTCAACCTTATTAAACAAGGTAAATATTCTATCTCACTCCTGTATAATTTAATAAATAATAGAAATCAGGAACAGCACATAGCAATTGGTGTCGCTAAATGGAGAGATGCATATTTTAAGAATCTTAGTAGGCAAATAATATTGAAAAGTATGGAAAGGGTAGAAGAAGCATCACTAGCAATACCCATGCGAGAGCAACATATTAAGATAATGTGGATGGTATATATCACGCCTGAAAAAATTGACAAATGGGGGGGACAGGAGATAGAATAATATGTATGAAATGTAGACAACAGAGTACAAATTTGATACATAGCTTCTGGCTCTGTCCCAAAATAAAAAAATTCTGGGATAAAGTAAACTACTGGTTAGGTGAGATACACGAGACTCAAATTTTATTACAAGCAGACCAGATTATTTTTTTTCACTATAAGAAAGAACATGTACTGATAAGAAAGTTTTTAACGCTAGTAATCTTAATAGGCCGTAATCTTATACTAAAAGGGTGGAAGAGTACTAAACCTCCAGCTTTAGCGAATGTAAGAGAAAGTATCCATCATCAATTCTTGATAGAATCACAAGATACTTTGTTCCATATTGAAACCAATATCGCCCGCTTCTTTGATAAATGGGGGAAGTGGGTTAAAAATCAAGATGTAGAGGAACAAAAACGAATAATTAAAAAGTTTGAAAACACAGAATATATAGAAAACTGTAGACTCAGAGGAGAATGGTTCTTTGGGTCGGATGGCTGATCACTAAGAGGGGAGAGAGGAAGGGCGTGCCCTTTCCCTTTTTTTTTTTTTTCTCTTTTTTCTTTTCTTTTGGGTTGCTGGCAAGCCGGGTTGTTTATACACTACCTGGTATAAAAGATGTATTTTGAACTTGGTTCACTCCATATGGAAGTTTTGAGTAGCACAACTAAGTACTCCTGCGGATACAAATAGAGTAGGTTTTTCTTATAGGTCAAAATTGGAAAAGAGGGATGGGATTATTATTTTATTCTGGATGGTTATTCAAGAAAGATAATATATTAAAAGAAGTATATTTTATGTTAGATCCAGAATTGATGGAACTAATGCAGCAGATATGATGATATGCATGTATGCAATTTTGTTGAATCTCTTGTTTTCGTTTTACTTTGTAATTGCTTTTGAGATGTTCTTTTTTTTTCATTATGTATCTGTTAAGGAATATCAATAAACCTCTTTTTTAAAATATAAAAATAAAAAAAATAAATAAAAAGAATTTGAGACAAAGCCACTTACTAAATAAAACATAGATAAAAGTACAAACAATCTCTAAGTGAAATTTATACAAAGTGCACACATGTATTGGTGTCTGATATTATTGTAGGTAAAACTGAACTTTCACAAAACAGCAATACATAAATGTGCAGCCCAATATTTGTAATTATGGCTCTCCAATATCACTGGTTAAACATCAACAGTTTTAAATTGTCTGTATCCAATATAACAGGTTATTATCTTCTTAATGTGAAGAACCTATAACAGGTGGAACAAGGGAACCCAAATTGCTCAAGTCGGAATGAACAGAGCTGTAGTGGCTTGATCTGTGGGATGATACACACTTATATGAAAAGAAACAAAAAGTATTTTATTTGCTGCATATGAAAAACATGTCAGTTTGTAGGATTTTTCTGTATTGATGTACAAATGATGGATAACTTCCACCCCAGATGATAACACCTCTAATGTCAAAAGTCAACTTTAGTGATATAAAAGACAAAAAATACAGATGTAGTCCTATGGAAATCTTATTTTATAATGAATATTTTATTCATCTTGAATTATCTTAAGTATTTTATTGTCAAACTAGGCGATAAGCTTGAACAGAGGACAGTCTATTTTTTTAAATTTAGGTTTGCAGGAAATTAAAATCCATCCAGGGCAGGGAATGTGGACCACCTTCTGCATACTGACCTATTTAAAATTACAGAAAAATGATCAAAAATAAAAATAATTTAAACCTAATCTAATAGCCCTATAAAAATAAACCCCCCAAAATAAAAACACCCCCTAATCTAACAATAAACTACTAATAGCTCTTAAAAGGGCCTTTTGTAGGACATTGCCCTAAGTTCTTTTACCTAAATAAATTACAAAGTACCTCCTAAAAGTAAACCCCCCAATCCACACAACCCCCCCCAAAAAAAACCTATGTTTAAAAAAATCCTAAACTAAACATTGCTTCAAAAGGGGCATTTGTATGGGCATTGCCCTTAAAATGGCATTCAGCTATTTTGCTGCCAATAAAAAAAAACACCCCCAAAAAAACAAAACAAAACCCTAAGTATAACCCCGAAATAGGTACTCACAGTTCCTGAGTCCGGCGGTGAAGGTCTTCTTCCAGGCCGCGACATCTTCATCCAGCACAGGGACATCTTCTATTTTCATTCGGAGTGAAGGCGGCGCGGAGCAGAGGTGATGCAGTGTGGAGGATCTTCTTCATGTGATTGCTGCCGCACACTGAATATTGAACCACCTTCTGCATACTGACCTATTTAAAATTACAGAAAAAATGATCAAAAATAAAAATAATTTAAACCTAATCTAATAGCCCTATAAAAATAAACCCCCCAAAATAAAAACACCCCCTAATCTAACAATAAACTACTAATAGCTCTTAAAAGGGCCTTTTGTAGGACATTGCCCTAAGTTCTTTTACCTAAATAAATTACAAAGTACCTCCTAAAAGTAAACACCCCAATCCACACAACCCCCCCCAAAAAAAACCTATGTTTAAAAAAATCCTAAACTAAACATTGCTTCAAAAGGGGCATTTGTATGGGCATTGCCCTTAAAATGGCAATCAGCTATTTTGCTGCCAATAAAAAAAACACCCCCAAAAAAACAAAACAAAACCCTAAGTATAACCCCGAAATAGGTACTCACAGTTCCTGAGTCCGGCGGTGAAGGTCTTCTTCCAGGCCGCGACATCTTCATCCAGCACAGGGACATCTTCTATTTTCATTCGGAGTGAAGGCGGCGCGGAGCAGAGGTGATGCAGTGTGGAGGATCTTCTTCATGTGATTGCTGCCGCACACTGAATATTGAACCACCTTCTGCATACTGACCTATTTAAAATTACAGAAAAAATGATCAAAAATAAAAATAATGTAAACCTAATCTAATAGCCCTATAAAAATAAACCCCCCAAAATAAAAACACCCCCTAATCTAACAATAAACTACTAATAGCTCTTAAAAGGGCCTTTTGTAGGACATTGCCCTAAGTTCTTTTACCTAAATAAATTACAAAGTACCTCCTAAAAGTAAACACCCCAATCCACACAACCCCCCCCAAAAAAAACCTATGTTTAAAAAAATCCTAAACTAAACATTGCTTCAAAAGGGGCATTTGTATGGGCATTGCCCTTAAAATGGCAATCAGCTATTTTGCTGCCAATAAAAAAAAACACCCCCAAAAAAACAAAACAAAACCCTAAGTATAACCCCGAAATAGGTACTCACAGTTCCTGAGTCCGGCGGTGAAGGTCTTCTTCCAGGCCGCGACATCTTCATCCAGCACAGGGACATCTTCTATTTTCATTCGGAGTGAAGGCGGCGCGGAGCAGAGGTGATGCAGTGTGGAGGATCTTCTTCATGTGATTGCTGCCGCACACTGAATATTGAACCACCTTCTGCATACTGACCTATTTAAAATTACAGAAAAAATGATCAAAAATAAAAATAATTTAAACCTAATCTAATAGCCCTATAAAAATAAACCCCCCAAAATAAAAACACCCCCTAATCTAACAATAAACTACTAATAGCTCTTAAAAGGGCCTTTTGTAGGACATTGCCCTAAGTTCTTTTACCTAAATAAATTACAAAGTACCTCCTAAAAGTAAACACCCCAATCCACACAACCCCCCCCAAAAAAAACCTATGTTTAAAAAAATCCTAAACTAAACATTGCTTCAAAAGGGGCATTTGTATGGGCATTGCCCTTAAAATGGCAATCAGCTATTTTGCTGCCAATAAAAAAAAACACCCCCAAAAAAACAAAACAAAACCCTAAGTATAACCCCGAAATAGGTACTCACAGTTCCTGAGTCCGGCGGTGAAGGTCTTCTTCCAGGCCGCGACATCTTCATCCAGCAGAGGGACATCTTCTATTTTCATTCGGAGTGAAGGCGGCGTGGAGCAGAGGTGATGCAGTGTGGAGGATCTTCTTCATGTGATTGCTGCCGCACACTGAATATTGAATGCAAGGAACCCCATTAAGGTACCTTGCATTCCTATTGGCTGAAATTTTTAAATCAGCCAATAGGATGAGAGCTACTGAAATCCTATTGGCTGTTCAAATCAGCCAAAAGGATTTCAGTAGCTCTCATCCTATTGGCTGATTTAAAAAGTTTAGCCAATAGGAATTCAAGGTAACCCAATATAAATGGGGTACCTTGCATTGAATCTTCAGTGTGCGGCGACAACCGCATGAAGAGGAACATCCATGCCGGTCGTGCTCCGTGGCCTCCGGTCCTGCTCTGTGATCGCCGGTCCTTCTCAGCGGCCACCTCCGCTCCGCGCTGCCTTTGCTCCGGATGAAGATAGAAGATGTCCCTGTGCTGGATGAAGATGGAGCTGCCTGGAAGAAGACCTTTACCGCCGGACTTCAGGAACTGTGAGTACCTATTTCGGGGTTGGACTTAGTTTTACTGTTTTTTTTTGGAGGGGGGGGTTTAGATTGGGATTTTTTTTTTAATGGGCAGCAAAAGAGATGATTGCTCTTTTTAATGGCAATGCCCATTCAAATGCCCCTTTAGGGGCAATGGGTAGCTTAGGTTTTTTTAGACTTAGGTTTTTTATTTTGGGGGGTTGTGTGGGTGGGGGGTTTACTTTTAGGGGGTATTTGGTACTTTATTTAGGTAAAAGAGCTAATCGCTTTAGGACAATGCCCTACAAAAGACCTTTTTAAGGGCTATTGGTAGTTTAGTGTTATTGGTGGGGGTTTTTTAGATTAGGGCTTTTTTATTTTAATGGGCAGCAAAAGAGCTGATTGCCCTTTAGGGGCAATGGGTAGCTTAGGTTTTTTAGACTTAAGTTTTTTAATTTTGGGGGGTTGGTTGGGTGGGGGGGTTAACTTTTAGGAGGTACTTTGTAATTTATTTAGGTAAAAGAGCTGTTTAACTTAGGGTAATGCCCTACAAAAGGCCCCTTTAAGGGCTATTGGTAGTTTAGTGTTTATATTATGAGGTGTTTTTATTTTGGGAGGGGGCTTTTATTTTTTTACAAATGCGATTATAGTATAGATTTTTATAATGTGATTTTTATACCATTTATTTTTTTGTTCTCTCCTTTTCTCTGTGATAGAAATACCCAAGTTCATGTTTCAAAAGCAATTTTGTGATTTTGAATTATAAATAAAAATACCTATAGTAGTTTGGATACTGAGTTGCTTACATTTCATAGACAAGTATCTTTATGTACCAAAGAGTATGTGAAAAATGACTGCATGCACTTTAATGGTTTCCATTCACTGTAGCATTTTAAGTTTTATTTTTTCCTGGGTGTCAGTACATTTTGCTAACACAGATATCATCAATTGTGCTGTATTTTCCTTTTTCCCCCCAATTCTTTATTCTTTATAACAGTTGGAAAGACATACAGGGTCTTCAGGTGTAAGAGAACATATAAAGGCCTGTAGTTATCAAAGTCTGGCGGACCTGATCCGACAGTGCGGATCAGGTCCACCGGACTTTGCTGAATACGGCGAGCAATACGCTTGCCGTATTCAGCATTGCACCAGCAGCTCACAAGAGCTGCTGGTGCAACGCCGCCCCCTGCAGACTCGCGGCCAATGAGCCGCCAGCAGGGGGGTGTCAATCAACCCGATCGTACTCGATCGGGTTGATTTCCGGCGATGACTGTCCGCCTGCTCAGATCAGGCGGACAGGTTATGGAGCAGCGGTCTTTGTGACCGCTGCTTCATAATTGGTGTTTCTGGCAAGCCTGCAGGTTTGCCAGAAACACGGGGCATCAAGCTCCATGCGGAGCTTGATAAATATGCCCCAAAGTATTATGTAGGGAATAGTACACATTTTTATTTCAAACTGGTTTTTGCACTTAATATTTTAGGATGTTTTCAGGATTGCTATTCCTTTTAACAGTCTCATGCCTATTCCACAGGCATGCTCACATGCTCATACCTTACCCTTCTCCAC
Source organism: Bombina bombina (assembly GCF_027579735.1). NCBI lineage: Eukaryota > Metazoa > Chordata > Amphibia > Anura > Bombinatoridae > Bombina > Bombina bombina. The sequence continues at coordinate 912,997,724 of NC_069502.1, read as the reverse complement.
ATGCACTTTTATAGACCCCTTTTTACTTTGTTCTCCATACCTTAGCTCTCATGAACAATTTTCTATTTTAAAATATATTTCAATAAACTGCACCACCTCAAAAATACCCCCACTGCTGTAAATTTTATTCTCACCTACTCCTACTTTACATCTTGCTGCTATTAGCATCAGGCGACATCTCTCCAAATCCTGGGCCCACCATCAATCCCACAATTACCCAATCACGCACTATTTATAGAAACTTTAATAAAAGCAACACACATAACCTAATTTCCATCCAATGCATCCCATACACACACACTCCTTTCACTTGTGCACTATGGAACTCTAGTTCGGTCTGCAACAAACTTACAACCATTCATGACCTGTTTATATCAAATGCTTTCACCCTTTTAGCAATTACAGAAACCTGGTTATCTCCTTCTGACACTGTTTCCATTGCTGCTCTCACACATGGTGGCCTCCACTTTAGCCACACCCCAAGGCCAGGTGAGAAACATGGCAGTGATGTTTGGATCCTGCTCTCCCCCTCCTGTACTTATCAGTACCTACCTCCAATCCCATCTCTCTCCTTCTCCTCCTTTGAAGTCCACTGAATTCACCTGTTCTCCCCCTCTCTCTCAGAGTGGCAGTGATTTATCACCCTCCTGGACCGACCTCCCAATTCCTTGGCAACTTTGTCACCTGGCTTCCTCACTTTCTCTCTACAAATATATCAACCCTAATTCTTGGGGACTTCAACATTCCCATTGACATCCCATCTGCCCCTGCTGCCTCTAAACTTCTTTCACTCACATCCTCCTTCGGTCTCTCACAATCCACCCTATTCCCTACTCCACCCTATTCCCTACGTGATGGACACTCCATCGACCTGGTATTTTCCTACCTCTGCTCTATATCTGACCTCACCTGCCACCCTTTTCCCATTTCAGACCACCTGGTCTGAAATGGGAAAACCTGGTCACCTGGTCACCTATAATATTAATGCTACAGCTAAACACACTTCTCCATCCCGCCCCCCCACCTGTAGAAATTTACATGCTGTGGATCCGCTTCAATTTTCAAAAATCATTCAAGATCTCTTCCCTCAAACTTCCACTATAACCTGCCCTGATTTCTCTACAACCAACTATAACGAAACTCTTGTTATCCTGGTGTCGAGCCGGAATGATAGGGAATATCCCAGAGCAGAGAAAGTTAGTGAGATGAGGAAGGTGGCACTCACCACAGGCAGGACAGTCCCCAGCGGCAACAGCAGAGCAGTCCAAGGATGAACCACTTAAAAGGGCAATCAGCTCTTTTGCTGCCAATAAAAAAACACCCCCTAAAAACAAAACAAAACCCTAAGTATAACCCCGAAATAGGCACTCACAGTTCCTGAGCCTGGCGGTGAAGGTCTTCTTCCAGGCGGCGACATCTTCATCCAGTAAGGGACATCTTCTATCTTCAGCCGGAGTGAAGGCGGCATGGAGCAGAAGTGACCGTGGAGCAGGACCGGCGATTGCGGAGCAAGACATCCAGCGTGGAGGATCTTCTTCATGCGATTACTGCCACACACTGAATATTGAATGCAAGGTACCCCATTAAGGTACCTTGCATTCCTATTGGCTGAAAATTTTAAATCAGCCAATAGGATGAGAGCTACTGAATCCTATTTGCTGTTCAAATCAGCCAAAAGGATTTCAGTAGCTCTCATCCTATTGGCTGATTTAAAAATTTCAGCCAATAGGAATGCAAGGTAACCCAATATAAATGGGGTACCTTGCATTGAATCTTCAGTGTGTGGCGACGACCGCACGAAGAGGAACCTCCACGCCGGTCGTGCTCCGTGGCCGCCGGTCCTGCTCTGCGATCACCGGTCCTTCTCAGGGGCCACCTCTGCTCCGTGCTGCCTTCGCTCCAGGTGAAGATAGAAAATGTCCCCGTGCTGGATGAAGATGGAGCTGCTTGGAAGAAGACCTTAACCGCCGGACTTCAGGAACTGTGAGTACCTATTTCGGGGTTGGACTTAGTTTTACTGTTTTTTTGGGGGGTGTTTTTTTTAGATTGGGTATTTTTTTTAAGGGGCAGCAAAGAGCTGATTGCCCTTTTTAATGACAATGCCCAATCAAATGCCCCTTTAGGGGCAATGGGTAGCTTAGGTTTTCTTTTGATTTCGTTTTTTTTATTTTGGGGGGTTGTGTGGGTGAGGGGTTTACTTTTAGGGGGTAATTGGTACTTTATTTAGGTAAAAGAGCTGATCGCTTTAGGACAATGCCCTACAAAAGGCCCTTTTAAGGGCTATTGGTAGTTTAGTGTTATTGGTGGGGGTTTTTTAGATTAGGGCTTTTTTGTTTTATTGGGCAGCAAAGGACCTGATTGCCCTTTAGGGGCAATGGGTAGCTTAGGTTTTTTAATTTTGGGAGGTTGGTTGGGTGGGGGGTTTAACTGTTAGGGGGTAGTTTGTAATTTTTTTTAGGTAAAAGAGCTGTTTAACTTAGGGCAATGCCCTACAAAAGGCCCCTTTAAGGGCTTTTGGTAGTTTAGTGTTAGATTAGGGGGTGTTTTTATTTTAGGAGGGGGCTTTTATTTTTAAACAAATGCAATTATAGTATAGATTTTTATAATGTGATTTTTATACCATTTCTTTTTTTTTCTCTCCTTTTCTCTGTGATATAAATACCCAAGTTCATGTTTCAAAAGCAATTTTGTGATTTTGAATTATAAATAAAAATACCTATAGTAGTTTGGATAGTGAGTTGCTTACATTTCATAGACAAGTATCTTTATGTACCAAAGAGTATGTGAAAAATGACTGCTTTATTGGTTTCCATTCACTGCAGCATTTTAAGTTTTATTTTTTCCTGGGTGTCAGTACATAATAATACCTTTTGCTAACACAGAACTCATCAATTGTGCTGTATTTTCCTTTTTTTCCAATTCTTTATTCTTTATAACAGTTGGAAAGACATACAGGGTCTTCAGGTGTAAGAGAACATATAAAGTATTATGCAGGGAATAGTACACATTTTTATTTCAAACAGTTTTTTGCACTTAATATTTTAGGATGTTTTCAGGATTGCTTTTTCTTTTAACATTTTCATGCCTATTCCACAGGCATGCTCACATGCTCATACCTTACCCTTCTCCACATGCAGTTTTATAGACCCCTTTTTACTTTGTTCTCCATACCTTAGCTCTCATGAACTACTTTCTATTTTAAAATCTATTTCAATAAACTGTACCACCTCAAAAATACCCCCACTGCTATAAATCTCATTCTCACCTACTCCTACTTTACATCTTGCTGCTATTAGCATCAGGCGACATCTCTCCAAATCCTGGGCCCACCATCATTCTCACAATTACCCAATCACGCACTACTTATAGAAACTTTAATAAATGCAACACACATAACCTCATTTCCATCCAATGCATCCCATACACACACACTCCTTTTATTTGTGCACTATGGAACTCTAGTTCGGTCTGCAACAAACTTACAACCATTCATGACCTGTTTATATCAAATGTGTTCACCCTACTAGCAATTACCGAAACATGGCTATCTTTGTTTGACACAGTTTCCATTGCTGCTCTCACACATGGTGGCCTCCACTTTAGCCACACCCTGAGGCCAGGTGAGAAACATGGCGGTGGTGTTTGGATCCTGCTCTCCCCCTCCTGCACTTATTAGTACCTAACTCCAATCCCATCTCTCTCCTTCTCCTCCTTTGAAGTCCACTGTATTCATCTGTTCTCCCCCTCTCCCTCAGAGTGACAGTCATTTATCGCTCTCCTGGACCGACCTCCCAATTCCTTGACAACTTTGTCACCTGGCTTCCTCACTTTCTCTCTACAAATATATCAACCCTAATTCTTGGGGACTTCAGCATTCCCATTGACATCCCATCTGCCCCTGCTGCCTCTAAACTTCTTTCACTCACATCCTCCTTTGGTCTCTCACAATCCACCCTATTCCCTACTCACCGTGGTGGACACTCCATCGACCTGGTATTTTCCTACCTCTGCTCTATATCTGACCTCACCTGCCGCCCTTTTCCCATTTCAGACCATCACCTGGTCACCTATAATATTAATGCTACAGCTAAACCCACTTCTTCATCTCGCCCCCCCCACCTGTAGAAATCTACATGCTGTGGATCCGCTCCAATTTTCAAAAATCATTCAAGATCTCCTCCCTCAAATTTCCACTATAACCTGCCCTGATCTCGCTACAACCCACTAAAAGAAAACTCTCTCCTCTGCACTTGACACACTTGCCCCTCCCCAACTGCGCAAAACATCACGCCATCAGTTACAGCCCTGGCACTCTCAGCAAACACGCTATTTGCAAAAATGCTTCCATACTGCTGAGCATGTCTGGCGGAAAACTCACTCTGAACCTGATTTCATCCACTATAAGTTTATTCTTCGTTTATACACTTCTGCCCTTTACTTAGCCAAGCAAACCTACTTCTCTCATATCTGCTCTTTCCTCAAACCCTAAACAACTCCTCACCTTTAACTCTCGCCCCCCCCCCCCTCTGTCTTTAGTGCTCAAGATCTGGCAAACTACATTTTAAACAAAACACATACTATCAGAAACAACATCCCAACACCAACCTGCAATCTTACAACAGGCCCAGTAACTTCCTCTGCCAGCCTCTGCATCTTCCATCCAGCCACTGAGAATTAAGTTTCTTCATTACTATCTTCCTCATGCCTCACTACCTGCCCACTCAACCCTATCCTTTCGCATTTAATACCCTCCCTGTATTCCACCCTCACTCCTGCTCTTACTCACATCTTCAACCTATCTTTTTCCACCGGTTCATTCCTGTCTTCTTTCAAACATACAAAGGTCACTCCCATACTAAAAAAAACCTCCATTGACCCTAATTCTCCTGAGAACTACCGCCCCATATCACTGCTTCCTCTAACATCAAAACTCCTCGAAAAACTAATTTACAATCGCCTAACCCACTTCCTGTCCACCAACTCCTTGCTTGACCCCTTGCAATCTGGATGCCACCCCAAACACTCAACTGAGACTTCCCTTACCAAGGTTACTAACGATCTTATTTCTGCTAAAGTAATGGCCACTATTGAATACTTATCTTACTTGACCTCTCTGCAGCCTTCGACACAGTTGACCAGCCACTCCTCCTACAGACCCTTAGCTCTTTTAGCCTCTGTGACACCGCTCTTTCTTGGATTCACTCTTATCTTTCTCACAGGTCTTTTTCTGTGTCATTTGCTGGCAACTCCTCCTCTCCAATGCCTCTGTCTGTTGGAGTACCTCAAAGATCTGTTCTGGGTCCTCTACTCTTTTCCATTTATACTTCTTCACTGGGTAAACTTATCAACAGTTACAGCTTCAAATATCACCTCTATGCTGATGAAACCCAGATCTACCTCTCCACCCCTGCTCTCTCTCCCTCTGTTCTTTCTCATGTCAGCGACTGCTTATCTGGTATTTCTTCCTGGATGGCCTTTCACCACGTAAAGATTAACATGTCCAAGACTGAGCTCCTTCTAATCCCCCCTTAAGCTCTATGCCGACTTCTTTTCTATCCCTGACAACGGCATCACCATCTCCCCATCGCCCCAAGTCTGCTGCCTCAGAGTTACACTTGACTGAAATCTATCTGTCACGCTCGGCCGCTGGGAAGCTCCAGCTGTCCTCTCTGTGTGCTTGATTGACAGGTAGTCTGAGCCGCCCCTTCCTGATGATGTCACTACCAGGCTTTTTATTCCGGGCTTCCTGTTTCTTCAGTGCCCGTTTGTTTGTTACTCTTTGTGGCTCCTGTGAGGACTTCGCTGTGGAATCTCTCTAACTGCCAAACTCTCCAAAGACTGACTATCCTGGGTTAATCCTCTAACTTCCTGATAACCTGTTGCCGAACATTGCAAGTACTATTTATTCTGTGAATCTCTTAATCTGCTTGTTTACCTGTTGCCAAAACTCTGCAAATATTGTTTACTCAGTGTAAACCTTCAAACTGCTTGATATCCTGTTGCCAAACTTTGCAAAGACTGTTTACTCAGTGTAAACCTTCAAACTGCTTGATATCCTGTTGCCAAACATGGCAAAGACTGTCTATTCTGTGAAACTCTCAAACTGCATGACAACCTGTTGCCAATCCCTGCAAGTACTGATTAATCTGTATTAACCCTCAAACTACCTGTTATCCTGTTATCTAACTCTGCATGTGCTGACTATTCAGTATAAACCTACAAACTGCCTGATAACCTGTTGCCAAACTCTTCAAGGACTGACTACACAGTATTAACCCTCAAACTGCCTGATAACAAGTTACCTACTCCTGCATTATTAACTGTTTCTTGTTTACCCTTCCTCTGTCTGAGTATAAGTGACTATCCCTGCTCTCCTGATTCTGTGGAAGACTTTTCCTGTAACCAGTTCCTTACTCAGAAGTCTATTTGGCTGATATCTTGAATTACTTTGGATTCAGGCTAACCCTGCTCCATATCGTGAGTACATTGTTTTTTAGAGGTTGTCGTGGGGTCACGTCCTGGATTAAACTCAGAGTGCAAGGGTGTTGTTTAAGTTCACCCTAGCATTTGGGTCTTCTTCTGGACTTTTCCTAACCTGACACTATCCTTCGTCCCCCACATCCAATCGCTTTCTTCATCCTGCCGCAACCACCTACGCAATATTTCCAAGATTCGCCCTTTTCTGAGCGCTAAAACACCACAAAGCAAATAATCCACTCCTTTGCTATTTCCCGACTTGACTACTGCAATAACCTACTTACTGGCCTTTCTCTTTCCCACCTCTCACCCCTTCAATCCATCCTAAATGCCTCTGCCAGGCTTATCCACCTTTCCTGTCACTCTGTATCTTCTGCACCTCTCTGCGAGTCCCTTCATTGGCTCCCCATTCACAGCAGAATTAAATTCAAAATCCTCACCCTTACATACAAAGCTTGTAACGCTTGTGGGATACTCCTCTATCAGACCAAACTCAGCCAGTAGTCTTGTTATCCAGGCATCGAGCCGGAATGATAGGGAATATCCCAGAGCAGAGAAAGTTAGTAAGATGAGAAAGGCGGCACTCACCACAGGCAGGACAGTCCCCAGCGGCAACAGCAGAGCAGTCCAAGGATGAACCACTTAAAAGGGCAATCAGGCAGGCAGGGTTTGGCAACAGTAAAGCAGTCCAAGGGCACACCACTAGAATGGTCAGGAAGGCAGGGTTTGGCAACAGTAAAGCAGTCCAGTAGTTAAAGGATTAAGGCAGGTAGAGTAGTCAGACAGGCAGGTTCAGCAACAGTGATCAATCCAGCAGTTAAGGATTAAGGCAGGTAGAGTATTTAGACAGGCAGGTTCAGCAACAGTTATCAGGCACAAGAAAGAACGATCTGTCACACCCAGGAGCACACAAAGTAACGCCTTATACTTGGGCAGTGACAGATCATTCATTCCTTGAGCATTTAAATAGGCGCAGATTCGCTCCACTGAACTCAGACCAGCATCCGGAGCATGCAGCGATGACGTCAGCGCCACATGCACCCGGAGCCGACACTGCCCCTGGCAACGAGCAGGGAAGGAGACGCTGCTCCCCTAGCAATGGCTAGAGCGGTGCGGCGTGACAAAGCTCTCACCAACGTCGCTCCCCACTACCTATCCTCTCTAATCAACAAGTATACTCCAGCCCGCCCACTAAGATCCAACAATGACCTGCTCCTTGCATCTCCGAGTATCACCTCTTCCCATGCTAGACTGCAGGACTTCTGTCGTGCAGCACCTACCCTCTGGAACACTCTCCCTCGTGCTGTCAGGCTTTGCCCTAATCTTTCTTCCTTTAAATGTTCCCTGAATACTTTTTTGTTCAGAGAAGCCTACCTCCCAACTCAGTAATAAATTAATTTCAATTACCTAACATTTCGCTCATCTACTCTGTATTAACGTCTTTCTCAACCTTGCAGTCCTCACCTCCTGTTTCTGAACCTCCTACCCTTTTAGATTGTAAGTTCCTATGGAAATAGGGCCCTCAATTCCTCCTGTATTTGTTTATAAATTTTTGTCTTGTCTCTTACATGTTTGATATCATTGTTTTATTTACATGCATTGTACCCATGGACAGTGCTGCGGAATATGTTGTTCATAAATAAAGTATAATAATAAAAATAATAATAATATTCAAATATTTTTTAATATCACATTCCTTCCCATTAATAAATAGTTTTATCTATTTCTAAATATCTCTTGCAGACTTTACCAACTAAGTTTTAAAATATTACTATACATATAAGCAAACTAATGAATAAAAAAATATATAATTTTGTGCTTGGCAGCAGTTCTCTAAAAGTTGTTGCAGCTATTGCCCATGAATGAATGCTGATGTCTCTATTTCTGTAACCAGTTCCTTACTCAGAAGTCTATTTGGCTGATATCTTGAATTACTTTGGATTCAGGCTAACCCTGCTCCATATCGTGAGTACATTGTTTTTTAGAGGTTGTCGTGGGGTCACGTCCTGGATTAAACTCAGAGTGCAAGGGTGTTGTTTAAGTTCACCCTAGCATTTGGGTCTTCTTCTGGACTTTTCCTAACCTGACACTATCCTTCGTCCCCCACATCCAATCGCTTTCTTCATCCTGCCGCAACCACCTACGCAATATTTCCAAGATTCGCCCTTTTCTGAGCGCTAAAACACCACAAAGCAAATAATCCACTCCTTTGCTATTTCCCGACTTGACTACTGCAATAACCTACTTACTGGCCTTTCTCTTTCCCACCTCTCACCCCTTCAATCCATCCTAAATGCCTCTGCCAGGCTTATCCACCTTTCCTGTCACTCTGTATCTTCTGCACCTCTCTGCGAGTCCCTTCATTGGCTCCCCATTCACAGCAGAATTAAATTCAAAATCCTCACCCTTACATACAAAGCTTGTAACGCTTGTGGGATACTCCTCTATCAGACCAAACTCAGCCAGTAGTCTTGTTATCCAGGCATCGAGCCGGAATGATAGGGAATATCCCAGAGCAGAGAAAGTTAGTAAGATGAGAAAGGCGGCACTCACCACAGGCAGGACAGTCCCCAGCGGCAACAGCAGAGCAGTCCAAGGATGAACCACTTAAAAGGGCAATCAGGCAGGCAGGGTTTGGCAACAGTAAAGCAGTCCAAGGGCACACCACTAGAATGGTCAGGAAGGCAGGGTTTGGCAACAGTAAAGCAGTCCAGTAGTTAAAGGATTAAGGCAGGTAGAGTAGTCAGACAGGCAGGTTCAGCAACAGTGATCAATCCAGCAGTTAAGGATTAAGGCAGGTAGAGTATTTAGACAGGCAGGTTCAGCAACAGTTATCAGGCACAAGAAAGAACGATCTGTCACACCCAGGAGCACACAAAGTAACGCCTTATACTTGGGCAGTGACAGATCATTCATTCCTTGAGCATTTAAATAGGCGCAGATTCGCTCCACTGAACTCAGACCAGCATCCGGAGCATGCAGCGATGACGTCAGCGCCACATGCACCCGGAGCCGACACTGCCCCTGGCAACGAGCAGGGAAGGAGACGCTGCTCCCCTAGCAATGGCTAGAGCGGTGCGGCGTGACAAAGCTCTCACCAACGTCGCTCCCCACTACCTATCCTCTCTAATCAACAAGTATACTCCAGCCCGCCCACTAAGATCCAACAATGACCTGCTCCTTGCATCTCCGAGTATCACCTCTTCCCATGCTAGACTGCAGGACTTCTGTCGTGCAGCACCTACCCTCTGGAACACTCTCCCTCGTGCTGTCAGGCTTTGCCCTAATCTTTCTTCCTTTAAATGTTCCCTGAATACTTTTTTGTTCAGAGAAGCCTACCTCCCAACTCAGTAATAAATTAATTTCAATTACCTAACATTTCGCTCATCTACTCTGTATTAACGTCTTTCTCAACCTTGCAGTCCTCACCTCCTGTTTCTGAACCTCCTACCCTTTTAGATTGTAAGTTCCTATGGAAATAGGGCCCTCAATTCCTCCTGTATTTGTTTATAAATTTTTGTCTTGTCTCTTACATGTTTGATATCATTGTTTTATTTACATGCATTGTACCCATGGACAGTGCTGCGGAATATGTTGTTCATAAATAAAGTATAATAATAAAAATAATAATAATATTCAAATATTTTTTAATATCACATTCCTTCCCATTAATAAATAGTTTTATCTATTTCTAAATATCTCTTGCAGACTTTACCAACTAAGTTTTAAAATATTACTATACATATAAGCAAACTAATGAATAAAAAAATATATAATTTTGTGCTTGGCAGCAGTTCTCTAAAAGTTGTTGCAGCTATTGCCCATGAATGAATGCTGATGTCTCTATTTCTGTAAAGAACTGAAGATTACTAAATTGTGTCTCACCTCTTTCCCCAGGGAATTAGGCTACTACTTTCTAGCCACATCTTGGTGTTCATCTATGGATCTTATGTCAAGAAGTTTAGTGTCCATCTTCCACTTAGTTGATCACTGAGGAGATAGGGTCAATTCCAGTCTTTCTAATCCTGTTTACATTTCTGTATTGGGAAAAGTTCAGATTGAATAAGAACAGATAGCGGGAAAATCAATCATATGATGTATGGACAGTAATGGCTTCGGCAATTATAATCCTTCCGACAATGGGATTTGCAATTTATTTCCACAAAAATGGGTGTTGATAAAGTGCAAAAATGGGATTTTCAACATGCTTGCATGTATTATAAGTCAATTTGGAATAATTGTACTATCTTGCACATGTGCTATACACTAGGGTCACATTTTAGTTGTGTATTTAAATATAAGGTCAAGATCACTGGTTATCAAACCTGCCCTCAGGTCTCCCCAACAGGCCAGGTTTTCAGGATTACCTTGGATGAGAGTAGGTAAAACAACCATGTTTACTAATCAGCTAATTATTTCACCTGTGCTCCAGTTCAGATATCCTCAAAATGTGGCCTGTTGGGATTTCAGTAATCAGCTTCCATTATCAGTTTTGAGCTCCATTGTGGGAAAATCGAGATCAACTCTAGTGTGAGTTATCAATCATGGTTGTGTTTTTGTTAACGAAAAATGAAAAAAAAAAAACCCCAGAAAGATTGGAAATGGTCCTATAGTTTGAAATTATGAGTAGATATATGGCATGTTTCTGAAGCTGAAAAAGTGAGAAACTTGAGTGTTTTTTTTTTTTTTTTTAAATTCATTTTTTAAGCCCTTCCAGTTAATCAGAATAGCCAGTGAATCAATTTAAAATAACCTGCCTATGCTATATGGACATAGTCTAAGATTATCATCTGTATTTGCTTACAGTTAGGTAAAAACATGACAATGTGTGTCTAAAGGGCATTATTGCTGGATTTAAAGGGACACCTAGTCCAATTTTATTTTCATGATTTAGATATACAGGGAGTGCAGAATTATTAGGCAAATGAGTATTTTGACCACATCATCCTCTTTATGCATGTTGTCTTACTCCAAGCTGTATAGGCTCGAAAGCCTACTACCAATTAAGCATATTAGGTGATGTGCATCTCTGTAATGAGAAGGGGTGTGGTCTAATGACATCAACACCCTATATCAGGTGTGCATAATTATTAGGCAACTTCCTTTCCTTTGGCAAAATGGGTCAAAAGAAGGACTTGACAGGCTCAGAAAAGTCAAAAATAGTGAGATATCTTGCAGAGGGATGCAGCACTCTTAAAATTGCAAAGCTTCTGAAGCGTGATCATCTAACAATCAAGCGTTTCATTCAAAATAGTCAACAGGGTCGCAAGAAGCGTGTGGAAAAACCAAGGCGCAAAATAACTGCCCATGAACTGAGAAAAGTCAAGCATGCAGCTGCCAAGATGCCACTTGCAACCAGTTTGGCCATATTTCAGAGCTGCAACATCACTGGAGTGCCCAAAAGCACAAGGTGTACAATACTCAGAGACATGGCCAAGGTAAGAAAGGCTGAAAGACGACCACCACTGAACAAGACACACAAGCTGAAACGTCAAGACTGGGCCAAGAAATATCTCAAGACTGATTTTTCTAAGGTTTTATGGACTGATGAAATGAGAGTGAGTCTTGATGGGCCAGATGGATGGGCCCGTGGCTGGATTGGTAAAGGGCAGAGAGCTCCAGTCCGACTCAGACGCCAGCAAGGTGGAGGTGTAGTACTGGTTTGGGCTGGTATAATCAAATATGAGCTTGTGGGGCCTTTTCGGGTTGAGGATGGAGTCAAGCTCAACTCCCAGTCCTACTGCCAGTTTCTGGAAGACACCTTCTTCAAGCAGTGGTACAGGAAGAAGTCTGCATCCTTCAAGAAAAACATGATTTTCATGCAGGACAATGCTCCATCACACGCGTCCAAGTACTCCACAGCGTGGCTGGCAAGAAAGGGTATAAAAGAAGAAAATCTAATGACATGGCCTCCTTGTTCACCTGATCTGAACCCCATTGAGAACCTGTGGTCCATTATCAAATGTGAGATTTACAAGGAGGGAAAACAGTACACCTCTCTGAACAGTGTCTGGGAGGCTGTGGTTGCTGCTGCACGCAATGTTGATGGTGAACAGATCAAAACACTGACAGAATCCATGGATGGCAGGCTTTTGAGTGTCCTTGCAAAGAAAGGTGGCTATATTGGTCACTGATTTGTTTTTGTTTTGTTTTTGAATGTCAGAAATGTATATTTGTGAATGTTGAGATGTTATATTGGTTTCACTGGTAAAAATAAATAATTGAAATGGGTATATATTTGTTTTTTGTTAAGTTGCCTAATAATTATGCACAGTAATAGTCACCTACACACACAGATATCCCCCTAAAATAGCTATAACTAAAAACAAACTAAAAACTACTTCCAAAACTATTCAGCTTTGATATTAATGAGTTTTTTGGGTTCATTGAGAACATGGTTGTTGTTCAATAATAAAATTAATCCTCAAAAATACAACTTGCCTAATAATTCTGCACTCCCTGTAGCATACAATTTTAAATAACTTTTGAATTTACTCCTATTATCAAATTTTCTCCATTCTCGTGGTATCTGATGAAAATCAGGGAGATAAACTTTCCCCATATGTCTGGAGCACAATGTGGCAGCAGTTCAAGAATATTATCCCTTTGCAAGAGTACTTGATGGCAGCACTATTTCCTGCCATATAGTGCTCCGCTCCAGACACCTACTTAGGCATCTCTTCAACAAAGAACACCATGGGAATAAAGCAAATTTGATAATAGAAGTAAATTGGAAACTTTTTAAAAATTGTATGCTCTGTCTGAATCAGAAAAGAAAAATTTTGGGTTTCAATATTTGTGCTCATATTACAAGTATTTGGTTAATTTTTTGCTTCATGCAATAATTTTTTGAGTGCTAAACAATGTGTTAAACATCTGCCCCATCACACTATTAACCTCCACAACTCCCATTGCAAGAATAACCCCTACACTGCTACAACAACATCACAAAAATACCCCATCTCTATTAACCCCATACACTGCTTAAAGGGACACTGAACCCACATTATTTCTTTTGTGATTCAGATAGAGCATGCAATTTTAAGCAACTTTCTAATTTACTCCTATTATGAAATGTTCTTCATTCTCTTGGTATCTTTATTTGAAAGGCAAAAATGTAAGTTTAGATGCCGGCCCATTTTTGGGTTGTTCTTGCTGATTGGTGGATAAATTCATGCACCAATAAGCAAGTGCTGCCCGATTGCTGGACCAACAATTGCCTGGCTTCTTAGCTTAGATGCCTCCTTTTTCAAATAAAGATAGCAAGAGAACGAAGAAAAATTGATAATAGGAGTAAATTAGAAAGTTGCATGCTCTATCTGAATAACGAAAGAAAAATTTGGGTTCAGTGTCCCTTTAAACCCCAAAGTGGCCCCTGTGCACAGGTTAATCCTGTAGTCAATGTAGCCTTCCTGGGTCTGAAAAAGACAACTTCCAGCAGGTTGACTCTAGCAATCTTTTGCACAACTCAAACCTGCTCAATGTATCAGGAACCTTCAGTGATGTCTATAAATGGAAATTATTTAGTACTGTGGCTTCTCTTCCTAAAAGTGGTCATCCAGCCAATATGACTCAAAGGACACACCGCACAATTCTCAATGAGGTAAAAATTAACCGTAGAGTGACAGCTAAAAACTTGAAGAAATCATTGGAACTGGTAAACATTTATTTGAATTAGTCTAGAATATGGAAAACATTGAACAGACAGATGAAACTAAGGTTGAGTTATTTTAGATGAACATGCAGCACTATGTATGGCATAAAATGGCACTGCTTACCAACATAAAAACATAATCATTGAGGGGGGAAAATGAATTCCCAAGTCTTTAAAGATATCCTACAGGATAATATCAGGGTGGCTGTGACCCAGTTCAGTAAAAGTTGGGTGATGCAGCAGGCCAATGATTCTAAACATTGAAATAAATTCACTACAGAATAGCTTCAAAAAAGAAAATACACCTTTTTTGTAGTGGCCCAGTCAGAGCTTAGACCTTAACCCCATAGAGATGCTGTAAAATGACCTTGAAAAAGCTGTTCACCCCAGACATCCTAAGAATATGGCTGAGCTTAAGCAGTTCTGTAAAGAAGAGTGGTCCCCCTCAACGTTGTGCAAGTCTAATCTGCAGCTACCGGAAATACTTGGTTGAGGTTATTGCTGCCAAAGGAGGATCAACTTTCTATTCAAGGGCTCCATTTATGAAGCAGTGAATATAATTGCTTGTGTGTTGTGAGCTTAAGCACATCGTGTTTCTCTATATTTGTAACTGTGATGAAGATGAGATGACATTGTATGACTAATTCATGCAGAAAACGAACTATTTCCAAAGGGTTCACATACTTTTCCTTTCAACTGTATATACTGTGTACTTTTGCACATGCCCAATAGTATCTGGTCCCTCAGAAAGTGTGCATATTTTGAGAATGAGGGTGTATTGGAAAGTTTTTTTTTTAAATTGCATGTTCTATCTAAATCATGACATTTTAATTTTGACTTAAGTGGCTCTTTAAAGACAATAGTCAATTACCTTTCTGTAGGGTTATATAAACATTATAATAACAAAGCATACTCTCTCAAACATGGCCTCTCTTGTCTGGCAGTTTTCCTGTTTGTTTTTTTTTAGATAGGTTCCCAGGGGCGGAACTACCATTGGTGCAGCAGGTGCAGTGGCACCAGGACCCAAGTGCTTGGGGGGCGGGGCCCATAGCAGCAAGTGTATATATGGGCATGTGCAGAATGTGTACAGTCCTAATTCAGATGAGCATTTTATTAGTGCAGGTTAGTGCTCAATCTGTCTATCTTCAAAATAATTATACAGAGCAGCATATATGTTATTACTACTGCTTGCTACTGAGCTAGTTTGGGGGGCCTCAAACATTTTTTACACCAAGGCCCACTGTGGAGTAGGTCTGCTACTGTATGTTCCCCTAATGTGAAATACATATAGATACATTTATTGAGCCAAACTGTTCTGCATTTAATATGCAAGAACCTTTTATTTATGATAATTACAAGTCAATAGACATCTACATAAATACGCTAAAGTACCTGCTATTGACCTCATATAGCAAGAGCTGCTACTTGGATAAAAGCTGACTAATTATATTCTGTAATTACTTCTTAACGTACCAAGGTGGCATGTTATCTCCTGATAAGTCTTCTAATTTTAATTCTTTATTATTTTCTTTGAAAAATCATTGTAATAAATTCTGTCTCATGAATATTTAACTTAAGGAATACAAAACTGCACACATTACCACAAATACAATTTCTATTGTTTCTGTAAAAATGAAATGAAATTGGAAATATTTAAGAAAGCAGATATTTAAATCAATGAATGTGATGAGATATTGTCAAAGGGATCTTTAACAATTGTATAACTATTTCTGCTTTTAAAATTGATACTATTCCGATAAGATGACTCACACAGGGTGACTTTCACTACCATCGACATGCCATCACTGTAATGAGATTAAATTACTTTTTCTGTATTTTCAAAGATTTAAAATTCATGAAATATATTGATTGCTGGAGATGTGCGAAAATAGATACAGTTTATCAACAGACAGCTAGATTGTTGACTACAAATGTGATCTTTAATGTTTGTGTGATGTGTGGGTGTGTATTTATATATATATATATATATATATATATATATATATATATATGAGCAAAGCAAGAGAAGATCACCAGCACTAATATACTGCAATAGGGTCACATAAATAGAGACAAAAACTCTACAATCAACGTATAAGGCCCAGATGGTCCTACAGTAATGTAATAAACTATATCACACTGCAAACCTAAAAGTACAATAGTGGTCTATGTATGTAACACACCAAATGATGCTTAAAGGCTTATACAAAATAGAAACAAAGAGCACAAATGTGAATGGATGCTTGTGCTGCTTACACGAGGATGCAGTGTACCCCTTACACTGTAAAGTATGATGAAATAAAGAGAGTATCACTCCTCTGATGAAGTTATTTTAAAACTTTGAAACACGTAAGGTGTATGTCAAGTGGGATGTTAAGTACGTATTAACTGGTAATTTTATTCTGCAGAGATGTGGATTTTAATGGTAAATCTGCAGCATTTTATATAAACTGTTCTTACGGTGGTTTTATATACAACATATTTCTCCAGTCCTGTTGGGATTTTGTATTGCCTATCACTTACCTCATACCTGATTGAGGTTAAAAAGTGTGAGTTTATACCTGTCTTTTAAAATAAATTATTGTTGCAATATACAGTATTACACTATGAGTTTTTGTATTTTCTTTCCATTGGATACATTATACTTTTAAGAACAACTATCTTCAGGAAGAGTCCACCTCCTACATTGAAACAACAGGCTGATGATAATCGGTGGCTTTGTGTTTCTCCTGAATGTTTTCCTTATCTCATAAGATTGAGGTACTAGCTGGTAAGCTTACATCCATTGCTTTGATTAGGATAAATCCACACTTGGAATATTGGTGAAGGTGGATCCACCCTACGCTAATGCACCTTTGGAATTACCATAACATATTATTACTATTTATAAGACTGTTTTCTCTGTGTGCTGTTGTCTATGGAGTCTCTCTTTATTTTATTTTATTATATATATATATATATATATATATATATATATATATATATATATATATATATATATATATATATATATATATATATATTAGAGAAACAGAGTAAAGCACTCACTGTGACAAAAATATTTATTTGTGACGTTTCGGGACCTCAAACGTCCCTTCTTCTGACAACACAAAAGTGCAAATGAACAAACTTATAAAGGCTTGTAAGCCCCTCCCTCATTCTGATCACCAATCATAGGAGACAGTGTGCAAACATCAGAGGGCTATAACATATACAGTGGGGCAAAAAAGTATTTAGCCAAAATTGTGCAAGTTCTCCCACTTAAGAAGATGAGAGAGACCTGTAATTTTCATCATAGGTATACCTCAACAATGAGAGACAAAATGTGGAAACAAATCCAGACAATCACATTGTCTGATTTGGAAATAATTTATTTGCATATTATGGTGGAAAATAAGTATTTGGTCACCTACAAACAAGCAAGATTTCTGGCTCTCACAGACCTGTATCTTCTTCTTTAAGAGGCTCCTCTGTCCTCCACTCATTACCTGTATTAATGGCACCTGTTTGAACTTGTTATCAGTATAAAAGACACCTGTCCACAACCTTAAACAGTCACACTCCAAACTCCACTATGGTGAAGACCAAAGAGCTGTCGAAGGACACCAGAAACAAAATTGTAGACCTGCACCAGGCTGGGAAGACTGACTCTGCAATAGGCAAACAGCTTGGTGTGAAGAAATCAACTGTTGGAGCAATAATTAGAAAATAGAAGACATACAAGACCACTGATAATCTCCCTCGATCTGGGGCTCCATGCAAGATCTCACCCTGTGGGGTCAAAATGATCACAAGAACGGTGAACAAACATCCCAGAACCACACGGGGGGACCTAGTGAATGACCTGCAGAGAGCTGGGACCAATGTAACAAAGGCTACCATCAGTAACACACTATGCCGCCATGGACTCAGATCCTGTAGTGCCAAACGTGTCCCCCTGCTTAAGCCAGTACATGTCCGGGCCCATCTGAAGTATGCTAGAGAGCATTTGGAAGATCCAGAAGCGGATTGGGAGATTGTCAAATGGTCAGATGAAACCAAAGTGGAACTGTTTGGTAGAAACACAACTCGTCGTGTTTGGTGGAGAAAGAATGCTGAGTTGCAACCAAAGAACACCATACCTACTGTGAAGCATGGGGGTGGCAACATCATGCTTTGGGGCTGTTTCCTGCAAAGGGAACAGGACGACTGATCCGTGTACATGAAAGAATGAATGGGGCCATGTATCGTGAGATTTTGAGTGCAAACCTCCTTCCATCAGCAAGGACATTGAAGATGAAACATGGCTGGGTCTTTCAGCATGACAATGATCCCAAACACACTGCCCGGGCAATGAAGGAGTGGCTTCGTAAGAAGCATTTCAAGGTCCTGGAGTGGCCTAGCCAGTCTCCAGATCTTAACCCCATAGAAAACCTTTGAAGGGAGTTGAAAGTCTGTGTTGCCCAGTGACAGCCCCAAAACATCACTGCTCTAGAGGAGATCTGCATGCAGGAATGGGCCAACATACCAGCAACAGTGTGTGACAACCTTGTGAAGACTTACAGAAAACGTTTGACCTCTGTCATTGCCAACAAAGGATATATAACAAAGTATTGAGATGAACTTTTGATATTGACCAAATACTTATTTTCCACCATAATTTGCAAAAAAATTCTTTCCAAATCAGACAATCTGATTGTCTGGATTTGTTTCCACATTTTGTCTCTCATAGTTGAGGTATACCTATGATGAAAATTACAGGCCTCTCTCATCTTCTTAAGTGGGAGAACTTGCACAATTGGTGGCTGACTAAATACTTTTTTTCCCCACTGTAGGTAGCCCAACTGTGCATAAAGTATACACTTGAATAAAATCCTGTGGTGAAGGACTCCTGGTGCTGCTGCTATCATTTGTTGTTACTCACAGCCAGCAGCACAGCTTTCAGAGACTAAGGTAGTTGACTTCAGACAAGCCTGGGTGCAAAGTCTGAAGGGAAAATTACAAAACAAAATTATTAAAGCAACACAGAAAGTCAGGCACTCTCTTGCAAACACACAGCTAGATTAAAAGTGGAAGAGTTATTCCCAGGACCATGTCAAAGTCTTAATGCCTGCCTTCAACCAAACATGCTGGGATACAAACAAGGGTGACAAGATCAATGGCTTTTTATTTCTGTACTTTACAGAGACTTCTGCAAGTGCAGGTTACTGTTGCAGGCTGTTGGCTAAGAAAATATTACTAGTTTGTAACACTAAATCTCCATGCATAGGCCTAGATAAACAAAGTATTAGTATAACTAACCAATGACAACAGGTCAACTGTAACACTTTAAAACTGCATAAGCATTGTGTGATATGTAGATAATGTATACACAGCTCAGCACCTGATGACTCCCTCTGGGTGGTTCATGTCATACTGGAGCAACGGCAAATGCTCCCAACTTGTAACTAAGAAAGTGCTAAGTCCATAGCATGTAAAATTATTTTGAAATTTATTTAAGCTTATAGACAGACAGGTAAATATGCAAAGTGTTGTGTTTGCAGGTCCTTAATCAAGCACGATTAAGCGCCTGTGAGCCCCAAACATCACACATTTACCTGTCCGTCTATATTCTTAGATAAATTTAGATATAATTTTAAGTTCTGTGGACTTTGCACTTTCTTGGCTGTGTGAAATGTGTTAAAAAAATCATAACTGTTATCCAAAATCAGATCTCCTCAATTAACTATGATTTACTCCAACAGCAAGCATGGGCATTCACATAATTTTTTCCAAGGCAGGGGCAAAAAAATATAATAGTTTTTATTTAATATTTTATGAAAAATATGTTTTATCAAGTTATGTGAGAGTTGGTTTTAAATGCTACACAAACATTATTTGTAGCCATCACTCACACAACTTGATAAATACCTTTTATTTACTATTTAATAAACATGTTTTATAAAGTCCTGTGAGTGTTAGCTATAAATAGTATTAGTATAAATGTTGTAGAATAAAAAGGCTGAAGCTTCAATCATTTCTTACTTTTTGACAGAAATCAGTTCAGCAGCAATCCTCAGTCATTCCACAGTCACTGCCTGTGACACTTCTGACTCCTCTCCAAATCAACCTG
The DNA here is from genome assembly GCF_027579735.1 of Bombina bombina. Taxonomy (NCBI): domain Eukaryota; kingdom Metazoa; phylum Chordata; class Amphibia; order Anura; family Bombinatoridae; genus Bombina; species Bombina bombina. Next base: position 912,977,502 of record NC_069502.1, on the reverse strand, counting down.
TTCCTTCCATACCCCCACCTCACCACATGTGCCTGCCTGGTGGCACAACTGTCTGGGGCAGGTTGAGCAGGTCAGTAATGAACAGGTAACCATTAGGAGCTAATAATTAGGACTGTAAGTCTATCACATGTGGTGAGCTCCAGCTGAACAAAGCTGCGGGGTGGCATGCTCTTGATGCCTGTAAGTCTGGCTGTGTCCTGATCCTGGTCGTGGTTTTATGACAGTAGTAAAAGAACACTGTACAGGCCTGACAGTGATTTGCCTGCTGTTGAGTGGGGATAGCTCATGGGGACCTAACTGTTGTGTTGGTCACATGTGAGCATCTTAATATTTGTGGGGGTGCACACCGAAGAGCCATTCCCCTTTGTATTGCTGCCAGTGGTGTGGAGGAGAAAGAGACACACGTCTGAGCTTTCGAAAAATGTAATATGTCCTTCTATAAATCATGAGGAGGGCATACAAATCCAGCGGAGTAACACCCATAATTGCAAGTAACCCTAATATCTGGCCCATCACCACCATAAATGCCTGTAATGGCTGATCCAACCACCTCACTACTATGCTAATCATAAACTCAATCCCTTCACAAATGTCAAGAACAAATATGACCAGTAGTTTAGAATATTGGTCAGCATTGTGCTATATCCTGGAGGGCAGTGATTGTCTGCAAAGGTGCTCTGTAACATGCTTATAAACACAGGCACGCACACTCAAACATGTGCAGACACACATCCAAGCAAGAGAAGACGCACACACTCACCTGGACACAAATACTCACTTGTGCATGCACACACTTACACAGACACATGCACACACATACACAGATGCATGCACACATATATATATTATTATCAGGTATTTGTAGAGCGCCAACAGGTTACGCAGCGCTATGAACATGGGTGGTATATAAAAAACGATTGCAGGGATCAAATGGGGAGAGAGGGTCCTGCCGAGAGTTGCACTGTTGTAGTCGGCTCTTATGAAGGTGAACTACAAACAGCTGGGCTCATAGGCTTACATGCTATGGGGTTTTAGGGGATAGCAGTGGAGATAGGAAGGTTAGTGTAAGTTGTAAGCGTCCCTGAATAGTAGAGACTTCAGGGAGCACTTGAAGCTTTTAAAACTAGGTGAGATTCTTGTGGAGCGAGGCAGAGAGTTCCATAAGATGGGAGCCAGTCTTGAGAAATCTTGTAGACTGGAATGTGAGGAGGTAACAAGAGAGGAGGAGAGTAGGAGATCATGAGCGGAGCAAAGGGGACGGGAGGGAGAGTATCTGGAGACAAGGTCTGAGATGTAGGGAGGAGCAGTGCAATTGAGGGCTTTGTGTGTCAGAGTGAGAATTTTGTGTTTAATCCTGGAGGCAAGAGGAAGCCAGTGAAGGGATTGGCACAGAGGTGCGGCAGATGAAGAGCGACGTGCAAGGAAGATGAGCCTGGCAGAGGCATTCATTATGGATTGTAAAGGAGCTAGGTGGCAGCTAGGGAGACCAGAGAGGATAGAGTTGCAGAAGTCGAGGCAGGAAACGATGAGAGTGTGAATTAAAATCTTTGTTGTGTCTTGTGTAAGGAAATGTGGGAAATAGGGCGGTAGTTGGATGGGGAGGTTGGATCAAGAGAAGGTTTTTTGAGGATAGGGGTGACTAATGCATATTTAAGAGATGTGGGAACTACAGATATACCAGTGCTGATGGAGAGGTTAAAGATGTGTGTGAGTATAGGGGTAAGGGTAGAAGAGAGGGAGGGGAGTAGTTGTGAGGGGATGGGGTCGAGGGGACATGTAGTGAGGTGAGAGATAGTATAAGGGCAGAAACTTCATCCTCTGTAACAGGGGCAAAAGAGCTAAATTTATGCCTATGTAGGTTTTGGATGATTGTGAGCTTTTGAGGGGGTGGGGGACCGGTAATATGTTGAGAGCTGATTTCATTTCTAATGAAGTTGATTTTGTTGTTGAAGTAGCTGTCAAAATCTTGGGCTGAGAGAAAAGTTGTGGTGCGAGGTGGGGGTGGGTGGAAAAGAGTATCGAATGTGGAGAACAGACGTTTTGGGTTTGAAGAAAGAGTAGAGATAAGAGTAGAGAAGTATTGTTGCTTATATAGATTAAGGGCAGAATATTAAGAGTTCAAGATGAAATTATAGTGAAAAATGTCAGCAGAACTCCGAGATTTCCTCCAGTGTCGCTCAGCAGTACGGGAACATCTGCATAGGTACCGTGTCAGAGGAGTATGCCAGGGTTGAGAATGAGTATATGTTTTCCGAGCTATGGTAGGTGGGGCCAGGTTATCAAGGACCGATGTAAGGGCAGAGTTATAGTTGCAGATGGATTAATCAGGACAGGAAAAGAAGGGTATGGAAAAGAGAAGAGGTTCAAGAGAGCTAGCTAGCTGTTGCTGATCTAATGACTTGATTCTTCTGTGAAGTTTAGTGTGAGGGGAAGAAGGAGGGAGAGTTGCAGGGAGGGAGGTGATGGTACAAGTGAGGAGGTGGTGGTCAGAAAGAGGAAAATGTGAGTTTGTGAAGTTTGAGATAGTGCATCGATAACTGAAAATCAGATCAAGGGAGTGACCATCTTTGTGAGCGGGAGAGTCAGTCCATTGTGACAGGCCGAGAGAGGAAGGGAGTTGCAGAAGTTGTTTTGCAGAGGAGGCAGAGGGATTATCAACAGGGAGGTTGAAGTCACTGAGAATAAGGGCAGGGGTATCCGAGGAAAGGAAGTAAGGTAGCCAGGCAGCAAAGTGATCTAGAAATAGAGTTGCGGAGCCAGGGGGGCGGTATATGACTGCAACGCGTATAGAGAGGGGAGAGAATAAGCTAATCATGTGTGTTTCGAATGAAGAAAATGTGAGGGAAAAGATGGGCTATATTTGTTGAAAGGTGAAAAGAGAGGAAAGTAAAATACCAACACCACCTCCTTGTCTATTGTCAGACCTAGGAGTGTGGCTGAAGTGGAGACCCACATGTGACAGTGCAGCAGAGAAAGCAGTGTCTGAAGGAGAGAGCCAGGTTTCTGTGAGAGCCAGAAGATTGAGAGAGTGGGAGATAAAGAGGTCATGGATAGAAGTGAGTTTGTTGCAAACAGAGCGAGAGTTCCATAGTGCAGAAGTGAAGGGGGTGGTGGCTTTATATGCAAGAGGAATAAAGTTTTAAGGATTAAGGTTACCAGAGTTTTGTTTTTGACGTCTATTGAAGGGCACACATGGGTGTGCAGGGCAGGGAAGTTGTGGGGGACCAGGATTAGGGGAAATGTCACCAGCAGCTAGTACGTGCAAGAGGGAGAGTGACATGAGATGAGATGCAGATTTGCAGTAGTGAGATTTTTGTGATGAGTTGCAAGGGGGAGGCTTTAGGAATGTGTGAAGTTCATGAATACAAAAGTAAGGTGAGGTTAAGAGAGATGGGCTAATGAGCAATGCAGGTGGTGAGGGGTAAGGAGTAATTGAGTAAAGTAGTTTGTTGAACAGACAAAAGGTGTCAAAAAGGGATAATAAGATATTTTGCATTTTTTTTACAAAATAGACAGTGTATAAAACTCAGTAAAAAACCCCCAAAACTTGCCTTATCCCTTGTCCAATCCTTGTTGAATTATTGTATAATTTGTTGTGCCTCGATTATAAATGTTAAATTAATTCTTGTATAAGAGATGTGAACAGATGATCTTACACTATTGCTATCTAATCTACATTGCTAGCCCCTGCATTGCTTTCCCCATAGCAGCGTTACATTTATAGGCCAGAGCATTCAGCTGAATGCAATAAATTAGGTAATGACCTGATCAAAGACAGTCAAAAAGCCAATTGGGAAAATTTGATTCAGGGTGAGATAAGTTAAAAATAACAGACAATATAATTTGGGGGAGGCTGTGGTTAAACCAATAGTGATATTATAAATTTAGGAATTAAAACAAGTATTTGTAAGCTTTGAACATCACATAGATAAAGGCAAGATATCAGAAGGGTAAATACACAAACACTCACATACACACACTAGGAAATTAAATGGCTAAAATTCCAAATAATGACAGTGTTAAAGACCTCCCTCCTTTAAAAATCATTGAAATTCTGAAATTAAATGCCCCACCCACAGAATTTAATAAAACATTAAATTTTTTTTGTAACTGTAACTTACTTAATGATTTTAAATAGAGTTGAACAACTAGAACATATTTTACAAATCAGACACAAATAGCAAATTCCATCGTATAATTCTGCAGTGATTTATCTTACGAAATTACAAAACAATTGACAACTACAGAATTAAATACTGTGCCGGCTGTCCATTAATTTTACTGCATAATCTTATTTTCTACAGCTATTGATTAGACTGCTCATGTAAGCCTTCAGCAATCTTTCTGCAGATAACTTATTCCATTCTAGTATGCCATATTTTAAGGTCTATGAATTTGATAGTGTTTTCAGACTACATGACCCATACTTGGGTTATACGATATTAAAGAGACATACTAGTTCAATAATAAAGGGCTAGATTATGAGTGGAATGCTATTTAGAGCTTTTGCTCTCTCGCTAACTGTGCTAGATGTAAGCTTTATGTGCGCGTCGGGTTGCACTCGTATTGCAAGTTTAAAGTAAACTGTTTTTGCTTGCACTAAGCCGATGCATGCAAAAAGCCGAACTTAGAATATTGCGTGTGTGATAACGTATTCCCTCCTAGAAGTTAATGGAGCAAAAAAATAGAAAAAAAAAACTAACACCCCACTCTCGTGCAAACAGGATTGAATATTCTTAAGTGCACTAACCTGACATAAAAATATGAATACTTAACATTCCAATGGTTTTCACATAGCAGAATGTTTTCTATTTGTTCATAAATATATATTTATATAAATATATGATAGTTTGGTGCTAAAATATATATAAATACATAGATACATGATTATATATAGGAATATATATTTAAAAATACATAGAACATTTTCTGCTATGTGCAAAACATTGAAATGTGAAATATCTACAGTAAATACATAGTTAAAACCTTTATTAAATATGAATATTGCATAAATATGATTTTACATGTTTTCATCCACTTAGCTGCAAAGGGCTCAAATGCACTTTTATATATATATGTCTATATATGTGTACAAATGTATTTATGTGTTTTTAGTTATGTATGTATATATATATATATATATATATATATATATAAAATACATTTATACCCATATAAATACATAAATACATCTGTAAACAAACACACACACAAATTATATATATATATACATACATTCACATATTAAGACATGTATATGTATGTATCTCAATGTAAAAGCCCTTTGACTTTTTTTCTAACACCTGAGACCTCATGTTTTTAAAACCTTTAAAACTTTTTTGTGCAATATTATTTTGAACCCCTTAACGACCAAGGACATACCAGGTACGTCCTACAAAAAACGGTCATTAACAAGGTACGTCATTGGGGGTTTCAAGCGGTGTGCGATCGTGATTGCTTCCTTCCGCTTTCAGGGTATTGCAGCGATACCTAAATATTGATGAAATACCCTTTCCTAAGCAACCGATGCAGAGAGGGCCACTCTGTGGCTCTCTCTGCATCGGCCAGCAATAGTGGTGATCGTTGGTGGTGTGGGAGGGCTTGGAGGGAGGTGGGTGGGCGGCCTTTTGCTGGAGGAGGTGGGAGGAGGGCGGGAAGGGCACGCTACATCACGGTAGTGAGTGGGAAGTAGGGAAGAGGGGGAAGGAGGAGAGGGGGATCCTATGTGGGATCCATGTTTGTAAAGGGATCTGGGAGGGGTGGTGCTAATGAAGGGGGTAGCTACACTACAGAAAAAAGAGAGCTATTTGAGAGGGGTCAGGGAGGGATCAGTGGGTGGGATGTGTCAGGTGGGAGGCTGATTTCTACACTAAAGCTAAAATTAACCCTACAAGCTACCTAATTGACCCCTTCACTGTTGGGCATATTAAGTGTGGTGTGCAGCGGCATTTAGCGGCCTTCTAATTAGCAAAAAGAAAATGTCTGCTATTTCTGAACAAAGGGGATCCCAGAGAAGCGTTTACAACCATGTGTGCCATAATTGCACAATCTGTTTGTAAATAATCTCAGTGAGAAACCTAAAGTTTGTGAAAAATTAACGATTTGTTTTATTTTATTTAATTTGGCGGTGAAATGATGGCATGAAATATACCAAAATGGGCCTAGATCAATGCTTTGGGTTGTCTACTAAAAAAATATATACATGTGAAGGGTTATTCAGGGATAACTGAAAGATATCAGTGTTTCAATGTAACTATCGCTAATTTTGAAAAGAAAAAATGGTTTGGAAATAGCAAAGTGCTACTTGTACTTATTGCCCTATAACTTGCAAAAAAAGCATAGAACATGTAAACATTGGGTACTTCTAAACTCAGGACAAAATTCAGAAACGATTTAGAATGTGTGTTTTTTGGTGGTTGTAGATGTGTAACAGATTTTGAGGGTTAAAGTTAGAAAAAGTGTGTTTTTCAATTTTTTCTTCATATTTTATAAAAATTTTATAATTTTTTGATAGAAAATTATATGATATGATGAAAATAATGGTATTTTTAGAAAGTCCATTTAGTGGCGAGAAAAATGGTATATAATATGTGCGGGTACAGTAAATGAGTAAGAGGAAAATTACAGCTAAGCACAAACACCGCAGAAATGTAAAAGCAGCCCTGGTCCTTAATGGTAAAAAAAATTAAAAATCGTCTGCTCACTAAGGGGTTAAATCATTTTTATTAGGTAGTGTTATTAAGAGTGTAACTGTAATTTATAATGTATGCCGCTTCTTTAGCCAGTCCACATGTGCAGCTGCTGCTCTGGGGACGCCTTATTCCCCAGTCCTCATGTTATGCTCCTTGGGTTGGGTAAGGCCACACCTGAAGTATACACTATGACTATACTACATAACACAAATATACAAAACATGCACACACACTCCCTCACTCAAACTCACAGTAACACAGTTATATAGGTTCCAAATATAATGCAGTCGTTTATTAATGTTGTTTTTTAATAAAAAAAAATAATAATAATAACCAACATTTACTGTGTTTAAAAGGGGCATGCTTGTAGGGAAATAAACTACCATAGCAAAAATTATTGGTAAAATCTCACCTTGAAAATTAAGTACAGTTATAAACATTGTAGTTTTAAAGCATGTTTTGGAGAAGGGTGGTAAAGTTAAAAAGGTGAAAATAGTTAAGTATAGAAAACTAGCCCAAATAGTTTTTTGTCTATAGATGAGGCATTTAAAAGGAATACAACAACAGAGGAGGGGTTTGGTTAAGCACACCACCTGTGGAAAAAAAACCTTTTATATATTAGCACACATATTGTGGGAGTGCTTCCAAAGTGACCAAAATAACAAAACAACACAACAACAAGTATTGGCGCACATCCAAACACTTAAGGCCACATTATAACATATTTATATATACTTCAAACAATATATTTGTCTGCTAAATATTCTTTAAATTGTTAAAATAAAATTGGGATCATTGTCTCACAATATTATTAACATATATTTATTGTGGTGTGTATATATATATATATATATATATATATATATATATATAAAGCTAGGGACTTTCATTCTGAGCAGACATGAGCCCCTATTTATCAACCTGTCAACTTACTTGCATTCGCCGGCACCAATACGCTCGCCTAAGATCGTCTAACATCACTGCCGCGGACCTGAATATGTTCTCCAAAGTTACCAAAAAAGCTGTCAAAAAGCCGTGCACCAAGTACGGCGCGATGAGCAGCGGACAGTTGTTAACTAACAGTCATCGATCTCGCTGCTCTTCGGCTTTTTCCCAGCTTTATTGGTACCTTGTCACTAAACACCCACACTATACTAAACTGTTTTACCCCTATCCCACTGCTCATGGACCCCGCCACAACTAAATAAAGTTATTAACCCCTAAACCGCCGCTCCTGGAGCCCTACCGCCACCTACATTATACTTATTAACCCCTAATCTGCTGCCCCTACACCACCGCCACCTACATTATGTTATTAATCCCTAATCTGCCGCCCCTTCACCATCACCACCTACATTATGTTATTAACCCCTAATCTGCCATCCACTACACCGCCGCCACCTACATTATGTTATTAACCCCTAATCTGCCATCCCCAACGTCGCCGCCCCTATATTAAATTTTTTTTAACCCCTAAACCTAAGTCTAACCCTAACACCCCCTAACTTAAATATAATTAAAATAAATATAAATACAATTACTATCATTAACTACATTATTCCTATTTAAAACTAAATACTTACCTGTAAAATAAACCCTAAGATAGCTACAATATAACTAATAGTTACATTGTATCTATCTCAGGGTTTATTTTTATTTTACAGGCAAGTTTGTATTTATTTTAACTAGGTAGAATAGTTACTAAATAGTTATTAACTATTTAATAACTACCTAGCTAAAATAAATACAAAAGTACCTGCAAAATAAAACCTAACCTAAGTTACAATTACACCTAACACTACACTACAATTAAATACAATTAAATAAATTAAAAACAATTAACTAAATTATATACAATTATCTAAAGTACAACCCCCCCACTAAATTACAGAAAATAAAAAACAAATTGCAGAAATTTAAACTAATTACACCTAATCTAATAGCCCTATCAAAATAAAAAGCCCCCCCAAAATAAAAAAAAAACCCTAGCATAAACTAAACTACCAATAGCCCTTAAAAGGGCCTTTTGCGGGGCATTGCCCCAAAGTAATCAGCTCTTTTACCTGTAAAAAAAATACAAACAACCCCCCCAACAGTAAAACCCACCACCCACATAACCAACCCCCCCAAAAAAATACTAACTAAAAAATCCTAAGCTCCCCATTGCCCTGAAAAGTGCATTTGGATGGGCATTGCCCTTAAAAGGGCAGTTAGCTCTTTTGCAGGCCCAAAGCCCTAACCTAAAAATAAAACCCACCCAATACACCCTTAAAAAACCTAACACTAACCCCCTGAAGATCGACTTACCGGGAGACGTCTTCATCCAAGCCGGGCAGAAGTGGTCCTCCAGACGGGCAGAGGTCTTCATCCAAGCCAGGCAGCAGTGGTCCTCCAGATGGCAGAAGTCTTCATCCAGACAACATCTTCTATCTTCATCCATCTGGCGCGGAGCGGGTCCATCTTCAACACATCTGACGCGGAGCATCCTCCTCGGCCGACGACTACCCGACGAATGAAGGTTCCTTTAAGTGACATCATCCAAGATGGCGTCCCTTAGATTACGATTGGATGATAGAATTCTATCAGCCAATCGGAATTAAGGTAGAAAAAATCCTATTGGCTGATGCAATCAGCCAATATGATTGAACTTCAATCCTATTGGCTGATTGGAACAGCCAATAGAATGCAAACTCAATCCTATTGACTGTTTCAATCAGCCAATAGGATTGAAGTTCCTTAATTCCGATTGGCTGATAGAATTCGGAATTCCAATCGGAATCTAAGGGACACCATCTTGGATGACGTCACTTAAAGGAACCTTCATTCGTTGGGTAGTCGTCGGCGGAGGAGGATGCTCCACGTCGGATGCCTTGAAGATGGACCCGCTCCGCGCCGGATGGATGAAGATAGAAGATGCCGTCTGGATGAAGACTTCTGCCCGTCTGGAGGACCACTTCGCCCCCGGCTTGGATGAAGACTTCTGCCCATCTGGAGAATCACTTCGCCCGGCTTGGATGAAGACGTCTCCCAGTAAGTTGATCTTCATGGGGTTAGTGTTAGGTTTTTTTAAGGGTGTATTGGGTGGGTTTTATTTTTAGGTTAGGGCTTTGGGCCTGCAAAAGAGCTAACTGCCCTTTTAAGGGCAATGCCCATCCAAATGCTCTTTTCAGGGCAGTGGGGAGCTTAGGTTTTTTTAGTTAGTATTTTTGGGGGGGGTTGGTTGTGTGGGTGGTGGGTTTTACTGTTGAGGGGGTTGTTTGTAATTTTTTTTACAGGTAAAAGAGCTGATTACTTTGGGGCAATACCCCGCAAAAGGTCCTTTTAAGGGCTATTGTTAGTTTAGTTTAGGCTAGGGTTTTTATTTTTATTTTGGGGGGACTTTTTTATTTTGATAGGGCTATTAGATTAGGTGTAATTAGTTTAAATTTCTGTAATTTGTTTATTATTTTCTGTAATTTAGTGTTATTTTTTTTTGTACTTTAGATAATTGTATATAATTTAGTTAATTGTTTTTAATTTATTTAATTGTATTTAATTGTAGTGTAGTGTTAGATGTAATTGTAACTTAGGTTAGGTACAGGTACGTTTGTATTTATTTTAGCTAGGTAGTTATTAAATAGTTAATAACTATTTAATAACTATTCTACCTAGTTAAAATAAATACAAACTTGCTTATAAAATAAAAATAAACCCTAAGATAGAAACAATGTAACTATTAGTTATATTGTAGCTAGATTAGGGTTTATTTTATAGGTAAGTATTTAGTTTTAAATAGGAATAATTTAGATAATAATTGTAGGTTTTATTTAGATTTATTTAAATAATATATAGGTTAGGGGGTGTTAGGGTTAGACTTAGGTTTAGGGATTAATACATTTAGAATAGTGCCTGCGACATAGGGGGTGGCAGATTAGGGGTTAATAACATAATGTAGGTGGCGGTGGGCTCCGTGAGTGGCGGTTTAGGGGTTAATAAGTATAAAGTAGGTGGCGGCGGTGTAGGGGGCGACAGATTAGGGGTGTTTAGACTCGGGGTACATGTTAGGGTGTTAGGTGTAAACATAACTTTATTCTCCCATAGGAATCAATGGGATATCGGGCAGCAGCGAACATGAGCTTTCGCTGCTTTCAGACTCCCATTGATTCCTATGGCATCCGCCGCCTCCAGGGTCGGCGGATTGAAAACCAGGTACACTGGGCAGAAATAGTGCTGAGCGTACCTGGTGGATATTTGTTAACTTCCAAAAGTAGTCAGATAGTGCCGAATTTGCATTCGGAACATCTGTAATGACGTAAGCATCGATCTGTGTCGGACTGAGACCGGCGGATCGTATGTTACGTCGCAAAATTCTACTTTTGGCGATCTGTAGGCTTTCATAAATATGGAGAATCAAGGTCTCCACAATAAAGCTGCGGTATTCCAGCGTATTTGCGATTGACGGCTTGATAAATAGGGGCCATGGTTTGAGACATAGTACTGCAGTGTTGGAATTCTGTATTTGGATATTAGAATCGAATGACTCAGCCCAGCAAAGCTAAACTGATTAGTGTTAGGACCAGTCTATTTTGGGACACCTTGTAAGTCGTGACTGGCTTAGCAGAATATGGCCATATTGTGTGACTAAGATCCCATTTTTATTTAAAGCATATTTAACAGGCAAAACTTTTTGCAGCATAAATATATGTTAATAATATTGTGAGACAATGATCCCAATTTTATTTTAACAATTTAAAGAATATTTAGCAGACAAATATACTGTTTGAAATATATACAGTATAAATATGTTATAGTGTTTGGATGTGCGCCAATACTTGTTGTTGTGTTGCATTTAAAAGGAAATATGATTAACTTTTAATGTTTTTATGGTTAATAGGAGATATTTAAATCACCATTTAAGTTAATGACAAGGAGTCACAATTTAAGACTAGAGAAAGGTAAATTTTATTACAAGACTCATATTTTGTATTATTATTAATATTATATAATATATATTGTTTTCTATTCTCAGAGTGAACACAACTGTCTCCATATTGAGTCAAAACTATGATAAATTCTTAAATGCATAATGTTATTTCACATCTTGACAATGAAATGGTTTATTTCATATAAACGTGCATTCAGGCTTCATGAACCATTACATGAACATGAAAAGCCAAATACATTCTTGTATGTAATGGACAAACAACAAATAATTGCTTAATGAAATTGATTTGTTCATTCAGTTGTGCCATTTGGCACCAAAAAGGGTGCAGGAAGGAATGTGTGAGGGGTTATGGTTTAGTTAATCAACTCCTTTGTAATGTTGATGTACAAGGGGTCTGACCATTTATGTGTTCATCATCCCCTGTCCAATTCTGTCATAATATTACTAATCATTGATGTTAGGTACAGCTATCCAAGCACTATGTTTAATTTTAATCATACAGACTAAAGATGGAGGTGGGGGACTAGAGGAGGCTCAGGCATTTTTATCACTTTGACTAGATATATTGGAACTTGCAGTTGTGTGACTTTTGTGCCTCTGTGAGCTAGTCATTGACTCAAATTCCACCAGAGAGTTGAATATTCTGTTAACATTGAAAGAAAGGTTCTTTCAATTGTTGGAATCCTATAATGTAAGATTTTTGTTTTGTATTAGTTGCCTATCGGCTAGATTGCGAGTTTTGCGTTATGAGCGGCTCAGTGCTAACTTGCCAGTTATTGTCACCGCTCACCTCCTTATATCGCTGCTATTACAGGTTTGCAAAAACCCGGCGTTAGCAGGCAATATGTGAGCATTGAGCAAAATTGTGCTCCATACCGCACTCAAATACCAGTGCTGCTTTGAGCTGGTTTTACGTGCTCGTGCACGATTTCCCCATAGACATCAATGTTATTATTAACTATTTACTAGCTACCTAGTTAAAATAAATACAAATTTACCTGTAAAATAAAACCTAACCTGTCTTACACTAACACCTAACCTTACACTACAATTACATAAATTACATTAATTAAATACAATTAACTAAATTACAAAAAAACCCCCACTAAATTACACCAAATAAAAAAGAAATTATCAAATATTTAAACTAATTTCACCTAATCTAATAGCCCTATCAAAATAAAAAAGTCCCCCCAAATTAAAAAAACCCTAGCCTAATCTAAAGTGCCAATAGCCCTTAAAAGGGCCTTTTTCAAGACATTGCCCCAAAGAAATCAGCTCTTTTACCTGTAAAAAAATAATACAAACAACCCTCCAACACTAAAACCCACCACCCACACAACCAACCCCCCCAAATAAGATCCTATCTAAAAAAAGCTCCCCATTGCCCTGAAAAGGGCATTTGGATGAGCATTGCCCTTAAAAGGGCATTTAGCTCTTTTTCAGCCCAAACCCTAGGCTAAAAATAAAACCCACCCAATAAACCCTTAAAAAAACCTAACACTAACCCCCGAAGATCCACTTACAGTTTTGAAGACCGGACAACCATCCTCAACGAAGCCGGGAGAAGTCTTCATTCAAGCGGCAAGAAGTCCTCAATGAAGCCGAGAGAAGTCTTCATCCAAGTGGCAAGAAGTGGTCCTCCAGACTGGCAGAAGTCTTCATACAGGCGGCATCTTCTATCTTCATCCTTCCGATGCGCGGAGCATCCTCTTCTTCCGACGGCTCTTCAAGAATGAATTCTCCTTTAAATGACATCATCCAAGATGGCGTCCCTTGAATTCCGATTGGCTGATAGAATTCTATCAGCCAATCGGAATTAAAGGTGAGAAAATCCTATTGACTGATGCAATCAATGGAAGATGCAAATGGTAAACCATGGAAAAGTCATTAATCCTCCTCAGTTTTCTTATAGACACCACCTACGCTACTCTCAGTCTGCCTTTAGACAAAGTCCAAGCCATCAAAAAACAAATTTCTGTTCTGAATAATAATTTTATTCTGTGCAGCAAAATTGCTCGTATGATAGGATTACTATTCTCTTCAATTCAAGCTATTTTTCCTGTTCCACTTCATTAAATAGACAATTCTCATATGCTAAATCACTTGAAACTGATGCAGTATAACTGTATAAAGCTGACTGGAAAATATCACCTGAGCATCTCTATGTAAAAAAGGAAGATATTTTACCTCACAATTTCCTCAGCTCAGCAGAGTAAGTTCTGTGTAAAAAGATATACTTCAGCAGCTGCTTAGCTGCAGGTAAAAAAAAGAAAAAAAAAAAGAAAATAGCAGCCAATCAGCATCAGCAGTGCTGAGGTCATGAACTCTTTTACTGTGATCTTATGAGATTTCACTTAACTCTCATAAGATTTCATAGTAAACTTCCTTAAACTGAATAGAGAAAAAATATGTGCACGAAGCTCACTCCCTTGCCTGTCCCAGGACAGACATACTGATTTGCTGCTTAAAGTCCTTTGCAATGGGGTTTGAATACTTAGGACATTTTGAGCTAAAATATCTTTGTTTTTTACATAGAGATGTTCAGGTGATATTTTCTAGTCAGCTTTTTACAGCTATGCTGCATCACTTTCAAGTGTTTCAACATTTGGGTATCATGTCCCTTTAAAGAGCGTATTCCTATTGCATAACCTTGACATCAGATGCCAGAGAAGAAACATGTTTGAATGTTTTAGATTTTATTGTTATGCTTTTATTGTTGCCTAAGGCAGTAAAAGAGTCTGGTTATACCATCATAAAGCTATATTTTTAACAAGAAAAAAGGTTCTTTACAGTAAGGACAGTCAACTACTGAGTTTAACTACTTTTGGGTCTTTGAATGCAGACTCAGAAGATAATAAAAGTGGTTTGGCACATTTTAAATAGGAAAACCTTTGATAATTGTTTTAATATGAAGTAATATATATATATATGTTACCAGATTTAGGGCTAGATTAAGAGTGGCGCTAACTGTTCCATGCAAGAGATAAAGACTTTGTTGCAGCTCTTTGTGTGCGTCAGAAGTAGTGCGCGTATTACAAGTTGAAAGTAAACACATTTGCTTGAGTGCAATTGAATTTAAACGGTCAAAATTGAATTTAAACGGTCAAAATTTAAATGCACATAGATGAATTTAATCTTTGAATAGAAACATGTTTACAATATATATGTATTGGAAAAAATTCTTCTAGTAAAAGTTATCACTGTTTTAGTGTTATCATTTTTCTCTGCGCGTGCATGTGAAGCATAGCTTGATATTCCCAATGCACCAGTATTTTAAATACTGCAGCTGCCAAGAGTGCCAGTGGGGCTTTTATCATGTCAGTAATTAACACATTGGGGCATATGTATCAAGCCCTGAATGCAGTTATGAAGCAGCGGTCACAAAGACCGCTGCTCCATAACCTGTCCGCCTGCTCCGAGTAGGCGGACAGACATCGCCGAAAATCAACCCAATCGAGTACAATCGGGTTGATTGACACCCCTGCTGGCGGCCTATTGGCCGCGAGTCTGCAGGGGGCGGCGTTGCACCAGCAGCTCTTGTGAGCGTATTGCTCGCCGTATTCAGCAAGGTCTGTTGGACCTGATCCGCACTGTCGGATCAGGTCCGACAGACCTTGATAACTAGAGGCCATTGACTCATTACCAAATGATAAAAGCACCTTACGTTCTATAAGCAAGTGCTATGTTTAAAATGCTGGTGCACGGTGCCTACTTAAATACACATTTGAAACAACTATAGCTTTTATTAGAAGCATTTTTGCTAATACATGTATATTACAAAAATTCTTCTATTCAAAACTGAAATACACCCATGTGGGTTCCAATTTTGTCTGGAATGTCCCTTTAAAACATGTCGGCTTTGCACGACTTCAGAGCTCTGGTCAACTCTTATGCGAGACAAAAAAGTAACGCAAAAACATCAAAAATAAATTTAGCAGTATAGTTACACATAAAAATATTTTATAAAAAATATTACAATAACCCCTTCACTACTGGGACTTTCAGAGATAAACTTGCCCAAAATACTGGAGAATTTTTAGCATTTTTGCTATCACTCAGAAATAGAGCCTTGTTTTTTTTTATTTACCTGTCAAAACTATATATTTGTTTTAAGTAGACAACCTAAGGTATTGATCCAGGCCCATTTTGTTATATTTCATGCCACCATTTTACTGCCAAATACGATAAAATAAAAAAAATCGTTAATTTTTTTCACAAACTTTGTGCAATCATGGCACAAATGATTGTTAAAAGCTTCCCTGGGATCCCCTTTGTTCAGAAATAGCAGACATATATGGCTTTGCCATTGCTTCCTGGTAATTAGAAGGCCGCTAATTGCAGCTGCGCACCACACTTCTATTATTTACGACAGTGAAGGAGCTAATTAGGTAGCTTGCAAGGTTAATTTTAGCTTTAGTGTAGAGATTACCCTCCAACCTGACACTTCCCACCCCCTGATCACCTCCCAAACAGCTCTCACCCCCATCATAGTTACTGGCAAACAGTCTGCCAATATTAAAATTTAAGGCATTTTAAGTATTTTTTCTTTTTTGTTTTCTGCAGTGTACTTCCTTGATCTGCAGTGAACTTCCTTGATCCCTCCAAAACAGCTCCCTAACCCTCCCCCTCTAACTATTGTCCACAATATTAGGTACTAGCAGCTGTCTGCAGTACCTATAAAACCCTTTTTATATCATTTTTTTTCCTGTAGTGTAGTGGTCCCTTAGTTAGGTATCCCCCACCCCCTTTTTTCTGTAGTGTAGCTGCCCCATCCCTCCCTCTCCCATTATTTTACTTTTACCGCAGTGTAGGGCCCTTCCACTCCCTCCCCCTCCCTCTCCACTGCTTGGCGGCCCACCGGCCTCCTGGATTCCCTCCCACACCTCCTGCCTGCACCAGAAGATGATCGTTACAGACAGTGACACACACAGTGTCACTGTCTGTAACTAAATGGCATCTGCCCTCATTTGCAACCAGACTACCAATCGCGCTGCAGTTTCTATATGCAAGGAGAGCTCATGAACTCCAGCTCTCGACTGTAACTTAAAGGAACATAATACTCATATGCTAAATCAGTATAACTGTAAAAAGCTAACAGGAAAATATTACCTGAGCATCTCTATGTAGATATTTTACCTCACAATTTCCTCAGCTCACCAGAGTAAGTTCTGTGTAAAAAGTTATACTTCAGCTGCTGCCCAGCTGCAGGTAGAATTTTTTTTTTCAAAAAAATGAACAGCAGCCAATCAACATCAACAGTGCTGAGGTCATGAACTCTTTTACTGTAATCTCATGAGATTTCACTTAACTCTCATGAGATTTCATAGTAAACTTCCTTAAACTAAATAGGGAAATAAGATGAGTGTGCACAAAGCTCACTCCTTTGTCTGTCTCAGGACAGACATACTGATTTGCTGCTTAGAAGTCCTTTACAATGGGATGTGGCTACTGAGGAATTTTTGAGGTAAAATATCTTTCTTTTTTACATAGAGATGTTCAGGTGATATTTTCTAGTCAGCTTTTTATAGCTATGCTACATCTCTTTCAAGTGTTTCAACATTTGGGTATCAAGGCCCTTTAACAGCAAAGACTGCTGGAGCTTCCTGAAGTTCAGACATATATATATATATATATATATATATATATATATATATATATATATATATATATACACGTCATGCAGTACGATAAGCAAAGTACAGCACAATGTATATATACGTCTTAATGGGTTAAGGAGTTAATAAAGCTTTGAATAAAAGTAAGTTGTTTTAACTTGTACATGATCGGACTGATTGTTAATAATTTAATATTAATCCTAGATCAAACTTGCTTGATATATTGAAGTGGATTTTGTTTTTCATGCTGTTTATGGCTGTAGGAACCCAGTCATAGAGGATTGGAAATTGTTTTAAACTGAGGATTTGATACAAAGCAATATTATAATATGGAGTAAATTATAATTCCAACATATAAATGTAAACAACTTTCCAATTTACTTCTATTATCAAATTTCCTTCAGTTTCTTCCTATCCTTTGTTGAATAGCAATAAGGTAAATTCAGGAGTGTGCACATATCTACAGAACTATATGGCAGCAGTTTTGCAACAGTGTAATACATTAGCAAGATCACTAGATGGCAGCACTATTTCCTTTCATGTAGAGCCCCAGACATGTGCACGCCACCTATCTAGGCATTTCTTCAACAAAGAATAACAAGTGCAAAGCAAATTTTATAAAATAAGTAAATTGAAAACTTTTTTTAAAAATTGTATTTTCTATCTGAATCATGAAAGATTTTTTGGGGGTTTCACATCCCTTTAAATATTTTACAATGGAAATGAAATGTTGAGTTTAATTTCCTTTAAGTATTTTGTAGATACTTTGGGAGATCTTATTGTATCCGTTCTGTAATCTGGTGATCAGCTGCACAAATACTTGTTTTCAATATCAATGTACCAAAGATTGAGAATTGAATATCATATTGCTTGTCTGTCAGAAGCATCAATTTATATAATGAAAACAAACAGGTTTTTAAAATAAATTCAGATTAGTTCCACACTGAATTACCTTTTGTTATGCTGAGTTTTAATTTGCGGAATTAAGAATCTTGAAAAATAATTTACAAGCTGAACATCTTTTGTTTATAATCTCCTTATTAAAAATCCAATTATAGAAAAAAATGCTATAAATATTAAATATTACATAGTTGTAACACTTTAATTTATTGTTGCAGTGTGGTGTGAAACCATAATGTATCTTATGGTCCACTGGTCTTTAAGTTGTCCTACAGCTTATTATAAATTTCTTTCTAACTGTAAATCTTAGCACCTTTTCCCCAACTTTTACCATTGAAAAATTTTAGCTTGATGAAAAAGTGGGTTTTCATTATGCTAAAATATTAATTATATGGAATAGACAGCTGGTATCATTTATTTGCACACATGCATTGCTCTGCTGACCTTTCCATTTCCTTCCTAACACAGATGGAGAAATTGTTGATATTATAGCTGTGACAAATACAATTTCACACACTTATCATTAAAAATTTACTGCCTCTTCCTCAGAGAAAGGAAGGGAAAATTCATATTTCCTCTTCATGAAATGCTTTATCTACATTCCCTAATTAATTAAAAAACAAACCAGAATGTATAATTTATAGTAATACATCTATCTCTCTTCTACACACTGACTGTATTTATTTGCAATAGAAAGCTTGCATATTAAACAAATTTGTGTTTATTAAAATTAAAGTTTGGAAACTTAAATGGCACTCTCTAAGAGAGAAGAATTTTAATAGAACACATGGAAGGAGAGCATTTTGTTCACCTTTATAATCTCCATATATATTGTAAACTTCTTCTTAAAGGGACATAAAACCCCCAAAAAATCTTTCATGATTTAGAAAGAGAATGCCATTTTAAACAACTTTCCAATTTACTTCTGTTATCTAATTTCTTAAATTTTTTTGATATCCTTTGTTGAAAAGCATATCTAAATATGCTCAGTCGCTGCTGATTGGTGACTGCACATAGATGCCTCGTGTGATTGGCCCACCCATGTGCATTGCTGTTTCTTTAACAAAGGATATCTAAAGAATGAATCAAATTAGATAATAGAAGTAATATGGAATGCTGTTTAAAATCGCATTCTTTATCTGAATCATGAAAGAAATTTGTTGGGTTTCATGTCCCTTTAAAGGGGCATAAAACACACACAAATATCTTTGTGAGATGAGGAAAGAAGAACCACTGAGCCTCTTAGTATGTCCACAAGTTTATTTGGATACAGGCTTCTGGGCAAAAGTATGCTCCTAACTGACGCGTTTCATGCATGCATACATGCGCTTCATCAAAGATATCTTTGTGATACAGGCAGTGCATACAATTTTAAAAAAAAAAGTTTCCAACTAACTTCTATAATAAAATTTGCTTCATGCTCATGGTATTCTTTGTCGAAGAGATACGTAGATAGGTAGTGTGCAGCTGCTATCTAGTATTCTTGCAAATGTATTACATTCTAGAAAAATAGCTGCCACATAGTACAGCAGATATATGCACGGCACTGAGTTTAACTCTCTACGTTTCAACAATTGATCCCAAGAATGAAAAATGAAAAAATGAAACTTGTCCTTTAAAAACACATGGAGTTATCTTTAAAGAATAAAATGCAAGGATCAATTATGTAAACTAAAGCTAAAAATAATGTAGGAGAGGAAGTAAACATTAGAAATAATAATCCAAATGTAAAATAAAATATAAGAATATGTACAAATGTAGCTATAACCATTGAAGAAGTATATATACACATAATAATAATGTTAGATGAATAAAGTTTATCAAATGTGGAAAAACAGATACCCAGGTACCATCCCTCACGGTTATAGTGTTAAAACACTTATCGTTGTAGCCATGTGAAGTTGTACAAGCATATACTGTATGGGTAGAGTTTTCCTAGCATTGTGTAGAAATTAATTGTTCATTATGTCTAAAGATGTAAAGCTGATGTAAAAAGATGTAAAAGCTGCTAGTGTGTCAAAAGCTATGATTATTAAAGGGACATGAAATCCAAAAGTTTTCTTTCATGATTCAGATAGAGAATACAATTTTTTTTTTTTTAAATCTTTATTTTCATATCAGCAACCATGTTACAACAACAGAATTTAGTTAGGGGATACACATGAAAATGTAAATCAAAGTACAATAGAAACATTCATTTTTTTTATTTTTTTTCCCCCTCCAAACTAATTATATAAATCCCAAAGGATCAGGTTGCTGATTTTTTCCTGTTTTTTTCTAATGTAATGTCCGCCTCAGGCTAGCCAGAATTTGAAGAGCCTGAGGTCGGGGAAAAAAAAAAAAAAGAAAGAGAAAAAGAAAAAAAAAAAAAAAAAAAAAAGAAGAGAAAAAGAAAAAGAAAAAAGGAGGAGAAAAAATAAAAAAAAAAAAAAAATAAAAATAATAAAAATAAAAATATCCTTTCCCCCACCATGTGTGAGGGATGCTCTTTCTCTCTCCCTCGTGAACCCCCCCCCCTCCCCTACCATATCTCTAACTGTACAAGTTCGGAATTTCTGAAGGGGAAGATTAGGTTTTCTCTTTCATTAGTAGGGAAACTTTTAATGAACAGTGACCATTTCTTAAAGAATATTTTTATATCCTTCTCATTGTTCATACTGACGTCTCTTTGTTCAAGAATGCATTGCTTTTTGAGGCAATTTTTTATTTCCATAACCGTTGGCGATTTATGACTTTTCCAATTTTTGAAGATAAGATACCTAGCTGCTAGTATTGTTAGTATTACTAGTTTTTCCTGGGGATGTTGTCTTTCTCCTTGAGTTAAACAAAACACTATTTGCACAAGAGTGAGACCCAGAGGGGATAATCTAACCGTGTTATTAAGCCAGAATTGAATTTTTAGCCAAAGCTGGCTGATTTTCGGACAACTCCATATCATGTGTTTAAAGTCTGCTGCTATATATGAACATTTTGGACATTTATTAAAATTGAAATTAAGTAATTTATAGCCCTTTTCTGGGGTGTAGTATGCTTTGTGCAGTAATTTGATGTGCGCCTCTCTCCACGTTGCAGAGAGTGTGGCCTGATTGACTTTATTTATAGATTTTTGGATAAACTGAGGGTCTATATTACTGGGAGCACTTAGTCTATTCCACTCAGAGGCTACCTGCTCCAAAATAGGTGTTCCCTTAGCTTTAATTAGGGATAAATAGCAGTAAGAGATTGCGGTATATCCAGCCCTAGTGAGTGTTAGCCAGTTCTCCATTTTACCCCAGCTCCAGTCCCAGCCTACCTCTCTTGTCAGGCCTGTGATGTAGTGCCTTATTTGTAAATATGCGAAAAATTGGTTGTTCGCCAATTTAAATTCATTTTTTATTTCTTCGAAGGATTTTATACGTTTTTCGCCTATATTGAGAAATTGTAGTACTGTTTTTAAATCTGCTTCGTACCATTTAGAGAAGACTGTCGAGTTCATACCTGGTTGGAACTCAGGGTTCCCTTTTATTGGGAGGTACTGTGAAACTTTGCTATTAACTTTTAAACGATTAGCAATCTTCCACCAAGCTTTGATAGGGTTAAGGAATGTCTTATATTTCTTAATTGCAATAGGTAGCCTCCTTGGTAAACAGTGGGTCAAGCCTATAGGATGGAAAGGAGTGCAAATGCTTTCATCCAACTGATTGTTAGTTACATAGTTTTTAGTGCAAAACCAGTCTGCTATCGTTCGCGCCTGAAATGCAAGATTATAGAGTCTTATATCTGGAAGAGCTAGTCCTCCAAATTCTCTTCCCACTGAGAGCTTAGATATTGATATCCTGGACCTCTTTCCCTGCCATAAGAAATTTCTAACTGCAGAGTTTAGTGATCGGATGTCTTTTTCATAGATAAATAAAGGAATATTTTGTAACACGTATAGAAGTTTAGGCAGGAGAACCATCTTGTAAAGTGCAATTCTCCCGGAGAGAGAAATTGGTAAATTAATCCAGATTTTTAATTTCTCATATATGGTTATCAGGGTTGTTGAGATATTAATTTTATATAGGTCCATCGGGTTAACTGGAATATTAATACCGAGATATTTAAAAGATGTTGTTACTTCCTTAAAAGGGCAATTACTTACTGAGTCTGTCTTTCTTTTGAGCCAGAAAATTTCTGACTTTGATGCATTAATTTTATAACCTGAGAAGGTTCCAAAGTTAGTTATTATATGTAAAAGTTTGGGAATATTGATCTTTGTGTTTGCAATATATAAGAGGATGTCATCAGCATATAGAGCAATTTTTAATTCATAATTAGATATCCTGACACCTTGCAAAGACTGTCTGATCATAATTGCCAGAGGTTCTATGGCAATGTCAAACAAGAGGGGGGAGAGCGGACACCCCTGCCTCGTACCCCTTTGAATATCAATATCTATAGATGTAAGATTATTAACTATTAAATTTGTCCTAGACCTTTTATATAAATTTTCTATAAAATCGCGGAACTTGCCCGAGAAACCAAATTTCTCCAATGCCGTGTAGATATGTGTAAATAAGACTGAGTCAAAGGCCTTTTCTGCGTCAATTGTGACTATGGCGAGGTCAGGGGCATCCATCTCCTCCCCCTCCCCGTCCGACATTTGAAAGAAGTGTTCAGATATTACCAAGACTTCTCTAATTTTTGAGGCGGAATTTCGGTTTTTAAGGAACCCTGCTTGATCTTTGTGAATTATGTTAGTTAGGCTGTTTTGTAATCTTTCTGCTAGGATTGAGGACATTATCTTATACTCTGAATTGAGTAATGCTATAGGACGGTACGACTCTCTTTGGGTTGGATCTTTGCCTGGTTTCAGAATTAATGTTGTAAATGAGGCTGAGAAACTTAGTGGGACCGGTTTACCATTGGCATAGAAATCATTGTACATATTACAGAGGTAGAGAGCGACTTCCGGGGCCAAGATCTTATAAACCTCATTGGGGAGCCCGTCAGGGCCTGCCGCTTTATTAAGTGACATATTTACTATTGTTTTGTTTACTTCCTCCTCCGTAATTGGTTTATTTAAGATGTTCAGTATGTCCTCTGAGACTGTGGGGCAAATTAACTTACTCCAGAAATCTCTGGATTGTCCAAAATCAGCCTTTCTTAAAGAGTATACATCCTTATAATAATTTGTAAAACTCTTTAAAATTTCCTCTGGATTTGTGAGTGTATATTCTTCTTGTTGTATTCTATCTATTAAGGTTGGCTTTTTTTCTCCTTTTACTAAATTAGCGAGTAATTTGCCTGATTTATTGCCAAAACGATACATTTTGGCACGGAATTTAAGGTCTTTTTGAGTTTCTATAAGTAGTATTAGGGCATCTCTCTCCTTTTTAGCCTTGATGTATTTGGCCCAGTTAAAGGAAGACTTTGTTAAGAGAAACTGATTATATGAGTTTACCACAAAATTAGTGGCTTCTTTCTCTCTTTTCCTTAGAATCTTGGTTAACTTGGCAGCATAGGCTATTATCTCCCCTCTAATGACTGCTTTTGCAGCCCCCCAGAAGACCTCTGGCCTGTCAATATAATCGATATTAAGTTGTATATATTCTTTAAATTTGTTTTTTATATGATTTTTAAATTTGAAATCATTTGCCAGATGATATGGGAACCTGAATCTCAATGGGGCTTTCCTAGATGGTTCTAGTTGTAACTCAAGTATAATTGGTGCGTGATCTGAGATAATTATTGGAGTGATTTCTGTTTTTATTTTTCTTGAACAAAGTTTCTCATCTATTAAAAAAAGGTCTATTCTAGAGAGCGTTTTATGCGCTCTAGAAAGACAAGTATATTCCCGTATATCAGGATTGTGTGCCCTCCATATATCTTTAACCATTAAATTCTGAAACAGGTTCTTAAATATTTTTGTTTCTAATTTATCCTTTTTATTTTTAAGTTGTTTACTACTGTATCTCACTCTGTCTATCGGAGACTGTGGAGCCATATTAAAGTCTCCTCCAATGATCAGATAACCTTCTGAGTGGAGCAGAGTCATGGATTGAATTAGGTTCCAAAAGTCATAGTCAAGCTCATTGGGCGCGTATATATTTAACAATGTATAAATTTGATTAAGAATTCTTGTTTTCACCATTAAAAATCTCCCCTCTGGGTCTCTCCTTGTTTGCAGTATCTCTGCCTCTATTCTCTTGCCGAACAGAATTGCTACTCCCCTCTTTCTTCCAATACTAGGTGAAGCTTCTACCTCCTTGATCCAGGATCCCTTAAGTTTAAGTGTTTCCTCCATGCCCAAGTGCGTTTCTTGAAGAAACATTATATTGGCTTGGAGCTTGCGCATATGGGAGACAATAGCTTTCCTTTTTATAGGGGTAGTTATACCTCCTATATTCCATGAAATTATTTTAATTATATCAGAGGGACTTGTCATTAAAATTTAGGTACTTAGCCAACTTTCAAAAGGAGGTAAAAAGAACCGAGAGAGGGGGGGAAAGATGTTCTTTCTATGTTCCCTGGTATTATCTTAGGTTTATCTAAAGAATTTGTCATCAGTCCCTTAGAGACTGTTACCTTCCTGCAAGAGGGGAGAGAGAGGGAGGGAAAGAGGGGGAAGGGGGAGAAAGAGAAAGAGGAAAAAAAAAAAAAAAAGAGGGAAATTAAGAAACTCAATTATGTGAAAAGGGAGAGGGGCCTGCCTCCCCCTTTTTCTTTTTTCCTCCTTAACTGCGGGGAAGTCGCTCGCTTTTGACTGCATATTTATTATTGGGATCATAACACCTCTGATAAGTACGGGGGGGGGAGTTTAACTTGTTGTTTCTAGGTCAGTTAGAAATCTTTCTGCCTCTTTTGAGTTATCAAATATGTATGTATTCTCGGAGGTAATGACTTTAAGTTTGGATGGATAGATTATTGTTGCCCTAAGGCCCCTATGGATTAGCTTTGTGCATATAGGTGCAAGCTCTTTCCTTCTCATAGAAGTCTCAGCCGAGAAATCCTGAAACATATATATTCTAGCTCCTTCAATGTTGATGGGCTGTTTCTTCCTGTACTGTTGCATCATATTAGTTTTATCTAGAAAATTGAGAAAGCGTGCTATCACTGGTCTTGGTCTAACATTAGGTTTATTGTCAGTCTGGCTTGGGCCAATTCTATGGGCCTTTTCAATTATTATCTGTGTTTCTGTAATGCCAAGGATTTGGGCTAAGGTGTTTGTTATGAATAGAGATAAATTTTCAAATTTCTTTCCTTCAGGTATTCCTATTATCCTAATATTGTTTCTACGGGCCCTATTTTCAGAGTCTTCAAGTCTAGCCTGCATTTTTTGCAGTTTGATCTCTGTCTCTTTTAGTCTTAAATCATGCTCTACTGACAGGTCCTCTAAGTCTGAAACCCTTTGTTCTGCCTCTTGCAGTCTACTTGAGAACTGCTTTACTTCCTGGGATAGCATAGCAATATCTTGTTTTATTTCTGTTTTTAGGGTATCAAACTTAGGTGTCAGCGCTTCTGCTATGCTAAGTACCAGGTTCTGCATATTTACTGTCTCATTAATTGGGTTTGAGTTTGTTATAGAATGTATGTCAGTTACATTTTCTACAACTCCTTTAGATTTTTTCTCTTTGTGTTTGCCTGCCATACTTGAAGGGGAAGGTTTGAGGGAAGTGTTTAAAAATTTGTCCATGTGCTATTTGTGAGAAAAATTAAACACCAAGGATTGTTGGAAGTGAAATAGGGATGCTAATGTGAGGGTTGGGGAGAAAAAAATAAATAAAAAAAAAATAAGTAGAAAAATAAATAAATAAGGATTGTGAGTTGTTTTAATAAGTGAGCAAGTGATTAAGGAGAGTGTATGTGGTTTCGCCCCTCTCTCCCTTTCCCCCTAAAAAATAGTAGGGGGGGAGAGAGGGAACGAGGGGGGGAAGGGGGTGACTTAAGTTATAATATTAATTGTGTATCGTGTTTAGTACGATGGGGTGAAACCCCAATAGAGGGAGTGTGAGTTCTTTTAAGGGTGTGGTTTTAAGTATTGGCAGTTTTTAGTCTAAGTAGAAATAGAGTTTAGGCAGGGTATTTTATTTGTGATCTACTATCAACGTCTAAGGCTAAGGAGTTTTTCTCTTTTTTTTTCCCCCTCTACTGCAGTAACCTTATATTCTAGTTTTATCCTCTTAACCTATCAGTTTCTTTCCCTTTTTCCCCCCTGAGCCTGATCTTGTTTTGAACAGTGCAATGCTAATGGTATCTTCTAAGTCAGGTCAAGAATAAATATATGAATTCACAGTTTGTCATTCATCAGTAACCATAACATGTATTTTCATTGAACAAACAAATGAGAAAAAAAAAAAAAAAAAAAAAAAAAGAAGAAACCAACCTAGGGTGGAACTGTGTCAAGACTGTGGAGAGCTAAATTCCTATGATTTATCTATTAGGATTTTTTAATATAACATTTAGTGTCTACCGTCCACTTTGATAAACCCAACACATCAGAAACAAAATAATAAAAAAATTAATACAAAAAAAAAAAGAGACATATTCGGCTATAAGCTCTTAAAGACACAATTCAGTAATAGTTTGAATATAAAGACAGTCCCAAGAAATTCTTATTTTCTTTTTTCTTACTCTCTCCCCTCTCATCCACCTCCTTCTCTCTTTTCCTTCCCTCCACCCTTTTATTTTTCCTTCTTTGAGTAGCTAAGAGAGAGGAGGAAAAAAAATGTCAATTTTACAATAGAGTTTGTTCCTTTAGAGATTTTATTGACTCTTGTTGTTCTTTGAGTCTTTTCTCTCTTTTTTCTTTTCCCTTCTCCCTCTGTTTTTCTGTTGCAACTCTTCTACTTGATCTGCTTAAAAGAGTGTCTCTGTAGGGTAATCTCCGCTTCGCTAGTGGTTCTAGAGGAAAGTTCCTTTATAGCTTTTTAGATAGGATGAAGGGAGGTATTTTTATTATTTTAAGATAGATTAACATATAAGAAAGAAGGATTCTTGTCTTGGCCCTTCCTTAGTTAGAAATTCCTTTCTTGCTGTAATCTTCATATTCTTTATGTCTTTCAAGGATCTTGTTTATAGTTGTTACCCTCCTAGTTAAAGTTCTGTTTTCCCCTTTTATTCTTCCTTTTTCTATTAACTTTAGACTTGTGTTAAATCAGATAACTTTATGTATAGGCATGTACTCACCCTTCCCAGTTTTGGTGCTCTCAGGCGGGTTCTAGGCTCGCCGGTGGCCTCCGGTCTGCAAAGTCCTTTCCCCGTTATCAGGGGAGGAAGATAAGGCTTTTCGGCTTTCAAGGTTTGATGCGCTCACTTTCCACTGCCCACCTCCTCCCACGCAGCACCGGTGGGGGGGGGGGGGGGGGGTTCACCGGCAACTCTCACGTCAGGTTCCGGGACCGGGTAGGGCGAGTGGTGGAAGAGGAGGAACTGGAAATAGGGGACCGCTTACTAGCCCTCTCACTAAGGTTCCGAACAGCTATGCACGTCCCTTCGCTGAACACCAAAGTGACAGGCTTCTACAGGCGCCTCCTCCCTCGCAGCATCGGTGGGGGAGGAGGATGATCGCTCAGCTCCAACGGCTCACCTTAAGCCTCTCACGTTGTATCCCAGTGTCAGTCTCTTGTGCAGCGCGCCGGAGGGCCACCTGTCTCTTCGCCGAGTGGGAGGGTGAGTTTATAGACTGGAGAATAGAATGGTTAGCTTATATTGCGGGTTTGATGCAAGTCTTTGATTAAAGATTATCCTTACAGGCTTTATCTTGTGGGGTAGTAAGATACATTGACAGATAAAGTTACTGAAGCGACTGGTGCAGTAGTGTTGAGCCTTTAACACTTTCTTGTCCTTGAGAAATTTACCTTTTGTAGCGGTAAAGGAAGCCAGGGAAAAAAAAAAATCAGCAATACTGGATGTATGATCCCTTTCAGTATTATCGATTTGCTTGTATGGCTTGCGATCTCCTACGGTCTAGGAGGTCTCTTCTAGCGAGGTGGATTTCGCTGTGGGTTCCGGCAGCTTGTGTACTCTGCTGGCCAGATAGCCGCCCTTCACCTCAGGGCTAGGTGCATGGAAAACATCACCAGGTGCTTGAAGCTGGAGAACAAACGCTCAGCCACCTGTGCTAAGCTCCTCCTCCGGAACTCTCTAGAGAATACAATTTTAAACAACTTTCTAATTTACTTCTATTATCTAATTTGTTTCATTCTCTTGGTATCATTTGTTGAAGGAGCAGCAATGCACTAATGGTTTCTGAACTCATGGGTGAGCTAATCACAATCGAGATATACAGGGAGTGCAGAATTATTAGGCAAGTTGTATTTTTGAGGATTAATTTTATTATTGAACAACAACCATGTTCTCAATGAACCCAAAAAACTCATTAATATCAAAGCTGAATAGTTTTGGAAGTAGTTTTTAGTTTGTTTTTAGTTTTAGCTATTTTAGGGGGATATCTGTGTGTGCAGGTGACTATTACTGTGCATAATTATTAGGCAACTTAACAAAAAACAAATATATACCCATTTCAATTATTTATTTTTACCAGTGAAACCAATATAACATCTCAACATTCACAAATATACATTTCTGACATTCAAAAACAAAACAAAAACAAATCAGTGACCAATATAGCCACCTTTCTTTGCAAGGACACTCAAAAGCCTGCCATCCATGGATTCTGTCAGTGTTTTGATCTGTTCCCCATCAACATTGCGTGCAGCAGCAACCACAGCCTCCCAGACACTGTTCAGAGAGGTGTACTGTTTTCCCTCCTTGTAAATCTCACATTTGATGATGGACCACAGGTTCTCAATGGGGTTCAGATCAGGTGAACAAGGAGGCCATGTCATTAGATTTTCTTCTTTTATACCCTTTCTTGCCAGCCACGCTGTGGAGTACTTGGACGCGTGTGATGGAGCATTGTCCTGCATGAAAATCATGTTTTGAAGAAGGTGTCTTCCAGAAACTGGCAGTAGGACTGGGAGTTGAGCTTGACTCCATCCTCAACCCGAAAAGGCCCCACAAGCTCATCTTTGATGATACCAGCCCAAACCAGTACTCCACCTCCACCTTGCTGGCGTCTGAGTCGGACTGGAGCTCTCTGCCCTTTACCAATCCAGCTACGGGCCCATCCATCTTGCCCATCAAGACTCACTCTCATTTCATCAGTCCATAAAACCTTAGAAAAATCAGTCTTGAGATATTTCTTGGCCCAGTCTTGACGTTTCAGCTTGTGTGTCTTGTTTAATGGTGGTCGCCTTTCAGCCTTTCTTACCTTGGCCATGTCTCTGAGTGTTGCACACCTTGTGCTTTTGGGCACTCCAATGATGTTGCAGCTCTGAAATATGGCCAAACTGGTGGCAAGTGGCATCTTGGCAGCTGCACGTTCAGTTCATGGGCAGTTATTTTGCGCCTTGGTTTTTCTACACGCTTCTTGCGACCCTGTTGACTATTTTGAATGAAACGCTTGATTGTTCGATGATCACGCTTCAGAAGCTTTGCAATTTTAAGAGTGCTGCATCCCTCTGCAAGATATCTCACTATTTTTGACTTTTCTGAGCCTGTCAAGTCCTTCTTTTGACCCATTTTGCCAAAGGAAAGGAAGTTGCCTAATAATTATGCACACCTGATATAGGGTGTTGATGTCATTAGACCACACCCCTTCTCATTACAGAGATGCACATCACCTAATATGCTTAATTGGTAGTAGGCTTTCGAGCCTATACAGCTTGGAGTAAGACAACATGCATAAAGAGGATGATGTGGTCAAAATACTCATTTGCCTAATAATTCTGCACTCCCTGTATATGCAGCCACCAATCAACAGCTAGAACCTAGATTCTCTGCTGCTCATGAACTTGCCTAGATAAACCTTTCAGCAAAGGATAGCAAGGGAAGGAAGCAAATTAAATAATAGAAGTAAATTGGAAAGTTGTTTAAAATTGTATTCTCTATCTGAATCATGAAAGAAAATTTTGGGGTTTTATGTTCCTTTAAGTCACACAATACTGCACCCCCAAAATAATAGCAACATATTTATATCTGGTAGTGACTGTCACTGGTGCCTTTGTATTAGCATCTAATATATTACCACTCTATTTAGGTTCAGAGAACCCAGTTAAGAAGGTCAGAAATAAATTATCCTGCACATTTAAAGACCCACACAATTAAAGGAGTACTGAAGTCAATATTAAACATCCATGATTCAGATAGAACACAAAATTTTAAACAACTTTCCGATTTACTCCCATTATCAAAATGTGCACAATCTTTTTATATTTACACTTTGAGGCACCAGCTCCTACTAAGCACAGTTCCGATCAGCCAATAGAATGCAAGCTCAATCTGATTGGCTGATTGGATCAGCCAATCCGATTGAACTTGAATCTGATTGGCTGATTCAATCAGCCAATCAGATTTTTCCTACCTTAATTTCGATTGGCTGATAGAATCCTATCAGCCAATCGGAATTCGAGGGACGCCATCTTGGATGACGTCATTTAAAGGAACCTTCATTCGGTCTTTGGACGGCGGAAGAAGAGGATGGATCCGTGCCGGCTGCTTCAAAATGGACCCGCTCCGCTCCGGATGGAAGAAGATAGAAGATGCCGCCTGGATGAAAACTTCGGACCCTCTGGAGGACCTCTTCTGGCCGGATAGGATGAAGACTTCGGACCCTCTTCTGGACGGATCGGATGGTACCCAGCTGGGTGAGAACAAGGTAGAAAGATCTTCAGGGGCTTAGTGTTAGGTTTTTTAAGGGGGGTTTGGGTGGGTTAAATTAGGGGTATGTGGGTGGTGGGTTGTAATGTTGGGGGGGTATTGTATGTTTTTTTTACAGGCAAAAGAGCTGATTTCTTTGGGGCATGCCCTGCAAAAAGCCCTTTTAAGGGCTGGTAAGGTAATAGAGCTGTTAACTTTTTATTTTTGAATAGGGTAGGGCATTTTTTTATTTTGAGGGGCTTTGTTATTTTTTTAGGGGGCTTAGAGTAGGTGTAATTAGTTTAAAATTCTTGTAATCTTTTTTTTTTTGTAATTTAGTGTTTTGTTTTTTTTTGTAATTTAGTATAGTTGATTTAATTGTAGGTAGTTTAGTTAATTAATTTATTGATAGTGTAGTGTTAGGTTTAATTGTAACTTAGGTTAGGATTTATTTTACAGGTAATTTTGTAATTATTTTAACTAGGTAGCTATTAAATAGTAAATAACTATTTAATAGCTATTGTACCTAGTTAAAATAAATACAAAGTTGCCTGTAAAATAAATATAAATCCTAAATTAGCTACAATGTAATTATTATTTATATTGTAGCTATATTAGGGTTTATTTTACAGGTAAGTATTTAGCTTTAAATAGGATTATTTTTTTAATAAGAAATAATTTATTTCGTTAGATAAAAATTATATTTAACTAAGGGGGGTGTTAGGGTTAGGGTTAGACTTAGCTTTAGGGGTTAATAGATTTATTAGAGTAGCGGCGAGGTCCGGTCGGCAGATTAGTGGTTAATACTTGAAGTTAGTCTCCGATGTTAGGGAGGGCAGATTAGGGGTTAATACTATTTATTATAGTGTTTGTGAGGCGGGAGTGAGGTGGTTTAGGGGTTAATACATTTATTATAGAGGCAGCGAGGTCCGGTCGGCAGATTAGGGGTTAATAAGTGTAGGTAAGGTAGCGGCGACTTTGGGAGGGGCAGATTAGGGGTTAATAAATATTATGTAGGTGTCAGCGATGTTAGGGGCAGCAGATTAGGGGTTCATAGGGATAATGTAGGTGGCGTCGGTGTGCGGTCGGCAGATTAGGGGTTAAAAAAATGTATTAGAGTGGCGGCGATGTGGGGGGACCTCGGTTTAGGGGTACATAGGTAGTTTATGGGTGTTAGTGTACTTTAGAGCACAGTAGTTAAGAGTTTTATAAACCGGCGTTAGCCCATAAAGCTCTTAACTCCTGACTTTTTTCTGCGGCTGGAGTCTTGTCGGTAGAGGGTCTACCGCTCACTTCAGCCAAGATTCTAAATACCGGCGTTAGGAAGATCCCATTAAAAAGATAGTATACGCAATTGGCGTAAGGGGATCCGAGGTATGGAAAAGTCGCGGCTGGAAAGTGAGCGTTAGACCTTTCCTGACTGACTCTAAATACCAGCGGGCGGTAAAAAGCAGCGTTAGGACCCCTTAACGCTGGTTTTCACGGCTAACGCAGAACTCTAAATCTAGGCGATAGACTTTACAGACTTTTTCTGCACAATCCTGATGATATAAAATGTTTTTTTATAATTATATTTTATTCAAGAATAAAACATTGAATAATAAAAGATTTTATATCTTGACATTAAAGAGCTTAAATGTTTTAATTATACTATTTCTGACATTCTAATGAGCATTTTAAAAAAAAAAAAGGAAAATTATATGAAACGAGCAATTTTAACTGGGTTAGAAGGTTTTTATTATAAATCAAGTTTGATATATTTTGACAAGGAGACAAGTCATTCTTTCTATTCCCACTTTTTGTGTTGCCTACCAGACATATATTCCTTTTTCCCACTGATATTGTCATAAAAATGTTGCTTTGATAATAGCTCAGCCTTGGGGACAGTTTTATAGATATATCTCAACATACATTTCTAGATTTTGAAGGGTTGCAGAATTAAAATAGATTCTCTTCAGGCCTTCAGTTAATGTCATATATTAATCATACTACTTACATTTATAAAAATCAAAGTTGAAAAAAAAAAGTACTAAAAATAGTTTTTTGGTATATTTGTTTCATTATGATTTTTTACTTAACATATTCTCTAAAATGTTCTCTGAATTCTTATCTTTAAAAAAACGAGTTTTCTTAATAGTTTTTAAGATGGAAATACACACCGCCTAACGGCATTTAGTTCATTTTGAATGATATTTAACAGTTAGTGTGACACAATTAATTATTAGCTTTAAAATGGGATTCATTCTCTCTCCTCTATCTTAAAATTACCTTCCATTTCCATTGATTATTGTTAGATGTTACTGGAAGACTGAGCATCTTTTTCATCTTGTTATTTTGTTAATGGAACTTGTCTGAGATAAACATTTTACTATTATCATTCTGCGTTCATTGAATGCCATTTTCCACGCAAAGTGGTGTAGAAAAAACCCTGATAGCAATGTATGCAAGAAAAATGAAAAATTGTCACTTAGAAATGCTGCACTACTAAGGAAATATAAAAAGTGACATTCCCAAACAGCTGGAAAACAAAAATTGGGTAGACCTTGATGTAATATTCACACCTGGAAGTAAAAAAAAAAACCATAGGAAAAGAAAGATACAGGTGTACCTTTAATCTTTTGTCAAGATCAGATTTTTTGCACTGACGAAAACAAAAATCTAGTATAGATACTTCAATATTACCCTTGCTAAAAGGGAAAAGGCTACATAATTTGGCTTATTATAGCCTATGGTGACTAAATAATCTCGATTTTATTAAAGACAGGAGGCGAATATTTTGCATCAAATCTTTACTGAATCCAAACAGCAGAAAAGAAAATAATAACATAGTAACAAGGCTGCACCAATCAGCACACTGCAGTCTAATAAACTGTAATGAACAAGTCCAGCACTTCCTCTTTTCTTTGACCGGAAGACAGCGGAACCAGTCAAGAAGAAAAATTACTTAAAGGGACATGAAACCCAAATGTTTTCTTTCATGATTTAGAAAGAGCGTGCAATTATAAGCAACCTTTTAATTTACTTCTATTATCTAATTTGCTTCATTCTCTTGATTTTCTTTGCTGAAAAGCATATATAGATATGCTCAGTAACTGCTGATTGGTAGATGCACATAGATGCCTTGTGTGATTGGCTCACCCATGTGCATTGCTCTCTCTTTACCAAAGATATCTAAAGAATTAAGCAAATTAGATAATAGAAGTAATTTGGAAAGTTATTTAAAATTGTATTCTCTACCTGAATCATGAAATATTTTTTGGGGGTTTAGTGTCCCTTTAATGGCAATCCATCATAGAACAGAAAAGAACAGTGAATCCCAGGAACGGAAAACTCAACAGATGACATGGGCCTCTATTTATCAAGCTGTCAACCGCAAATATGCTGGAATTCCACAGCGTATTTGTGGCAAGCCTGATTCGCCGTAGTTATCAAACCCTACAGACCGGCAAAAGTAGAATATAGTGACATAACATACGATCCGCCAGACTCAGTGAGACACAGATCGATGGTTACGTCACTACAGATTTTCCGAACACAAGTTCGGCACAATCTGACTACTTTTGTAAGTTATCAAAAAACTAACAGGTACTCTCGGCACTATTCCGGCCCAGCGTACCTAGTTTTCAATCCGCCACCCTGGAGGCGGCGGATACCATAGGAATCAATGGGAGTCTGACAGCAGTGAAATCTCATGTTCGCTGCTGCCCGATATCCCATTGATTCCTATGGTAATGTCTACACCTAACACCCTAACATGTACCCCGAGTTTAACACCCCTAATCTGCCCCCCCTACACCGCCGCCACCTACATTATACTTATTAACCCCTAAACCGCCGCTCCCGGACCCCGCCGCAACTAAATACATTGTTTAACCCCTAAACTGCCGCTCCCAGAGCCCACCGCCACCTACATTATATTTATTAACCCCTAATCTGCCCCCCCCTACACCGCCGCCACTTACATTATACTTATTAACCCCTAAATCTAAATTTAAAGTCTAATCCTAACACCCCCTAACTTAAATATAATTTAAATAAATCTAAATAAAATTCCTATAATTAACTAAATTATTCCTATTTAAAACTAAATACCTACCTATAAAATAAACCCTAAGCTAGCTACAATATAACTAATAGTTACATTGTAGCTAGCTTAGGGTATATTTTTATTTTACATGCAACTTTGTATTTATTTTAACTAGGTAGAATAGTTATTAAATAGTTTTTAACTATTTAATAACTTCCTAGTTAAAATAAAGACAAATTTACCGGTAAAATAAATCCTAACCTAAGTTACAATTATACCTAAAAATACACTATAATTAAAATTAACTAAAATTAACTAAAGTACAAAAACAAACAAACACTAAATTACAGAAAATAAAAAAAATTACAAGATTTTTAAACTAATTACACCTAATCTAATCCCACTAACAAAATAAAAAATCTCCCCAAAATAATAAAAATCCCTACCCTATACTAAATTACAAATAGCCCTTAAAAGGGCCTTTTGCGGGGCATTGCCCCAAAGTAATCAGCTTTTTTACCTGTAAAAAAAATTACAATACACCCCCCCAACATTAAAACCCACCACCAATCGGAATTAAGGTAGGAAAAATCCTATTGGCTGATGCAATCAGCCAATAGGATTGAGCTTGCTTTCTATTGGCTGATTGGAACAGCCAATAGAATGTGAGCTCAATCCTATTGGCTGATTGGATCAGCCAATAGGATTGAACTTCAATTCTATTGGCTGATTGCATCAGCCAATAGGATTTTTCCTACTTTAATTCCGATTGGCTGATAGAATTCTATCAGCCAATCGGAATTCAAGGGACGCCATCTTGGATGACATCATTTAAAGGAACAGTCATTCGTCGTGTAGTCGTCGGTCTGGATGTATGCTCCGCGTTGGATGTTTTCAAGATGGAGCCGCTCCTCGTCGGATGGATGAAGATAGAAGATGCCGCCTGGATGAAGACTTTTGCCCATCTGGAGGACCTCTTCTGCCTGGTTGGATGAAGACTTTGCCTGGCTTTGATGAGGACTTAGGCCGGTTGGGTAAAGACGTCTCAAGGTAGGGTGATCTTCAAGGGGTTAGTGTTAGGTTTTATTAAGGGGGGATTGGGTGGGTTTTAGAGTAGGGTTGGGTGTGTGGGTGGTGGGTTGTAAATGTTGGGGGTTATTGTAATTTAGTTTTTTTTGTACTTTAGTTAATTTTAGTTAATTTTAATTAATTGTATTTCATTGTAGTTAATTTATTTAATTATTTAATTATAGTGTAGTGTTAGGTGCAATTGTAACTTAGGTTAGGATTTATTTTACAGGTAAATTTGTATTTATTTTAACTAGGTAGCTATTAAATAGTTAATATCTATTTAATAAATATTGTACCTAGTTAAAATAAATACAAAGTTGCCTGTAAAGTAAAAATAAACCCCAAGCTAGCTACAATGCAACTATGAGTTATATTGTAGCTATCTTATGGTTTATTTTATAGATAAGTATTTAGTTTTAAATAGGAATAATTTAGTAAATTATAGGAATTTTATTTAGATTTATTTAAATTATATTTAAGTTAGGGGGGTGTTAGGGTTAGACTTAGATTTAGGGGTTAATATGTTTATTATAGTGGCGGCGATGTAGGGGGGCAAATTAGGGGTTAATAAATATAATTTAGGTGGCGGTGGGCTCCGGGAGCAGCAGTTTAGGGGTTAAACAATTTATTTAGTTGCGGCGGGGTCCAGGATCGGCAGGATAGGGGTTAATATCTTTATGTAGGTGGTGGCGGTATAGGGAGCGGCAGATTAGGGGTTAATAGGTATAATGTAGGTGGCGGTGGGCTGCGTGAGCGGTGGTTTAAGGGTTAATACATTTATTAGAGTTGCGGCTTAGGGGTTAAACACTTTAATAGAGTTGCGGTGGGCTCTGAGAGCGGCGGTTTAGGGGTTAATAACTTTATTAGGTGCGGCGGGGTCCGGGAGTGGCGGTATAGGGGGTACAACAGTATAGTATAGTGTGGGTGTTTAGTGACAGGGTAACAAGAAAGCTGCGAATAAGCCAAAGAGCAGTGAGATCGATGACGGTTAGTTAACCGTACTTGGTGCGCAGCTTTTTGACAGCTTTCTTGATAATTTTGGCGAACGTATTCAGGTCCGTGCCAGCGATGTTAGGCGATGTTAGGCGATCTTAGGCGAGCGTATTGGTGCCGTTGAATGCAAGAAAGTAGACGGCTTGATAACTAGAGGCCATGGTCCGAAGATAAATGAGGAAATGAAATCCACAGAGTCACTGAAAGAGAAAAATGACTAATCCCAGAAAAGGAATACCAACAACAATAACATAATTAGTTGAAATTTCTAGAAAACAAAATATTTATTAACACATCAAGGGAGGGAACAAAAGGGGGGGGGTATTCGCCTCCTGTCTTTAATACAATCAAGATTATTTAGTCACCATAGGCTATAATAATCTAAACTTTATGACAAGACAGGAGGCTTCATATTTTGCATCTTTAAAGCACCTACATAAGAATTTCAAATAAAATAAACAATTTTTAAAAATTTGCCAGAGTCAAGCTCTGATGCCCCTCTTGAAAACCCTGGGGGAGGAGGGTTCTTTAAACCCCATTTAACCTCTGGGGAGAAAGTTCAATCACCCCTAGGTGAAAAGCCCAGGGGAGGGGCTAGCGGTCATTGGGCTTGAGATATGCCCCTACTAGGGACTGGGAGATAGGGTCTTTCTCAGCTAATTGTGCATATAAAAAGAGACTCTAATATTGAACTAGATAGATTAGACATCAGAGTGACAGGGTTAGAGCGAGTCTCATTGGATTAAAAAATAACTCTGAAAAAAAAAGAAAAGGGGCTAAGGAAGATTAATATGTCAGCAATAGTTGATTCAACTAAGGAAACACATCTACTTAGAAAAGGAAAAGGATAGAAAGAGAGAAACACAGGTAAAATACATTTCCAAAGGAAGCATAAAATAAGAAAGTATAATGCAATAAAAACAACGAGAACCAGTGTCGTGCTGAGCAGCACGCTTCCGCTTGAACTCTCAGCACAGCACCGGAGGAAGTAGCCAAATTACATTAAGGGCAAGAATAGATAAAACAATTAGAGGAGTACAAAGAAGGCAGTAGGTAGAACCTATATGCAATGCCCGGGAGAGGGTCGTAAGGCCTTCCAAAGCCGCTTGAGGGCTAAGCGACTGGAGTGTGTTGAGAGGGCTAAGATCCGCCTCAAACAAAATAGAAAAAATATATCTGTCTCATTTATTGCAGATACATACTCCTTGCATTGACAGGACAATAAAATATAATATCACCTCTCTGATCAAAGATAGTTTCTCTAAAGGTTAGCGGAGGGCGATCAGATCCCCAGAGAGGTTAACAGAAGGTAGTAAAATGTAGGAAGTACTACGCCACAGTGATCAGTCACTCTGACCTAAATAAAAAGATCTGACATAAGCTCTTATAAGAACTGTGATGAGAGTGGGAAGTGATGTCACCAGATTGGGGGCGGGGCTTAGGTCCGTTTGTCTGTGTCGCAGTTACTTAGTGAAATCAATGCTACCAGATGTGTGTTTCCATGCTCTACAATAAAATAGAGTTGTACCATCTTTGCTGTGTCCTGCATGTGTCCTGCATCTCATGACATGGTGTCAGAAGTTCTTGCCTGCGCTTCCGTTTCCTGATCGATGACGATGTCAAAGTTTACCCCACCTGAGCCTTTTGATTTCTCTCAGCCTGCAGCTTGGCCCACATGGCGTCAGCGGTTTCAGCGCTTCAGGATTGCTTCCAAGCTGGACAAGGAGAGTGGTGAAGTACAAGTTAATTTTCTTTTATACTCTATGGGGAAAGATGTGGAGCCAGTGTTCAATGTCTTTACTTTTCAAGAAGGGGATGAATTTGACTTTGAAATAGTTATGAATAAACTCAGTGCCCACTTTGTGCCCAATAGAAATGTGATTCATGAAAGAGCTTGTTTTCACAAACGTGCTCAGCGTGTGGGAGAATCTGTGGAGTCATTTGTGCGCAGCCTGTATGAACTAGGTGAATTCTGTGAGTTTGGTGTTGCTAAAGAAGAGCAAATCAGAGACAGAATAGTCATAGGAATTGCAGATGTTGAAGTCTCACTGAAGCTACAGTTAGATTTAACTGATTTAACATTAGATGGGGCTATTAGGATGGCCCGCCAGAGTGAACTGGTGAAAAAGCAAAGTGCTGATCTGTGGTCTGAGAGTATTGTGGATGAAGTGCAGCAGTTCAGGAGAGCTGCTAGCGAAAAGGCACAGTGTGAGTGGTAGATCAAGGGCAGCAGATAGGCCCAGAAGTGGATGGGCGCAGCATGCCTGATGCACACAGTGCAAGAAAGTGTCATATGCCCTGCTAAAGACAAAAGATGTAGAAAATGTAACAGGATGGGCCATTTTGAAGTGGTGTGTAAGACTGAATATATTAAGGAGATACAGGTGGATAGCAACCAGGAGGGTCAAGAAGTGTCCTTTGTGGGGTCTGTTGTTGAACGGCCGGGTTCAGAAGATGATTGGAGGGTTACTCTTACTGTAATGGGAGCCAAAGTTGCCTTTAAGATTGACACAGGAGCAGACATCACTGTAATGTCTCTTGCAGCATTCATGAAACTACCTTGACAGCCCCAACTGGCAAAAGTTACAAGAAAAGTCCATAGTCCTGGTGGCCGCATTAATTGTGGGGGGAAATTTCTTGTCAGCTGCGTGTACAAGCAAAGGAATTTCACCATGTGGGTGCATGTGATTAGAGGTCAGTGTGTTAACAACTTATTGAGCAGAAAAGCAGCCTGTGGTTTGGGCCTAGTAGCCAGAGTGAATGAAATCTCAGAAGATATGTTTGGTGAATTGGGCCTACTGAATTGCAACCCAGTCCGTATATCACTTAAAGGTGACACAGTCTCATACAGCATTACCACTCCCCATTGAATTCCATTCCCGCTCATGCCTCAAGTGGAGAAGGAGCTTCTGTGTATGAAGAATATGGGGGTTACTGAAGAGGTTGTTGAAGGAACTGACTGGTGTGCACCCATTGTACCTGTTGCAAAGAAAAATGGGAGGGTATGCATATGTGTAGACTTGAAAAGGCTGAATGAGGCAGTGAAGAGAGAGAGATAGGTGCTGCTGACACTTGAAGACATAGCTCCAAAATTGGCTGTGGCAAAGTTCTTCTCTACATTGGATGCTTCTAGTGGCTTCTGGCAGATACCTCTAGATCCAAAATGCCACAAACCGACTACCTTCATTACACCGGTAGGTTGGTTTTGCTTTTGCAGACTCCCCTTCAGGATATCCTCTGCTCCTGAAATCTTCCAAAGAGAAATGAGTTCTCTCCTAAGAGACCACGTGGGCACGGCAGTCATCATGGACGACATCTTAGTGTATGGGTCTACATTGGAGGAACATGATCAGCAATTGAGCTGTGTGCTGCAGACTATCAGAGAGTCCGGGCTGAAGCTAAACAAAGAGAAATGCCATTTTAGGAAAGCTGAGTTATGTTACTTTGGGCATATCCTCAATAGGGATGGCATCAACCCAGACCCCTAGAATATGTGTGCTATTGAACAGATGAAAAGTCCTTCTGATGTACATGAGCTGAGACTAGACATGTGCGATTTGGTTCATCCCGAATCGAAATTCGGACGAATTTGTTCAAATTCGGAGATT
Source organism: Bombina bombina (assembly GCF_027579735.1). Classification (NCBI taxonomy): domain Eukaryota; kingdom Metazoa; phylum Chordata; class Amphibia; order Anura; family Bombinatoridae; genus Bombina; species Bombina bombina. Next base: position 912,937,009 of record NC_069502.1, on the reverse strand, counting down.
CGGATCGATTCGAATTTCTGAATTGCGGTAGTTCCGAATCTACCGAATAAATCCGAATCGATTCAAATTTATTCGGTAGATTTGGATGCATTTGGATGGCTGTGTATTACACTAGTATACTAGTGTAATACACAGCACATCCCACTTTACAGTGACCGAATTTCCGAAAATCCGAATCGATTCGAACCGAACCGAAACGAATGCGAATCGAATTTTTTTGAATCCGAAAGAATCCAAATGAATCCGAAACAAATTCATTCGATTTCTTCAAAATTCGAATTGATCCGAACCGAAATTCGAATCAGTCCGAATCTACTTTTCAAGAAGGGGAAGAATTTGACTTTGAAATAGTTATGAATAAACTCAGTGCCCACTTTGTGCCCAATAGAAATGTGATTCATGAAAGAGCTTGTTTTCACAAACGTGCTTAGTGTGTGGGAGAATCTGTGGAGTCATTTGTGAGCAGCCTGTATGAACTAGCTGAATTCTGTGAGTTCAGTGTTGCTAAAGAAGAGCAAATCAGAGACAGAATAGTCATAGGAATTGCAGATGCTGAAGTCTCACTGAAGCTACAGTTAGAGTCTGATTTAACATTAGATGGGGCTATTAGGATGGCCCGCCAGAGTGAACTGGTGAAAAAGCAAAGTGCTGATCTGAGGTCTGAAAGTATTGTGGATGAAGTGCAGCAGTTCAGGAGAGCTGCTAGTGAAAGGCACAGTGTGAGTGGTAGATCAAGGGCAGCAGATAGGCCCAGAAGTGGATGGGCGCAGCATGCCCGATGCACACGGTGCAACCGTGCCCATGATCAAAGTGTCATATGCCCTGCTAAAGACAAAAGATGTAGCAGGGTCGGCTCTAAGGGGGGGCATTGGGGGGCAATGCCCCCAAATGGAATGCTGTGCCCCCCAGGGCAAAAGAAGTGATTTAATTTTTTTTTTTTACATTTTAACAGTGACGGAACGTCCAGGGTCCCAAATGTCGCATCAACCATTTGCAGCCACTGGACCCTGGAGATTCGCCACTGGAGGGCCCAGCTAATCTCTTTACTCTCCTCTATTTACAACCAGATAACAAATAAAGTTGCATTTCCCTGCTGGTGCTCTCACAGTTAACCTAGGGCTTGCAATGCCCCTCCTCCTGCTAGCCCACTTACTACAGAGCTGAAGTGAGATGATGACATCATCAGACCTCTGTAGGAAGTGCTGGGAGAACAGTCAGTGATAGGGAAGGCAGAAGTAATTTTGTTAAAACACAGCCGTATAACCAATGTGTGTGTGAGAGTAGGATCCCTTCCCTATTATGCTTTATATCCTGGCAGCCACATATAAAGAAGCAAATTGGGAATTCCTTGGTTTCCCCACTGCAGGTCACAAAAAATAAGTGTGCATTGTGCCTGCTTTATCTGCAGTGATCAGTGTAAAATGTGTGTCAGATTATAGGTGCTCAAATACACACACTTCAAATGTAGCTGTGGGACTGAGTGAAATAGCCTTATGTTTATTATTTTACATGTTTCAAAACATCTCCTATTTGTCCCCAAGGTTGTTTTATTATATATATATATATATATATATATATATATATATATATATATATATATATATACATGTGTGTATATATATATATATATATATATATATATACACACATACATACACACAATACACACACTGTGTGTATATATATATATATATATATATTGTTTGTGTGTATATATATATATATATATATATATGTGTGTGTGTGTATATACATATATACCGTGTGTATGTGTGTATATATATATATATATATATATATATACACACACACAGTGTGTGTTTGTGTGTGTGTGTGTATATACAGGTATACCTCACTTTACAGCGATTTGCTAATACAGCGCTTTGTGGAGCTGAAGTTCAAACTCCAAGGATTATGAAACAGTGCTGTAATCATTGTGAATTTGCGAGAAAAGTGACTGGCACCATTTTGTTATGCGCAGTTCACTCTGTTTACAGCATTACAGTGCAATCTGTGTCTCAGTGCTATAGTTTGGCAAATTTTACTACAGTAATTGTCACTATTTTACAAGTACAGTATTTATTGAATTCTGTTCTGTGCCAGTGTTAAACTAAACTTAGCCCTATTGCACCCCTAATATATGCTAGTTCAAACATGTTTTTAAGTTTTTAAACAAACTGGCAAGTGAATAGTAAGCTAAAACTGCCTTGTTTCACTTTAAGGCGGTTTTCACTTTACAGCGGGGCTCCGGTCCCTAACCCGCTGTATGAGCGGGGTATACCTGTATATATATATATATATATATATACTGTGTGTGTGTATGTGTGTATATATATATATATATATATATGTGTGTGTGTGTATATGTGTATATATATATATATATATATATAAATTGTGTGTATATACATACTGTATATACTGTGTGTGTGCTGGTAAATATCATTAATAATATCTGTACAAATAAGGTACTGCTTGGCACTCAAACTTATTGTCACTTAAAAGCTTATTTGATCATTAGTAGGGTCATTGGTAGAGCTACACATGCAAACAGTGTCCACTGGCTGTGTCATATGTGGGAGACATTCCTGAGATATGACAAATGTAACCCCTGCACTGCCATAAATCTGGTAAATGTAACTACTGCGGCACTGCCAGACATCTTATAAATGTAACCCCTATACTCCTTGAAATATGACACATGTAACCGCTGCACTTCCAGAAATATAAACAAATCTAACTCCTGCACAGCCAGAGATCTGATAAATGTAACCCCTGGACTGCCACAGTAGGTCTGCTCTTATTTTAACTCTCATACATGCTTTTTAAATGCGTGCCCCCTCGTGAAAAAAAAATGCCCCCCCATTTCATTTGTTCTGGAGCCGACCCTGAAATGTAACAGGATGGGCCATTTTGAAGTGGTGTGTAAGACTGAATATATTAAGGAGATGCAGGTGGATAGCGACCAGGAGGGTCAAGAAGTGTCCTTTGTGGGGTCTGTTGTTGAACGGCCGGGTTCAGAAGATGATTGGAGGGTTACTCTTACTGTAATGGGAGCCAAAGTTGCCTTTAAGATTGACACAGGAGCAGACATCACTGTAATGTCTCTTGCAGCATTCATGAAACTGCCTTGACAGCCCCAGCTGGCAAAAGTTACAACAAAGGTCCACAGTCCTGGTGGCCGCATTGATTGTGGGGGGAAATTTCTTGCCAGCTGCGTGTACAAGCAAAGGAAATTCACCATGTGGGTGCATGTGATTAGAAGTCAGTGTGTTAACAACTTATTGAGCATAGTTGCCAACAGTCCCTAATTTCCAGGGACAGTCCCTGAATTTTGTTGTATGTCCCTGGAGTTTTTTTGTCCCTGGAAATGTCCCTGAAAATCTCCTTTGCACAACATTTGTTGTTTGCATATATATACACACACATACACATATACAGATAGATAGATGATAAATAGATATAGTGTATTATTTAAATATAATTCATTCCTAATGGAATATTGTTATTATTATTGAATGGGTTCACATATTATTGGTCTTTCTAATTTTGATGCTGTGTTGTAAAAATAACCATATGCCCAGAATGTGTTCCAGAGACTGGGTAGGTGTAAGAGCTTGGTGCTGTAATCTGTATAATAAACTATGGATAAGTCTAAATTATACTATTACTTTCAAATGGGTGTGTTTTGATTGCAGAACTGAGTGGGCGGAGCAGTTGAACAGTAGGTCGTCAATACTCCAGTAACCCGCTTGCTTGCTCTGCTGCAAAGTGTCCCTGAAATTTTTTTTGAAATGTTGGCAACTATGATTGAGCAGAAAAGCAGCCTGTGGTTTGGGCCTAGTAGCCAGAGTGAATGAAATCTCAGAAGATATGTTTGGTGAATTGGGCCTACTGAATTGCAAACCAGTCCGTATATCACTTAAAGGTGACACAGTCTCATACAGCATTACCACTCGCCATAGAATTCCGTTCCCGCTCATGCCTCAAGTGGAGAAGGAGCTTCGGCGTATGAAGAATATGGGGGTTACTGAAGAGGTTGTTGAAGCAACTGACTGGTGTGCACCCATTGTACCTGTTGTGAAGAAAAACTGGAGGGTACGCATATGTGTAGACTTGAAAAGGCTGAATGAGGCGGTGAAGAGAGAGAGATAGGTGCTGCTGACACTTGAAGACATAGCTCCGAAATTGGCTGTGGCAAAGTTCTTCTCTACATTGGATGCTTCTAGTGGCTTCTGGCAGATACCTCTAGATCCAAAGTGCCACAAACTGCTCCTGAAATCTTCCAAAGAGAAATGAGTTCTCTCCTAAGAGACCACGTGGGCACGGCAGTCATCATGGATGACATCTTAGTGTATGGGTCTACATTGGAGGAACATGATCAGCAATTGAGCTGTGTGCTGCAGACTATCAGAGAGTCCGGGCTGAAGCTAAACAAAGAGAAATGCCATTTTAGGAAAGCTGAGTTATGTTACTTTGGGCATATCATCAATGGGGATGGCATCAACCCAGACCCCGAGAAAATGTGTGCTATTGAACAGATGAAAAGTCCTTCTGATGTACATGAGCTGAGACAAATATTGGGCCTTGTAAATTATGTAGGCAGGTTCCTTCTAGATTTATCCACAATACTACACCCTATCACAGAGTTGCTAAAGAAAGATGTTGCCTGGGTCTGGGGACCTTCACAGGAAGAATCTTTTATGCAAGTCATGTCCCTTCTGGGGTCTGCCCCAGTGTTGGGGTTCTACAACCCTTCCAAAAAGACTGTGGTTAGTGCTGATGCAAGCAGTTATGGATTAGGGGCCGCCCTCCTGCAGCTGAATGAAAACAAACTACAGCTTATCGCCTACTGTTCCCACACGCTAACGGCTGCTGAGTAAAAATACTCTCAAATTGAGAAAGAGTGCCTGGCCGCAGTTTGGGCCTGTGAGTGCTTTCAGCGTTACCTAGTGGGTTTAGAGAAATTTAGTCTGGAGACTGATCATAAACCGCTAGTCCCTCTAATCAACTCCTATGATACTGACAAAACACCCCTAAGATGCAAGAGACTTCTAATGAGGCTGCTCAGGTTCAACGTTCAGGCATTGCATGTGCCAGGGAAACAACTGGCTGTGGCGGATACACTGTCCAGGCTCCCGCTGGCTGCTGCTGAAGAGTCTTCAACGGAATCGGATGTGAAAGTGTATGTAGATTCAGTTCTGTCCTCTAAGTCCATTTATTCAGGGAAACTAGAACAAATAAAGAAAGAGACATATTTAGATACAGACCTTCAAGAAGTTATAAAGTACATAAAAGAAGGTTGGCCCGAGAGTAGGGCAGCCTGGATGTCTTTAAGTTCTTACCAGTCAGAGAGGTCGCAGCTCACAGAGCTGGATGGGTTGGTGCTGTTCCAGGACCGCATTGTTATTGCTGTCAGCATGAGGCAGGAGATGTTAACCAGGATTCATGATGGCCACTTAGGCATTACAAAGTGCAGAGAAAGGGCAACTACGGCTGTATGGTGGCCTGGGATCAGTTCCGACATTGCAAGTCATGTGTCTAAATGTGCCTTTTGCCGGGAACGCCGGCCTACTCAGAGAAGGGAGCCCTTGATTTCTACTCCGCTGCCTGCAGGCCCATGGCAGAAAATAGCTGCTGATTTGTGCAAACTGCACGGGAAAAAGCTCCTTTGTCGGGATCGACTACTATTTCATGTATTTGGAAATCGCACCTTTGAATGAAATCACAAGTCAAGCCGTTATCACAAGAGCTTGTTCGCCTGGTAGGGCATACCAATGGAGTTGGTGAGTGATAACGGAATGCAGTTCGCTTCAACAGAGTTCAGTTCTTTCAGCAGAAAATATAATTTTATACATTCCACGTCAAGTCTACATTACCCGGAGGCTAATGGAATGGCTGAAAGGGCAGTTCAAACAACAAAATTCATTTTGAAGCAATCTGAGCCATACCTGGCCCTCTTGTCCTATAGGGCGACTCCCATTCAAGCCACAGGGTTTAGCCCGGCACAGCTGATGCTAGGACACCAGATTCGCACCACCTTACCCTCTGTGGGTGTCTTCCAGCCAACAAGCTCTATTCCTCGGGACGAATTACTTAGGAGGGATGAAGAGGCAAAATCAATTCTTCTACGACAGGAGACATTCTGTGAGGCCCTTGCAGGAGCTGAATGGGGCAAAGTGTCAGAATTAAACTGGATGATGAGAAGAAATGGAAGATGCCTGCTACAGTAATTGGACGCTCTCCAGAACCAAGGTCTTATGTAGTCCTTACTGATGAAGGGACAGTTACACGCCGTAATCGAAAACATCTTCAACCTGTACCTGAGAGTTTGGAACTGGATGCCTCAGTACCACTGCCGGTAGGATCCCCTGTTTTAAAAGGGGTGCCTTCCCCTCAGCAAGATCACAGTGGGGATATGTCTTTGCCTCCAGCAGACTCTCAATCACTTTCTTCTGTATCAGAGGACAGTTCATGTAGAGTTACATCAAGCGGAAGAGTGGTGAAACTTCCGGCACGATATCGGGATTAACTTTAGTTAGAACAGTGACCGGAAGTATGGGAAGAATAATCCCATGGTCACTGTGGACTAGGGTAGTCTACCCCAAAATTCAAGTCAGGATGTAATTCATGTTGTTTATATTTTCTGTAACTTGTTATTTGTTATATACTATACAAAACTGTTGTTGTATACCTTGTTATTTGTTATATTCAAATGGGAAAAAAAATGTATGCTTCGTCCTTTGAAAAGGGGGAAGATGTGATGAGAGTGGGAAGTGAAGTCACCAGATTTGGGGCGGGGCTTAGGTCCGTTTGTCTGTATCGCAGTTACTTAGTGAAATTAATGCTACCAGATGTGTGTTTCCATGCTCTACAATAAAATAGAGTTGTACCATCTTTGCTGTGTCCTGCATGTGTCCTGCATCTCATGACAAGAACCATCTAGCTCTACAATATACTTATATTTGAAATAGCCTATACAGGCTTAATATACTTACCACTGACCTAGTCTAATAACGTACCAGGCTAGGTTTGAGGCTATATCTGAAAGGTCTAAAGCAAAAGCTGCAATATTAGACCAACATAAGCCCTATAGCTTTACAATAGTTATCTAATAAATATAGCCGTAATACAGGCTAAATAGTTATATATACTTATATATAATGAAACCTAATACAGGCTTTACTGTATATAATGTAGCCTAATACAGGGAAATATACTCAATTTAGTATAACCTAATACAGGCTCATTATAAAATATAGCCATAATACCGGCAAATATACTTAAATTTACTATAGAGTTAATATATATATAGCCTATTAAAATTAGTAAAACCTGAATAATATAATGTAGCCTTAACATAGGCTAATATACTTAAGTAAAAATCTAAACACAGGCTATTATATAAAATAGCCTTAATATAGACCAAAATACTTTCTTTAATAACCTAAAGAAGGATTATCATATAATATAGCCTAAATGTTGGCTAATATACATATATAATAACCTTATACAGGATTATTGGATGATAAAGCCTTAAAATAGGTTAATATACTAATATTTAATAACCTAAAGCAGGTTTATTATATAACATAGCCTAATGAAGATTAATACCAATATTTAATGAAGCCTAAAAATAGGCTAATATACCTATTTTAAACCTTAAAATAATATCACTAAAATGTAAGCTAATATCTCAAATACAACATAGCCTTAAATGCTTAAAAAGATAATACAGAAATTAATATCTAAAATAAAAAAATCCTTCAAAAGAAATAAAATAGCCCGCTTGCTTTATTATAATTAAGAAGAAAATATAGAATAAATAAAATGCAAAAGAAGTATTCTTTTACACAGGTCCAAAAGTACTGTGATAAAGTAAACAAATAAGAAAAAGATAGCTAAAACCTGGAAAATAAGATTAAATTATAATTTACAGCGCTGCATACACAATACCACTCAAAGAGATAATAAGTATAAGGACGGCTAATATCAGTTTTACTAAAGGGGGTCCATTAGAGTTAAGGATTGTCTAAAGACCACTAATAAATTAAATATTATGGATTAAAAAAAAGGTAAAAAACTTAATTGCAAGATTAAGGAAGAAAAAAGCTTTATCGATTTAGATGAATACCATAAGGTTTAAATGACTCAAACTGATGCCCTAACCACAGAGCTACAGCGGCTGCTATTTTAAGATACCTAGGAAGTATTGCGCAAAGAAAATATTAAGACGCACTACACAAAAGATAGAACTAAAATGTCTCATTAGGAAAATGCTCTTCCATGGCGCTACATTGCATTGTTATGTAGGGGAATCATCAGGACAGCAGCGCACACACCCTGCCATGCTGGAGAACATACAAGAAAGAAGGAGGCCTGCAGTGTGATCGTGGTCACTCTAGTACGTAAACCTTCTAAATATAGGGAAAGAACGAAAGCTAAAAGTATTTCCCTAAAATGGATGCTGTAACTTGTAAATAATCAGACCCTGAGGGGAATAGAACCTGGGTCATCCAAGTGATTAATCAAACAGATATACATACTCATCAAACAGATATACATATAATGATGATGGCCTAAAAATACAGGTTCATCAAACAGATATACATATAATGATGATGGCCTAAAAATAAAATTTAAAAAAAAAAACATTTTAAATGTAGAGTGTGATCTACCACTACACCACCGCAGCCACTTGGCTATTAAAGCTTCACTACTCTCCAGGGCCTCGCAGAGAAGCAGCTTGCAGCTGGCATAAGAGCTGGTCAGAAGAGCGTCCGCTTAGGCCCAAGCACAGGCCCTGAAGTAGATACGCGCGATGTAGGAGGTGGGAGGGGCGGTCCTTCCTGAGACCTCGAGTCAGAGGGAGAAAGTGATCGGAGCGGTAAAGTATAAGGCCGTCTGATCACTGTAGGAAGGATGCCACAGCCACCAATGTAGGAGCTGGGATCGTTAGAAGGAGGAGGCCATGAACGGCCAGATTGCATAAACGATTATGAATGCAAGTCGAAACCTCCTCCCAACGATTCCAGAGAGATGGTAAGAATCCTGACCGGTCCACAACTAGCGAACGGGCGACGATCCGGCAGGAGAACCATGAGCAGTGGGGAATTTTAGAACTCCGCTGCAAAAACTATATCACCAACGATAAAAGGCATAACATTTTAAAAAAGGGAAAAATAAACTCAAATAGCTATAAAACTATACCCGGAATTATGTTTGCTGAAGCCAATTCACAGCATTTATAAATTCATAAATCTATAGAAGGTCTGAAGCCTGCATGTGCCAGAGGCCTAACAATGGGCCACATGCCTGTTATACAAAAATAATACACACTTTTCTAAATAAAATAACTAAATTAAATAACTAAATAACTAAATCTAGATAATACTGAAGACAAAAGCCCTATAAATTAGTAAGGTTAAAGAAGATAACTAAACAAGAATTAGAATAATATCATTAGAACATATGGAGAGAGAAATTAATGCATGTCCTGCTATCTGGAAGCAGCAAAGAAAAAAGGAAGTGCTGGACTTGTTCATTACAGTTTATTAGGCTGCTGTGTGCTGATTGGTGCAGCCTTGTTACTATGTTATTATTATTTTCTCTGTATGTTTTCTTTGCTGCTTTTTGGATTCAGCAAAGATTTGATGCAAAATATGAAGTCTCCTGTCTTGTCATAAAATTATTAAGCTGACCATAACATTCACATTCATATTTCATAATTTTGACAGAAAGCAAGAAAAGCATAACATAAATATATATAACAAAATAATTACACTTTTAATTTACACTTTTCATGGTACAAAAACTCATTAGACAGGGATGCACACAAATATTGTTAACGTATTACAAATTGAAAGTAAAAGAGACCACATGAGTGCAACTAAATTTAAGCTCATCTGGTTAACGCATAAAGGGTTTAGGCTAAACAAACGTTGCCCTAAATACAACGCAAATACATTAAATAAAGTGTTACACTCATATATACCCTATCTAATAAAAATAATTCATATAAACATAAAAAAGTTATAAGGTGTAAATGGTATATGGTATATGACAAGGTATTTGAATGGAAAGGGATATCATGTTTATATACAGTACGTGTGTGTGTGTATATATATATATATATATATATATATATATATATATATTTATATATTTATATATATATAAATATATGTGTCTGTGTGTATACATGTGCATTTATGTTTATATGTGTTTATATGTGTATAAAAGTATAAACATACATATATAAACATGTGTATATATATATATATATATATATATAAAAATAAATATATATATACACACTTTGGGGCCCTTTCCAGTCAAATACCTTTTAAACGAGAAAAATAATTTTTATTTTAATAATGTGTTTTACTGTGTATGTACTGTAAATATTTTACATTCTAATTTTCTTCACATAAATGTTCTATGTATCTTTAAATAGATATTCTATTGATACCTATAGCTATACACATATATATATATATAGATTTGTAAATGGTTTACACAATGAGTTATTTTCTCTACATTTTGGATTTAGTGGAGGATTTTAAACTCACTTTTCGCCTCCCCATATTTTAAATTGCTGTTGTATTTCCCCCAGAAAACAATTTTACCAAGCAGTGATTCAACCTACTCCCAGCTGATGAGTGGCAATAACCACAAAACAGCTGTCCTGGGATTGGTCTGAATCCCTGTACTACCCCTAGCTAAGCTTAGAAGCTGTGTAATGCAGCGATGCTATGGCGTAAAGGGAAGTCTGCCTTAAAAAGCAGGCTAAAAGTAAAAAAGTGAGTCATTGTGAACCTCATTTGCATATCTTACCCAGAATCCTTTGATGCATTGGAAACAGTGTAATCACAGAGTTTCTTTGGTTAAAGCAAGTCTTCTGACTTGTCTAGATTTGTAAATGGTTTACACAATGAGTCATTTTCTCTACATTTCGGATTTAGTGGAGGATTTTAAACTCACTTTTCGCCTCCCCATATTTTAAATTGCTGTTATATATATATATATATATATATATATATATATATATATATATATAAAAACATAGATTAACATTGATTTTGATGGCAGATAAGAACCATAGGCCCAGCAAGTCTGCCCAATATTTCCTAAAAGTATAAACTTATCAAGTTTGTAAGAGAGCCTTAGGCTTATCCCAGGCATTCTTAAAGTCCCCCACAGTGTTTGCCATTACCACCACTTGTGGAATTTTATTCCATGAATTAATCACCCTTTCTGTAAAGAAGTGTTTCCTCAAATTACTCCGGAAAATACTACCCTTCAGCTTGAGATCATGACCCCTTGTTCTTGAATTTTTCTTTTTATGAAACATACTCACAGCCTCAGCTTTATTAAGCTTCCTAATATACTTGAAAGTTACTATTGTATCACCTCTTTCCCTTCTCTCATATAAGCTATAAATATTTAGGTCATTGAGTTTCTCCTTGTAAATTTTATTTTTTAGACCATGTACCATTTTAGTTTGGCCGGAGCAAAAAGGTGCACTAAACTGTATTATTATATCCTAAACCAACACCCCCCACATCACAAAGTACTATTGTACAGTATTAACCCCTAAAGCGACACACCCTTGCATAGCAAACTATCCCACTAGCCTATTAACCCCCCCATCGCAAACTACCCCACTAAACTATTAACTCACTAACCACCACACCTCCACATTGCAAATTACCCGCTACACTATATACCCCTAATCTGCCACACCTCCTATTGCAAAGTACCCCCTAACCTCCTAACAGTTAACCCCCCCCAAACAAAAGAAAAATACAGAAAATAAAAACTATCATTACAGAAAATAAAAAAGACATTACCAAACAAAAACATCCCAACCAGTAAGACCTATGCTAAAACTAATATCCCCTGATAAAAACTTCCCCTAAAAACCCCTAAACTAACACCAAAACCTACTCTAAATTTTGCTCCTCAAGTTTTCATATCCAAGAGAGGAAATAATATTCATATAAAAGAGGGCTATTTGTGCATGAAGTTGTATGTATTATTGTGATGTTTGTTGAATTTGGCGCCTCCAGCTTTGTTGTTTTAATTTTGAATATAGGCTCACTTATTGTCACGCCACTCCGCTCTAGCTGTTGCTAGGGGCACGGTGTCTCCTTCCCTGCTCATTGTCAGGGGCTGTGTCGGGTCCGGAGGCGTGCGGCGCTGACGTCATCGCCACACGCTCCTCTCTCTGATACCGGTCCGGATTTCTGTGGCGCCTATGTAAGTTGTTCAGAACGATCTATCACTGCCTAAGTATAGGTGTTACTTTGTGTGCTCCTGGGTGTGATAGATCATTATTCTCTGGATTGCCTCATTGTTGTTGAACCCTGCCTGTCTGACTACTCTGCCTGTTAACCCATAAATTGCTGGATTGATTTACTGCTGCTGAACTCTGCTTGTCTGACCACTCTGCCTGTTAACCCCTAAATTGCTGGATTGATATACTACTGCTGACCTCTGCATTTCTGACCACTCTGCTTGATTAACCCCTATTGTTCTGGATTGCCTCTCTGTTGCCAAACCCTGCCTGCCTGACCATTCTAGTGGTTTACCATTGGACTGCTTTACCATTGACAAACCCTGCCTGCCTGACCTTTCTTGTCGTTTGCCCCTGAACTGCCTTTCTCTGATTCCCTGCCTGTTGCCGCCGAAGACTATCCTGCCTCTGGTGAGTGCCGCTTACCTCATCTTAGGAACTTTCTCTGCTATGGGATATTCTCTATCATTCCGGCTCGATGCCGGGATAATAAGACTACTGGTCGAGTTCGTTCTGATAGTGGAGTATCCCACGAGCATTACATTTATAGGGGCATATTTATCAAAGCGTCAATCTCAGTGCATTTGTCGGCGTCAATAGACTCGCCAGACATTGCTGATGCAGACCCACTTACAATCCCCTTATTTATTAAAAAAACAAAAACTTGCACGTCGAGTGTGGCGCGATTACCATCAGACTGTTGTTAATTAACAGTCATTGATGACGCAGTTATTCGGGTTTTTTATTTATACCATTTCATTACTGTCCATGAACAAGCACATTTCTCTAAAGCTAATCTTTTATTTTTCATCTGGTAATGTTCAAGAAATAGATAGATTTATACCTCAACAAACAATATCTCATAGAAAGTTATTTTTATATTTATTTGTTGTATGATACTTTCACATAAATTAATGTGTATTTGTATTTCTAGAAGTCATGATATGCTTTTATCTAAATTTTTCTATAAATGATTATTAATGCTACAATTTGTACATATGTCTTTGCACATACTGTGTGTATATATATATATATATATATATATATATATAAACAGCACAAGGGAGACACCATCTGGTCAACACCCTGGTGCACTGCTATAGTAAATACATACTGATGAACCCCACGCCTGGCTCCAGCGTTACAAGGTCACCCAATGCAGGCACAGCACAAAGGGATTTTTGCAGAAAAGCCTTTTATGTGAATAGACACACAAAAAAAGCAAGGGCCTTGCCCAAACGTTTCGGCTCTCACAGGAGCCTTTTTCAATGGAGGCCGTGCAGACATAACCAACATCATACAAACCCTTACCTAAATACCTCATACATAATACATACACAGGTGTCAGCTGTCTTCAGATGCAAACCGACGCATGCTAATCCAAAGCAGACACACACCGCTTATTTAGGTGCCAGAGAATGACGTCATCGTAGGGCGCCGGTCGAAACCACCAACCACGTCACCAGTTGCCATGGTGATGGTGTACACAAGGCACTCTGCAAAGAAACGTCACTGTGTCAGGCGAAAAAATGCTCTGAAGCTAAAACAGCTAAGACCAAAGCAAACTAAATTGTGTATATAAATACTACCATATAGCTAGAAAAACACATTTAAAATCTCAAAATGCGATTGTGCAGCACTTTAGTCACACAGGGATAGCATTCATTCAATAGCACCATCTATACCCCACAGTATTAAAGTGCCAACCATCCCTTAAATCTAATTACCTGTTATATTACAAGAAACATTACTTTAAACTAGGTGTACAAATAAACACCCTTAGTAGATATGCTCCATATTTCAAGGAGTAGGTAGAGGAAACACAGAAGACTCCCACTGTCCTTATTATTTGCGGTAACAGCAAGCAAAGTCTATGTTTGCATTTAACCCTTTCGGGGACACAGTATCCAAATTGAAAATCCATCTCGCTTCCAGCCGTAATAAGGCCTGTGCTCTGTCACCCCTTCGTCTAGGGCGTGGGACATGATCGATCAGCATAGACCTTAGCATGGACACTGAATGCCCTGCATTGAGAAAGTGTCTTGCGACAGGCTGGTCAGAACGGCCCCTCTCCAGTGCTTGTCGTATTGCCAATTTATGGTTGACAAGTCGCTCACGGAAGGTTGTCAGTCTTTCCAACGTAATAAAAGGAACAAGGACAGATGATAATGTGAACCACAAACTCTAAGGTGCATGTGAGTCTATGCCTGATGGTAAACCGCTTGTTGGTATGCGGATGATGAAAAAAATTTCCTGTAAGTAAGCTGTTACAACTTACACAGCTTCCACAATGAAAGTATCCCTGCTTGCCCTTGGGCAGCCATGTACTCTTATCATAGCAGTGGATAGGATTGTTGAGCACCAATAAGTCCCATAGATTGTTTGTGCTCTTGTAAACCAGCCTTGGCGGTGGGGATTTGTAAAACGGGAGACTGGTGTCTTCAGATAATATGCTCCAATTCTTCTTGATAGTGGAGTCTAGAATCTTAGAGCCTGGAGTATAAGTAGTGAGGAAATTCAGGCGATTGTCCTCAGCACCTGCTTGTCTTCTAGTGGTTAAACCCTCCTGGTCCATTGTTCTGCCGTTCTACATTGTTGTGTAATTAACTCAGATGGATACCCCTGTTGGAGTAAACGTCGTGACATTTCAGTCAATTGGTTCTTCTTGCGGTTGTCATCTGTGTTGTTACGTACGACCCGCAGGAGCTGCGAAGAACTGACCCCATCTCTCTGAAATCTAGAGTGGAAGCTACTATAGTGTAAGATTGAATTCTTATCGGTAGCCTTCTTGAATAGAGTGGTCTGCAAGGTGTACCCCCTCTCTGTCTGTACCTTAAAGATTTCTAAATCCAAGAAATGTATCTTATGAGTGTTACATTCCATCTTAAACTTAATTGTGGATTTTAAGGTGTTCAACCTTTCAAACCATGTATGTAAGGTGTCTATGGTGTCACTCCAAATAAAAACACATTGTCTATGTACAGACGATACAGTTTGATGGGGTTCTGCTCAGAGAAGATATTATACTGCTCATACATAGCCATGTAAATGTTGGCATATGATGGGGCCATATTAGACCCCATCGCCATGCCCATGGTCTGCAAAAAATATTCATGTTCAAATCTGAAAAAAATATTCTCCAAGCAGAACTCCATCAAGTGCAACAGGAATTCAACTGGGGGTCCCACATAATGTGTATTGTTAGTTAGCATCTTTCTCACCATTTCAATACCATGGTCATGAGGAATGACAGTTTACAGGCTCACGACATCCATCATCACTAGGATGTCAATGTCCTGTATATTGTCCAGGCTTTTTATCAGGCCGATAAGTTCAAATGAGTCTTGTAGGTATGAATTGGTATTCTGGACAACCGGCTGTAAGAAAAAATCAATATATTCCACCAAAGGCTTTAAAAGGGACCCCCCCGGCAGAAACAATGGGTCTGCCAGGGGGGTTCTCCAAAGATTTATGTATCTTCGTAGAAGATATACAATTGGGCACACCAGGAACTCAACAGTAAGAAAACCAAAGACATCTTCATCAACGACATTAGCCATACAAGCCATCCTTAAGAATTCAGTAGGTAATGCCATCCAATAATTGCCTGTAGGCCTCCTGTCTTTTACTGTTATAGTTAAGGACCACCGTGGCCCCACCCTTATCGGCAGGCCTAATGATTATGTTCTTATCCAAGGATAGGGATTTGATAGCACCCCTTGCAGGCCTGCTTTGATTATCTCTATTTGGGGTAATGTTTTGATGTATATCAATCAGAGTGGAGGTACACATCCACAATTTGGATACTGTGTCCCCGAAGGGGTTAAAAGCAAACATAGACTTTGCTTGCTGTTACCGCAAATAATCCTCTACCTACTCCTTGAGATATGGAGCATATCTACTAAGGGTGTTTATTTGTACACCTAGTTTATAGTAATGTTTCTTGTAATATAACAGGTAATTAGATTTAAGGAATAGTGTCACTTTGATACCGTGGGGTATAGATGGTGCCATTGAATGAATGCAATTCCTGTTTGACTAAAGTGCTGCACAATCGCATTTTGAGATGTTAAATGTGTTTTTCTAGCTATATAGTAGTATTTATATACACAATACAGTTTGCTTTGGTCTCAGCTGTTTTAGCTTCAGAGCATTTTTTCGCCTGACACAGTGACGTTTCTTTGCCGAGTGCCTTGTGTACACCATCACCATGGCAACTGGTGACGTGGTTGGTGGTTTCGACCGGTGTCCGGCGATGATGTCATTCTCTGACACCTAAGTAAGCGGCACGTGTCTGCTTTGGATTAGCGTGCGTCGGTTTGCATCTGAAAACAGCTGACACCTGTTTATTATGTATGTGGTATTTTGGTAAGGGTTTGTATGATGTTGGTTATGTCTGCACGGCCTCAATTGAAAAAGGCTCCTGTGATACCCGAAACATTTGGGCAAGGCCCGTGTGTCTATTCACATAAAAGGCTTTTCTGCAAAAGCTTTTCAGCACAAAATCCTTTTGTACTGTGCCTGCTTTGGGTGACCTTGTAACGCTGGAGCCAGGCGTGGGGTTCATCAGGACTCTGTATATATAAGACATATAAGATGACATTTCTTACTGAAAAAGAAATTCAAGAGAAGGAAGAAATACACTGAAAATAGCATGACAGTAAAGAGGTGATTTTAATTTCTGCTGTATCTGAATCATGACAGTTTAATGTTATGTGGACTATCCCTTTGAGCTATCAGTTTAAGATTATATTGAATCAAACATCAATTCAAATTTTAAAATCATTGTCTAAAATATTACACTGTGTGTCCTAATGTCAGCATCAATGTTTATCTTTAATAATAATTTCACATATACATACTTTCAAAGTATAATACACGTCACAAAGGGCACTTATAAGTTCTGATGAATGATCAATGACACAAGTATTGAACAATTTGATTAGTTAGTGATAGTTTAAAATGTATATTTGAATCAGATTGGCTGATGTCATAAATCATGTGATTATACGTATTCCAATCAAAAGTGGTTAAAAATTAAAGTGTGTGGGTTGTTTAGGAGTTTGCTTCATAATTGGTGCAAAAAGTGTTGCATCAAAATTGGTGCGAAGTGGAGAGTGTGACTTGTATTACATGGCTTAAACATGGTGCACATAGATTTTTCACAAAAATTTAAGAGGAAGTTAGCTATATTATTTTCTGTCAATGGCAACGAGTCCTGGAAGACACAAAAACAAGAGGCGCCTTTTTGCAGCAAGTTCTATACAAACACAATGGATATGTCAATGACAATCGGGTACTCACATAGATGATTGCACATCCAGTGCAATAATAGGCGAGCCGAAGCTTCAGAGCCGTTCGGCTGACTCCCTCAGGGCTAACACGCTGTATATGGAACACGTCTCCTGCCGATCTCAGCACTTCCGGTACTGTGCCCCAGATAAAGACGCCAGCTGTAACGCTCACAAGAGTTAGACGCTCAACGGAGTATCCCAACCAGGCAGGTCTCCCAAATGAGTGCAAATGATTAAAGTCCAAGAGCAAGGATGAAAGTATAAAAATACTTTATTAAAACAGATTAAAAATTGTTGCTTAGCAACACGTTTCTCGGCTCAGTATGCCGTTTCATCAGCCTGTCTAGTGGTTTATATTATGTTCTGTATTTATTTCATTTTTATCTCTATATCTATTAGTGCGACAAGTTTGGGGCAAAACTTTTCAACAAATTTGAAGAAATAATATGGTCCCCTTGCTTTGTAATGAAAGACAAATTTGTAACACAATCCATAAGTAGTATATACTAGTGCACCAAATGTGGAGCAATAATATTGTTTGATTTAGAAAGGGTATACAATTTTAATAGAGTTTCTAATTTACTTTTATTATGTTATATACATCATTCTCTTGCAGCATGGAACATAAGCTTTCTGTGTTTTCAGACTCCCATCCGCAGCCTCAAGGAATGAAAACTAGGTACACTGCCTTGGAATAGATGCAAGCATACCTGTTAAATGTTTGATAAATTTGGAAAAGGGTCAAATAGAGTCAAAGCTGAATTTGAAACATCTGTAATGACACAAGCATCGGTGTGCGCCGGATTGAGATTGCGGGAACGTTTATTACGTCACAAATTTCAACATTTGACGATCTTGACGCTTTGATAACTATGGCGGATCAATCTCGTGACAAATACGACGCGGGATTCAAGCGTATTTTCAGTTAAAGCTTTGATAAATATGTCCCATAGCATATTGTTTTTTTAGTAAAGATACATATACTCCATCATACAACTGTGCTAGGGGGTGTTATACACACCCATATCGCAAAGGTGCAGTTGTTATGAATGTATTAGGCTGTGTCTTTTTAAATGTCCAGTGATCTATACAGTTTACAAAGAAAAAAAAGTTGAGTTCACCCCAGAACTCTCTGGGCACCATGTATTAAAGTGCATGCAGACAAGGTTCTCAACTTGAGTACTTGTCCACACGGCTTTATGGCATACGGTGAGTGTGTAATGCCGCCCTGTTCCCTCGCATAACCAATAGCAATAGAGAAGGGCCTGTCAATCACCCCGAGTGAGCAAGTTCAAGGTGATTTCTCTAATAACCGCTGATTCTTACATAGCAGGAAGCAGCCACACATTTGCAAATCTGCCCAACAAGGGCTCCGCTTAGTAAATAGAGCCCTCTGTATCAAATTGTACAGTGTAGAATATCCTTTGATACGGTGTGTATCAGAAGAAGGTACCTGGTTAACACAAAATGCAGCTAAATAAACTGTCTGTCAAATGCAAATCAAATAAAAGTATCTGACCTTTAGAAATAAAAATAAAACATAATTTATCTTTTCCTTTCTGCCAGAATGTGACTTAAAATATTGCACCATAACCCTTTCTCTAACGTAATAACTACTGAGAAGTAATAGTGCTTTAAAGTTGAGCACTGAAATAGTCCTTAAATCGTTTTAGTAACATGGTAAAATGTCAGAAGCAAATTTAGTAAACTATAACCTTTATTTCCCTACTTTCTCATGGTACATAGGTAAATCTCTTTGTGCTTTTATTTCCACCAAAAAAACTGCAAAGTGCAGGCTAAGAAATGAAAGTCATTTCAGGGTACGACTTACATCAAATATCCTCTCTCTAAATTCTGACATAACATTCGTAAAATGTTCTTTCATTTTGTTAACAAGAAAATTGTTTAAAACATCTGTCAACCTAGGCCATTTTGTTTGTGGCAAGGGTGTATTGTAAATCCATTTGCTATTTTTCCTATAAACTAAAATATAGCTTTTAACCTTAAAGGGACAGTCTAATCCAGAATTTGTATTTTTTTTTAAAGATAATTCCTTTATTACCCATTCCCCAGTTTTACATAACCAACACGGATATATATTAATACACTCTTTACCTATATATTACCTTGTATCTAAGTCTCTGCAGACTGCCCCCTTATTTCAGTTCTTTTGACAGACATGCATTTTAGCCAATCAGTGCTAAAGGGAGTGAGCACAGTGTTATCTATATGGCACACATGAACTTGCACTGTCTAGCTGTAAAAAACTGTCAAAATACACTGCGATAAGAGGCGGTCTTCAAGGTCTTAGAAATTAGCATATGAGCCTACCTAGGTTAAGCGTTCAACAAAGAATACCAAGAGAAACAAGCAAATTTGATGATAAAAGTAAATTGAAAAGTTGTTTAAAATTGCATGCACTATCTGAATCATGAAAGTTTAATTTTGACTAGACGGTCCCTTTTTTGCATTGTGTATTTTCTTATCTTAAAGTGATGGTAAACGATGCTAACAATACTTTACATAAATCAATACCTGTGAGGTTATAAATTAAAACCGCAGTATTATTTTTTTTTTAAAAGTAAAGTATAAAAGAAATAATTAACATTTAATGATCTGTCACTCAAATATCATTCCTCCGCCTTCTGTGATGTATCGTGCTTCAGTGATGTGATGTGCAGAGTGGTTTAACTGCCCTGCACGTCATAGTAGGGTGTTGTTAACAAAGTTGATTGACAGGCTTCGTTATAGATTTTCATTCAGTACACGCTCACGATAACTCAATTTACCGTGCATGCTCCAAACTCTTTCTGGATCGATTCCAAGTAAACACTGAATCTTAGTAACTACTATTCAGTGTTTACTTTGACATCACTATGTTCCACACCAGAGTTATAACGCACATGTGTGAAAATCAGAAGAAACTAATCTTATTCAACACTTCAATCGACAAAAGACAATTTCGCTCATGTGTGTATCATGCTACGTACTTTTACATAGCGTTTAGGCTGTCAATTGACAAACCATTTGATTGGTGGTAAACGTAAAGCCGGAAAAAAAAATAACATAATGTCGAGTAAGGCCGGCCGGAGGGCGAATGGTATTTACAACATCAAACGGAGCAATATTGTAAGTAATAGCAGCTAAAAAAATAAAGAAAAAAAGGGAATATAGTTTTACACTTTCCCACCTGGGTGCTAAGCACATTTGAGGGTTTTTTAATTTTACATTTTTACATTTTTTATTTTTTTTTACTTTTTTTATTTTCATTTCAGATCCCCAAGACTTCTACCATTGGAAAGGTTAGGCGATTACCTTTCCAATGGTGGGTCTTGGGGGTCTGTAGCTGCTTAGATGCCTGATATACAGGCTTCTAAGCAGCATGCCCCCTTTCCCTATTTTGTCCATTGTCTTTATTACATAAAGTTGTGCGGTGACGTCATCACGTCATTACGCGTGATGTCACCACGCAAAATGGGAAGCCCCGGCGATGCCTGTCACTCTACAGGCACGATCGCCAGGGTAGGAGCGGGTGGGAGCCCCCAGATCTCCCTCAAGGTGGGAGAGTGCTAGCGACGGCTCTGCACCGTCGTTAGCACCTGAGTGAGAAACTCTGTGACGGCTCAGAGCCGTCGTTAGCACTCAAGGGGTTAAATGGATATGAAACCCAAACATTTTCTTGTTTGGTTCATACAGACATACAATTTCAAAAACATTTCCAAGTTATTTCTATCAAATTTGCTTTTTTCTCATGATATTTTTTGTTGAAGAAATACCTAGTTTGGTGCATGTAACTACATGGCACCATGGCAGGAAATAGTGCTGCCATTTAGTGCTCTTGCATATGATTAACATTCTTGCAAAACTGCTGCCATATAGTGTTACAGACAAATGCACGCTTCTGAGCTTACATCCCTACTTTTCAACAAAAGATACCAAGCGAACAAATACAATTTGAAAATAGAAGTAAATTAACATTTCGGTCAAAACGAACTCCAGGGAATCCTACCAGAGGGATACGTGGCTGAAGCCTTCAAAACAGGAATGTTACAGATGCGGTGACTGTGTCACATGCAATGGGATGTTGACAAGGACTACATTCCAACACCCCCACTCAAATAAAAGGTACAAAATCCGACACAGGTTGTCGTGCAACAGCACCCATGTGGTGTATGTTCTCATTTGCCCCTGTTGCCTTTTCTATGTAGGGAAAATGATTACCATGTTCAAGGAGAGGATGGCTAATAATAGATATGCCATCAGGGAAGCATTTAAGAATGGGTCTTCTGACTAGCCCGTGGCTCGCCACTTTTTGATGAACAAACACTGTGTCTCCAGTCTCAGCACTATGATCATTGATCACATACCTCCTCTGGCTAGAGGTGGCGACAGTGGGAGACGTTCATTACAACTCAAAACCAAGTGGATATACACTTTGGACACAGTGGAGCCTAGGGGTCTTAATATCCAGATGGACTTGGGCCCTTTTATCGGATAACACCTTCTTTTGCAAAAACCTGCACCTCCTCTGATTGGTTTGTGTTGCCAATTCCCATTTCCCCCTGCTACGTAATTGAACGGATCCCCACTCTGTTTCACTATATACCCCTCATTTCACACACCACACTACTGGCTTTATAGGAATTATGAATTTCACCATAAGTGTCACATCACGCTGCTTTAGCTGTTGCTAGGGGCACGGCGTCTCCTTCCTTGCTCGTTGCCAGGGGCAGTGTTAACTCAGATGCGTGCGGCACTGACGTCACCGCCGCACGCTCCTGATGCCGGTCAGACCTCAGTGACGCAAATCCTGCGCCTATTTAAACTTTCCACAAATGATCTGTCACTGCCCAAGTATAGGTGTTACTTTGTGTATTCCTGGGTGTGACAAATCGTTCTTTCTAAGTGCCTAAATACCATTACTGAACCTGCCTGCCTGACTACTCTCCTACCTTAACCCTTAAACTGCTGGATTGATTACTGTTGCTGAACCTGCCTCTCTGACTACTCTACCTGCCTTAACCCTTAAACTGCTAGATTGATTACTGTTGCTGAACCTGCCTGTCTGACTACTCTACCTGCCTTAACCCTTAACTGCTGGATTGATTACTGTTGCTGAACCTGCCTGTCTGACTACTCTACCTGCCTTAACCCTTAAACTGCTAGATTGATTACTGTTGCTGAACCTGCCTCTCTGACTACTCTACCTGCCTTAACCCTTAAACTGCTAGATTGATTACTGTTGCTGAACCTGCCTGTCTGACTACTCTACCTGCCTTAACCCTTAATGCTGGATTGATTACTATTGCTGAACCTGCCTGTCTGACTACTCTACCTGCCTTAACCCTCAATCTGCTGGACTGCTTTACTGTTGCCAAACCCTGCCTGCCTGACCATTCTAGTGGTTTATCCTTGGACTGCTTTGCTGTTGCCAAACCCTGCCTGCCTGATCATTCTAGTGGTTCATCCTTGGATTGCTCTGCTGTTGGCACTGGGGACTGCCCTGCCTGTGGTGAGTGCCGCCTTCCTCATCTCACTAACTTTCTCTGCTCTGGGATATTCCCTATCATTCCGGCTCAACGCCGGGATAACAAGACTACTGGCCGAGTTTGGTCTGATAGAGGAGTATCCCACGAGCATAACAATAAGCAATCGTGTACAGTGTTACAATGATTTTGAGTGTTTTTATGTTTGACGCTGCAGCAATTTGCCTTATTCTTACCCGATTGTTCTGACTACTGGACTGACATGCGCAGAGCCACGTATGCAAATTAGCCATGTGTTTGGCCCCATCGC
Organism: Bombina bombina; assembly: GCF_027579735.1. Classification (NCBI taxonomy): domain Eukaryota; kingdom Metazoa; phylum Chordata; class Amphibia; order Anura; family Bombinatoridae; genus Bombina; species Bombina bombina. The sequence goes on along the minus strand of NC_069502.1, from coordinate 912,913,621 downwards.
TCTGGAGAAATGATTGTTTAGTGGATGTGTGATGCACACCAATGGTAGTGAACGGACTATACCGGAAGGGGCGTGGCCACATGTGCACGCACGCCAGGAGCCGAAAACGGCGCTCATACACTGAAGGTGATGTTTGGGAATAGGACATATAAGGCTGCTGCTTCTGTTTTTAAACCAGACTCCCGGATGCCAGGTCACATCATCTGCCTGCATGTTGGTTGAATCCATTTGAAAAAGGTGCCAGTCCGGTACCCAAGCATCATGGGACATTTTAAGGACATTATACAATAAAAGCTAGGTTTTACAAAAATCCAGTGAGTGTTTTCTTTACATTAAGACTGTGTGTATATATATATATATATATATATATAATTATATCTAAGTATAGATATATACAGATATACTGTATATCTGATAGTAGTTTACATACCCTGGCAGAATTTATGGCCAATAAATCATAAATTATGCCAGGGTGTGTAAACTTATTTACACAACTGTATATATATATATATATATATATATATATATATATATATATATATATATATATATATATATAGTTGTGCTCATACGTTTACATACCCTGGCAGAATTAATGATTTCTTGACCATTTTTCAGAGAATATGAATGATAACTCAAAAACTTTTCTTTCACTCATGGTTAGTGTTTGGCTGAAGCCATTTATTATCAATCAACTGTGTTTACTCTTTTTAAATCATAATGACAACATAAACTACCCAAATGACCCTGATCAAAAGTTTACATACCCCAGTTCTTAATACCGTGTATTGCCCCCTTATGAGCACAAATGTATATATATATATATATATATATATATATATAATATAGGTATTGATATATACAGATATATAGGAATATCTATCTAAAAATTGGAATGTGGAATATTTACAGTAAATACATAGTTAAAACCTTTATTAAATATAAATATTGCATAAAAATGCTTTTGCATGTTTTCATCTACTTAATAGCAAAGGACTCCAATGCACTTATATATCTCTATATATGTGTACATTTGTATTTGTGTTTAAATGTATACACATATAAATGCATATATATTTTATATATATATATATATATATATATATATATATATATATATATATATATATATATATTGACATGCATATGTATGTATCTCTATGTTAAAGCCCTTTGCATGCTTTTTATTCTAACTCGTGACACCTCATATCTTTTGAGCCCTTATAACTTTTTTGTGCAATATTTTTTTTTTTAATAATTTTTATTAGATAGTATTATTATGAGAGTAACTCAACTTTTAAATGTATTTTTGATGTGTTTTGTGACTTTTTGATCAAGCATAACAGTTAACCAGAGCTCTGAGGTTGAGCTATCCCAACACGTATTAAATTAAATTGCGCTCAAGCGATAGCATTTACTTTCAACTTGCAATAGGTGCGCTATATCCGTCAAGCAGCCGTGATACGCGCTCGCACGTAAATGCGAGCGCGCCACTCGTAATCTGTCCCTATGTGTATTGGACCACAGGAGGCCAAGACAAGAGTAGAAAGACGTATAGCTGTCGCATGGTATGGCTGTTATAAAAATATGCTGTCAAGCAGTGATGAATTTGGAGCACAAGATGGGAATTAGATATCATCTCTTTATATAACTGTCACTTTAGAATGATAAAAACGTAGGAAAATAACATTTAGCTTTCTCTCGGGTATTATAAATCAGTATTTCTCATCTTTTCAGTGGGAGGTAATGAGTACCCCATAACCACAACAATTTATAAATATTATTGTTTGTAAAAGACACATGATAAAAAAAAAAATCATGCAACATCCCTGCACATAATAGATCATGACAGATTTGCTTTGAGCCTATGAACTAGTTCAAGAATATATCAATTCTGGGCTTTATTTTATCTACTATTCCCAATTTCAAATACAGCAAAAAATTTCTAGAAATTATTATGAAACAAATAGAGAGACCATCATTCTTTTGGCTCTTCCAAAGAAAATAAATGAATAAAAACATTTGAATATACAATAATGCAAGTATCATTTATGATATATAATTTCATATACACTTCATCTGGTTTATTTCACCATGGCACACTACACTTGGCACACTTTTATTTGCAAAATATTGTTAGAAAAAAAAACCATATCATTTGTGTGGGAGCCTTTACAGAAAAACAAAACAAATTGAAATTCATGTGTTTATGCCTAGGTGTGTGAAATGGTTTATCCGCAAATGGGTAGAAGGTTTCAAACGTTATCCTAATAATTAATTTTATTATTTTCATCAACATCGTTATTACACTATTATTACACATTTCATTATTTTACAATGTTTAACCCTTTTCAAGATTCAGAGAACCACAACATGGCTGGTGATTGGTGGCTACACACATATGCCTCTCCTTATTGGCTTGCTGGTTTCATATATATATATATATATATATATATATATATATATATATATATATATATATATATATATATATATATATATATATATATATATAAAAACAGTCAAAAGAGAAGGCACTCTCACTTAGCAGTCAGTCAATAACCAGGGTGTCCAGTTTGAAACAATATCATTCTGAAAATTCCCCAAAAGCAACCAAACGGGAAACGGCACTCACTGGATTTGTGAAACAAGAAAGAATTTTATTTTAACACTTCTGTGACGTTTCGGGGTCGTTTACGACCCCGAAACGTCACAGAAGTGTTAAAATAAAATTATTTATTGTTTCACAAATCCAGTAAGTGCCGCTTCCCATTTGGTTGCTTTTGGGGATTTTTCAGAATTAGATAGATAGATATAGATATATTCTATGGATTATTTAGAATATTTTACAGTATGTTTAATCATTTTTAATTTCTTTTTATAATTGTATTTAATATTTTATATGTAATATTTCAATAACGCACCTTAAGGATCTTAAGTTGTCATCTGCACTAACCTGACTGAGACCTAAATTGAGAAACATAATGAGTAAAACGCATATTTTACATACTGTTCATAGGAATAGATATGCAGGCATATGCATATACACATATATATGGAAATATGTATTTAAGAGTAAAACATACATTATCCTGTAAATGAAAAACATTGGAATGGGAAATATGTAAAGTATATATACAGTATAACACAAATAAACACATATAAATACATACTGTATATAGACAGATATATAAGTGCATTGAAACCCTTTACAGTCAAGTAGCTGAAAACATGGAAAATAATTTTTATGAAATATTTATTTTTAATGAAGTGTTTGTGTATTTACTGTAAATATTTCACATTCCAATTTTCTTCACATAGGAGATTATGTTCTAATTGTTATTAAATAGATATTCCTATACACACATACATATATATATACAATATATATACATATATATATATATATACCCCTAAATATAATAATCTATACATAGGTATATATATTGCACCAAAATATCATCAGATATATATTGAAATGTGAAGAGCATTGGAATGTGAAATATTAATATTTAATGCCAGGTTAACGCACTTTAGAAAATGCGATCTGGTTTGCTCGCGAGTAGGGTGTTTTTTTTTTTTTTACTTTTCACGCTCCATTGAAGTCTTTGGAAGAATACGTTAAAGAGATCACAATATTGTAACTTCGGCTTTTTTTCATGCGTCAAGTTAGCATGCGAGCGAAAACTTTTTACTTTTAACTTGTAATACGCGTAGTGTAACATTCGTGAGATAGTTCTTTATCAGACCAATCCTGGCCAGTAGTCTTCTTAATGAAACAATGTAACCCTTAAAACCAAAAAGTGTCACCCTTAATCATCGAATTGCAATTAATGCAAGATAAACATGGATAGCAACCTTTCCGTGCTTGACCAGTGAGAGTACTTTGTATATTTTTACTAACTCCAATGTCAGGTCTTACCAATTTATCCCTGATGTTAGGGCTACGTTTATAGCCTGGCATAGGGAGTTGTTTAAAGGCACCTATTTCTGGATGGCATTTGTATAAAATATGCCAATACTTCCAAGTAATTTTATTGACTGATTATAATTTTTTAATATAGATTGAATATTTTTTAGACAATTGTAATGTATTTATTATTCACTAGGTGGCAATATATTCATTATTATACCTATTCAATCATTTATAATGGATTGTCTTAAATATATTTTATATTGTAATTTTTCACTAGATGGCAGTATAGTCACTGTTGTAATCACAATTTTTTGGCGCCATTAGGGCTATTTAAATGTTTGTGTATTCACTTATGGTCAAGCTTGAGAAAGGGCTGATTGTTGGCCTAAAACGTTGCTTTTGTTTGTATCCCACTTTGCACAATAAAAAGGTTTTGGATTACGCACCAGCTGGAGCATCTCTGTTTCTTCAGTAGTCTTCTTATCCCAGTGTCAAATGAAAAGATAACAAAAAATCCCAATCTAAACTTAAGAGTTAAAAGGAATAAGGTAGGACAGGCACAGTAGCAATTAGGCAGCTCAGACCTCCGAGAAATAAGAGGCAAGGCAAAGAAGTAAGCTAGACGGCAAATCCAGAGAAAGCAACAGAAAGCCAAACCAAGAATTCAGAGCACCAAGGGGTTAAGTAATATAGAAGGTCTCTAGGAAGACCATGGTTCAGAAACAGGTAGACAGTCCAATCGTCCTGAGTACAAAAGGGATAAACAAAAGTGTAGTTACTAGGCAAAGCAGGGTTCAGCAACAGCTAGTCAGTACAATCTTTCAGGGTGCCAAAAGGTTAAGCAATAGAGTAGTCAATTAGGTAGAGAAGCGCTCAGCAATAGGTAGTCAGTCCAATCTTTCAGAGGGACAAAGGGTTAAGCAAAAGAGTTGTCACTTAGGCAGAGCAGGGTTCAGCAACAGATAGTCAGTCCCATCTTTCAGGGTGGAAAAAGGCTAAGCAATAGAGTAGTCACTTAGGCAGAGCAGAGTTCAAATGAAGGCAAACATTCAAAACTTAATACAATAGAATAAGAGCACCCAGGAATACACACAACACAACCTATACTAGGGCAACTAAGGATTGAAGGAGGTTACCTTAAAGAGGCGCAAAGAGACAACCAGATTGGAACTTGCGGCGATGGCAATGTCCGGAGTAGCTCAGACAGCAGAACTAGGGGGCGGGGGGCAGTATGAGACACGGTAACTGGATTGCACGCAAAAAGCCGAAGTCGAGGACAGTTAGCACTCGAGGGAGAGTCATAATTAGCGCTCCACTCGTAACATAGCCCCAAATATGTTTTGGAAAGAAGTTTATATATTTCATTGTTAACTTGCCTATAGTCCACCCATTTTTTTAATGAAAGTAAAAAAAATATTTATGAGAATAAAATAACTTTATTTATTGTATACTGGAAAAACAGTTATATATATATATATATATATATATATATATATATATATATATATATATATATAAAATCTTTTATTGAGGTTGTTAGTGAACATAACATCTAGATCACATGTTACAGAGATTGAATAAAACATATTAGACATTAAATTGTAAAGACACTGCAGTTTGTAGACATGTTCGTTCTACCCTTATATTTGGAAAGTGTCTGAGAACAGGCAAATGTTTACAAAAATATTTACACATAACACAGTATATTTGAACTTATTTAAAAAAAAAAACAAAAAAAACTTTAAGTATTCCTCTCACACGTCTACGGGTCACACTTGTACCCATGAAAAACGATGAACACACATAGAGAAAAATCAATGATACATCTTGGACCTTGATAAAACAGTAAATAGGTTGTTGACAAATGAATAAAATAAAAATGATAATAGCCATATACAATATAGAAAATAGAATGGTGTCTTATAAATAAAGTGAAAATAAAAATATCAGTGAAATTGAGTATAGCACTTTAAAACACTTTACATTAGTAGGGTGATGTATGTAATCTAGATGGTGAGAGGGAAATGTGTTTCCTGGATGATTATGTCTAATAGCCCCTCAGGAGGCCCCAGATCCTTAGTAGTGAACTACCCTCTTACTTAGCTTTAGAACCTTACTCTTGCAGTTAAGGTAGGATAAGATAGAGGGTGAACCTCTAATATAAAAGGGACCTTATGTCGCCTATAGTGTAATGGACACTGAGGTCCTCTGAGGAGGATTTAATCAACAGATATCCTATAGGGGTCCTTCTCTTCGTTATACCCTATTGATAGATTAAGTGGGCAGAGCCTCCTAGTTGGCCTCTTACAGGATAGGAATATGACCATTTAAATTAAATATGGCCTGTATTAGGGCAAGTTTATATACTCATGGAGGGTAGATAACATAACACTATCTCTAGCTGAGGTCCCAGTTAACACATGTACTTGAGACGTATATAGTGCTGTTAAGTAAAGCAGAAATACAACCTGTAGTGTGATGGACACTGGGGTCTTGTGGGGAGGATTTAATCAGCTGGTATCCTATAGGGGTCCTTCTCTCAGTTATACCCTCTTGATAAATTAAGTGGGCGGTACCTCCCAGCAGGCCTCTTACAGGATAGAAATATGACCATTTAGCATATATATATATATATAGCTTGTACTGGGGTGAGTTTATATACAGAAAGGGAAGAGATAATAACACTAACTCTAGCTGATGGCTCAGTTAACACATATACTAGAGACATATATTTCTGTTAAGTAAAGCAGATATGCTAAAACATATAGTGGGTACAAGTCTAACCCCAAGGGCCCCCAACATAAATGTGAGATAATATAAGCTATCTGGGTGACCTTGATTAATAGGTCTCTAGATGAGCAGAATTTTGTATTAGACATAGTGTTGGCAACCTAGGTATTATCATAAAACTGCAACTGTTATTTACAAATTAGTGGTATCTGTCTCCCCACGGACTAATAAAAGCTGCATATTCCTATACAAGTATCTCTGACTGTAGTGTCATCATTTTTATATGCATTACTGAATGGCATAGCTTTGCAGTCCTTTGGTGTGGGATAAAAAGGTATAAGCCATGGCAATATTACCCAATCCCTGTTCGAGTGTCCTTAAACTCGCATCTGGTATAGCAGGAATTGTAGATCGAGTATTGGAGAAGAGGTTGCCATCGAGTGTAATCTCCGAATTGCATCTGGCCCACCCGGGCCCCAGAGCGTGGGTAGATATGAGTGCTCAGGGTACTACCTGGCCATGCTGGTAAGGTCACCGCAGAAAGTTTGAGGTCTCCGGACACCTCCAGATCATAGTGTGGTTCCTCCTTTCGTGTCGGGTTGCCGGCCACATCCACCCATGCTAGTTGCTGTTTCCCTTCAAGTGCCCCTTTGAGCCTAGGAGCATAAAGAGTGGCTGCAACACTAGGATTCCGGAACCTCTGATAGAATTGATCAGCTTCATTCAGCTTCGTGTGTAGGTCCTCTTGTGAAAGAATGCTGTTATGGGCAATCTCAGCTATGCTAGAGATAGTCTGTGAGTAGCTGGGCTCAAAATTATTTTCTATCGTATTGGCCATTTTAAGATTCATGTCCCCTCTCTTTACAGGTCGGACTTCTACTAGGGATATGAGATGGGCAAAATTATTATCCATTTGTTGGGCTAGGGCTGCCAGAAGGACTTGAATTCTTCTATGCGGTGTCTCATCCATTTTATAGTAGTTCTCACCAACTAGGAGCAGCAGTTAGATGAACCTGCTTTACCCGGCAGGCCAAGGGGGGTAGGAAGATGGTATAAGACCATCGCCTTGCCTAGCCAGTTGTCCGGTTTAGCGCTCCAGAGGGTGCGATTGTCACAAAATAGATATTACTTGGTTCAGACATGCTTCATAGCGTGGCTGCTATGTAATAAAGTTCTGGATGTTTAATTAATTCATGGATAATTAGCAGATTAACCACAGGAGATCAGGAGCTTCTAAATTTGGCAACCAAACATGGGCGCTGCCTGGACACGCCCCCAAACAGTTATATTTTATCTATGATTTAGTTTTAAATAAAAAGAAGAAAACGTTAGCAGCAGCAAATTTTATTATATGGTGCAGTAAATAAGACTGAAAATGTTGACAAAAAGAGACTTTGAACTTAAACTGTTAGTCCTCAACCAACTATGAAGATAAATAATAATGTGTAAAGTTACCAGACTATGAAATCATTATTGACTCTACAGCCTCAGATGGTAATATTAATGTCATCAATTGCAGAAAGCAGGATTTACTCCCTGTAATTGAAATTTAGTAATTTATTGGCATCATTACACATTTTAGATGGTAATGGACCATAATTAATAAAAAAAACATAATTTCACAACAATTGATTGGAGGCAATCAAGGTTTTAAAATTATGGGCCAGATTACAAGTGGAGCGCTAAATATCACTTTCAAGAGCGCAATATTATCGCTCTACTGAGTAATACCAGTGCACGCTAATGTGGGCTTGTATTACAAGTTAACAGCAATGCGATCACGATCTCGCATTCTCATTGCTGGGAAGCATTGCGCTCACGAGAGTGCGCTTCCATAGGCTCCAATGGGAGCCTCGTTTTGATGCCGTCTGATGCGCAGGGTAAGTAGCGCACTAGAATATTCATTTATTAATATGATGTAATACTTACAACCAAAACATTAGACTATTCCTTTCTTAGATGGCTCAATGATATGTAATTGTTGTAATTTTTTCTTAAAGCTCAACAAACTAAATCAAGTTCGAGAATAGGTAAAGTTTTTAACCTCTTAAGCCATTTGGATGTAGGTACCATGCCAAAGAGTACGTTGCTCAGTGTACCCTGTTGACATAGTACCTATGTCCAACCTTCTGGCTCATACGGCAGGCCCAGCTGTCAGCTTTGAAAGCGAAGACAGCAGCCAGAGGCAGAAGGCATCTGCCTTGATATGGTAAGCAAGAACTGATCATCCCAGAGAAGCTTTTACAAAGATTTGTGTTATAACTGCACAAGCAGTATGTAAATAATGTCAGTGAGAAACCCAAAAAACTTTTTTTATATGATTGCATTTGGCGGCAAAAGAGTGGAATGAAATATACCAAAAATGAGCCTTTTTTAAAAAAAACATCAATTGTCTACTAATATATATAAATATATATATATATATATATATATATATATATATATATATATATACTGTATATATATATATATATATATATATATATATATATATATATATAGAGAGAGAGAGAGAGAGAGAGAGAGAAAAGAGAGAGAGAGAGAAAGAGAGAGAGAGAGATTCAAAAAAGAGAGAGATATAGTGATATATGATAATAGCACTATTTAAAGACTGGGAATTGAGCACTCTTTTTAGAAGTTAAGTAAAAGCAGCACTCTCAAGGGTACATTACTTTGCTTACATATAGCTACAGAGCTCTTAACTTTACTTAAGCGTAGCCACGCTTCCTGCCTTGTAATATTAATGTATGAGTTGTGTTATATACTTTACCATATGTTTAGTGGCTGTGCATAGACAACTTAAATCCTTCTTTTCTTTGTTTCAGCTCAGGTGTTGTCTCTATAGCCCCTTAGGGGGTTCTGAGTTTTTGAACGGGTGTAGTTGGTCTGTGCACATTTCCGCAACTTATCAATCATATATATCAAGCTTAATTTTACTATTTTGGCAGAAATATCTTTATGACGTCACCTTAAAACATTGCTTTGTGTCACACAGGGGCTAGCCCTAGCTTTTAGATTTATTTTTAAAGTTATTTTATTCACTTTATGTGTAAATTCCAGTGATTTCTTGGATACTGTCATTGCAGTGACCCCATACTCGACACTTTGTATAAATAAACTTGTTTTTGATATTTACCCTTCAGAGTTCTAAATTCACAGTCTTTAAATAGTGCTATTATCATGTATCAGTATACAGTTTTTCTCTCTCTTTTGGATCTACACATTTTATTTAATGGGTCTGCACCATATTTCATATTAAAGGGACAGTCAACACCAGAATTTTTGTTGTTTAAAAAGAAAGATAATCGCTTTATTACCCATTCCCCAGTTTGCATAACCAACACAGTAATAATAATACACATTTTACCTCTGTAATTACCTTGTATCTAAGCTTCTGCTGACTGCCCCCTTGTTTCAGTTCTTTTGACAGACTTGCATTTTAGCCAATCAGTCCTCACTCCTAGGTCACTTCACGTGCATGAGCTTAATGTTATCTATACAAAACACATGATCTAATGCCCTCTAGTGGTCAAAATGCATTCAGATTAGAGACAGTCTTCAATGTCTAAGAAATTAGCATATGAACCTCCTAAATTTAGCTTTCAACTAAGAATACCAAGAGAATGCAAAATTAGTGATAAAAGTAAATTGGGAAGTTGTTTAAAACTACATTCCCTATTTAAATCATGAAAGGTTTTTTTGGACTTGGCTGTCCCTTTAAGGCTCCAATACAGTAGTCTTATGACCGTATTGGTATAACTATTTGTCAGGAATTTTAATTATGAGATTCCTGTGCAACACTTCCTTTTTATAATTGCATTTTCCATTCACTACTTATTAACTTTGTATGTGTTTGTATATATAAATAAAAAAGCAAGGCTCTATTTTTGTTTAAATGGAGTGAAAAAATGCTAAAAATGTGGGCAAGTTTTTCTCTATCTTGATGGGGTTAATATCTATTCTAACTTCAGATGAAAACTCATAAAATTAAACGCAAATTTACGCAACTCTCCATTCCGCACTCAAAAAAGGACTTTTGAGTGTGGAATTTCCATTGCGTCTGTATTACAGGTTGTGCGGTCCAGATATAACCCTAGCGTTATAGCTTATACCGCATTGATCCATTCCGCGATAAAATACCAGTAGTTATGAATTTTTGCGAAAAATGTTTTACAAACCTCAGAACAAAAATGTTACAAAGTAAACTAACACCCATAAACTACACTATTAACCCAAAACCCACCATCTCCCGGCATCGCAAATACTATATTAAACTTATTAACTGCTAATCCGCCGCCCACCCACATAGTCAATACTAAATAAACATATTAACCCATAAACCGCCCACCCCCCACATCGCCAACACTAAATAAACCTATTAACCCCTAAATAGCTGGCCCCCCACATCGATACTACTATAAAAAATGTATTAACCCCTAAACCGCCGGCCCCCCACATCGTCAACGCTAAACTAAACCTATTAACCCCTAAACCGCCGCCCCCACATAGCTACTACTATAAAAAACATACTAACCCTTAAACTGCCACCCCCCACGTCTCCAACACTAAACTAAACCTATTAACCCCTAAACCGCCGGCCCCCCACATCGCAAAACACTAAATTAAACTATTAACCCCTAAACCTAACCCCCCCTAACTTTAAATTAAACTTACAATATAACTATCTTAAAATAAATAAAAACTTACCTGTGAAAAGAAAAAACATAAGATCAAACTATAAATTAACCTAACATTATTATTAAAAAAAAAAAAAAAAAACTAAATTACAATATTAAAAAATCCTAACACTAAGAAAAAATAAAAAAAATCTAATATTACCAAAAAAAACAAACACTAAAATTACGAAAAATATAAAAACAATAAGATTACAAAACATAATAAACAAAATTATCCACAATAATAAAAACTAAACCTTATCTAATAGACCTATAAAATCAAAAAAGCCACCCCAAAATAAAAACACCCCCTAACCTAACAATAAACTACCAATAGCCCTTAAAAGGGCCTTTTGTAGGGCATTGCCCCTCTTTTACCTACTAAAATTACAAATCCCCCTTAAAAGTACACCCCCAACCCAAACAACCCCACAAATAAAAAACCTAAGTCTTAAAAAAACCTAAGCTACCCATTGACCCTAAAGGGGCATTTGTATGGGCATTGCCCTTAAAAGGGCATTCAGCTCTTTTGTGCTCATTAAAATGAAAAAATCTACAAAAAAAACCCATCCAAAAAAACCTAACACTTACCCCAGAAAAGTACTCACCATTCCTGAAGTCTGGATTTTGGGATTTAAGCAGCTCTGATCCTATTGGCTGATTTGAATATTTTGGCCAATAGGAATGCAACGGTACCCCAATATAAAAGGGGTACCTTGTAGTCAAGCTTCAGTGTGCGGTGGACGATTGCATAAATAGGAGGATCCACGTCTCTGAAAACCGCTGCCGCTGAAGAGGACCAGCGCTTCAGAACTTCACATCGCCGAAGACCGCTCTGCAAGATAGAAGATGGTGCCTATTAATAAACCTATTAATCTCTAAACCGCTGTCCCTCCACATCGCCAACACTAAATAAACCTATTAACACCTAAACCACCGTGATCCACATTGCCAACACAAAATAAACCTATAAAACCCCTAAACCGCCATCCCCCCACATCGCCAACACTAAAAAAAGCTATTAACCTCTAAACCGCCACCCCCTGCATCGCAACTACCTAAATTAAACTATTAACCCCTAATTGGCCGTCCCCCCACATTGCAAACACACCCAAATTATTTCTTTTGTAATTCAGATAGAGCATGCAATTTCATGCAACTTTCTAATTTACTCCAATTATCAATTTTTATTCGTTCTCTTGCTATCTTTACTTGAAAAAGAAGGCATCTAAGCTAAGGAGCCGGTCAATTTTTGGTTCAGACCGTGGACAGCACTTGTTTATTGGTGGGTGAATTTTTCCTTCAATCAGCAAGAACAACCCAGTTTGTTCACCAAAAATGGACTGGCATCTAAACTTACATTCTTGCTTTTCAAATAAAGATACCAAGAGATTGAAGAAAAATTGATAATTGGAGTAAATTAGAAAGTTGCTTAAAATTGCATGCTCTATCTGAATCACGAAAGAAAAGTTTTGGGTTCAGTGTCCCTTTATAATACACCTAAATTAAAGTTACAATATTACTAACTACCTAGTTAAAATAAATACAAACTTATCTGTAAAATAAAAAAAAAACCTAAGCATAAACTAAAAAAAAATAACATTACTTGTTTAAAAGAAATAATAATAAAAAAATAAAAAACCTAACATTACAAAAAAAATAAAAAAATTACTATTACAAAAAATAACAACTAAAATTATCCAAAATAATACAAATTATGACTATTCTAATACCCTGTTTAAACCCCCCCCCCCACCAAAATAAAAAAATACCTAATCTATAAATAAACTACAAATAGCCCTTAACAGCTCTTTTGCCAATAAAATAAACCAAATACCCCCTAACATTACAACCTCCCACCCCCAAAATAAAAAAACCTAACTAAAAAAAAACCTAATCTACCCATTGCCTGAAAAGGGCATTTGTATGGGCATTGCCCTTAAAAGGACATTCAGCTCTTTTTTAGTAATATTGTCACTAGCTTAGGTTTTATTTTTATTTCACATGGAAGTTTGTATTTATTTCAACTAAGTCGTTAGTAATATTGTTACTTTAATTTAGGTGTATTTTAATTATGTTAATGTTAGGGGGTGTTAGGTTTAGGGGTTAATAGTTTAATTTAGGTAGTTGCTATGTGGGGGGACGGTGTTTTAGAGGTTAATAATTGTATTTATTGTTTGCAATGTGGAGAGACAGCGGTTTAGGAGTTAATAGTTTATTTAGTGTTGGGGATATGGGGGTGGCGGTTTAAGGGTTAATAGTTTTAGTTAGTGTTTGCGATGTGAAGGGAAGGCAGTTTAGGGGTTACTAGTTTTATTTAGGGAGTCACGTTAGGGGGGATGGCGGTTTAGGGGTTAATAGGTTTATTTAGTGTTGGCAATGTGGGGGGATGGCGGTTTAGGTGTTAATACTTTAATTAGGTGTTGTGGGGGGATTGTGAATTAGGGGTTAATACATTTTATTAGTGATTGAGATGTGGGAGGAAGATGGTAGAAGATGGTGCCACCCTGGAAGAAGATCTTCTCCCCCTGAATGAAGACTTTGCTCCGCCTGGACTTTCGGACTTCAGGAACGGTGAGTACATTTTCTGGGGTTAGTGTTAGGTTTTTTTTGGAGTGTTTTTAATGGGCACAAAAGAGATGAATGCCCTTTTAAGGGCAATGTCCATTCAAATGCCCCTTTAGGGGCAATGGGAAGCTTAGGTTTTTTTTAGACTTAGGTTTTTTATTTTAGGGGGTTGTATGGGTGGGGTGTTTACTTTTAGGGGGGAATTTGTAATTTTTGTAGGTAAAAGAGCTGTTTAACTTAGGGCAATACTCTACAAAAAAGGCCCTTTTAATGGCTATTAGTAGTTTATTGTTAGGTTAGGTTAAAGTTTAAAATAGAATAATGAATATGAATAAATAATGGATCCAAAATAACGAATGAATCCAAAAAATGATTTAACTTAACATAAGGAATATGCCGAATGAAATTATCTAAACCACCGTCCCCCCACATCGCCAACATTAAAAAAAAACTATTAACCTCTAAACTGCCGTCCCCCCACATTGCCAACACTGAATTAAAACCTATTAACCTCTAAACCGATGTCCCCCCACATTGCCAACACTAAATAAATATCTATTAACCTCTAAACTGACGTTCCCCCACATCACCAACACTAAATAAACCTATTAATCTCTAAACCACCGTCTCTCCACATCCCCAACACTAAATAAACCTATTAGCTCCTAAACCGCCATCCCCCACATCAGCAACACAAAATAAACCTATAAAACCCCTAAACCGCCATCCCCTTACATCATCAACACTAAATAAAGCTATTAACCTCTAAACCACCACCCCCCACATCACAACAACCTAAATTAACCCCTAAATTAGTGTTGGCGATGTGGGGGGGGTGGCGGTTTAGGGGTTAATAGGTTTATTTAGTGTTGGCGATGTGGGGGGAAGGCGGTTTAGGTGTTAATAGTTTAATTATTTGTTTGAGATATGGGGGGATTGTGGATTAGGGGTTAATACATTTTATTAGTGATTCCGATGTGGGGGGACGGTGGTTTAGGGGTTAGTAGCTTTATTTAGTGTTGGCAATGTGGGGGGATGGCGGTTTAGCAGTTAATAGCTTTATTTAGTGTTGGCGATGAGGGGAGATGGAGGTTTAGGAGTAAATAGCTTTATTTAGTGTTGGTGATGTGAGGGGACAGCGGTTTAGGGATTAATAGGTTTATTTTGTGTTGGCGATGTTGGGGGATGGCGGTTTAGGTTTTAATACTTTAATTAGGTGTTTGCTATGTGGGCGTAAGGTGGATTAGGGGCTAATACATTTTATTAGTGTTTGTGATGTGGGGGGACGGTGGTTAAGGAGTTAATAGGTTTATTTAATGTTGGCAATGTGGGGGATGGCGGTTTAGGAGTTAATATGTTTATTTTGTGTTGGCGATGTTGGGGGATGGGGGTTTAGGGGGTAATATGATTATTTAGTGTTGGCGTTGTGGGGGACGGCGGTTGAGGAGTTAATAGGTTTATTTAGTGTTGGCGATGTGGGGGAACGGCAGTTTAGGAGTTAATAGCTTTATTTAGTGTTGGCAATGTGGGGGGACAGCGGTTTAGATTAGAATGAATATGAATAAATGAATCCGAAAATTCGGAAACTGATTTATTCGTTTTCGTGATTTTTTGTGATTTTAGTTATGATGCCGATTCGGATATTCAGATTTATCCAAATCTCTGAACCAGCCAAAATTCAGCCGAAAACTAAATTAGGTCGAAACGAATTTCACACTTCCAGTCTATACCAAATATATGGATGCGATTGACACCATCCAGGTGAGGTATAAGGATGGAGCTTGGAGGGAATATGACATTGCCTTCAGGATGAAGAAGGTAGGTAACCCCTCCTGGATTTTGGGGATGTTGACATGCACATGTGGGCCCAATTAGGTCCAGAGAAGCAGTTAGGGCCATAGTCGCCACAGGGGTTAAGCCTCCCTAGCGCTTTTGACGGCGTCCGACTGGGGTCTGTTAGAGGTTTCAAGACAAGCAATGAGACAAGGGCACAGCTTGTGCCTTTCATCATGCCTGTAGATCCTATGGTCAGAAGCCATACCGGTGCAGACTGCAGTTGGGCACAGGAGAGCAGTGGAGTCCAAGATATGACGGGAGAGTAGGCAATGCTCAGAGCCCATTTTGCAGCAACCCTGTTGAGGATTAGCCAGTTTTTCGGATAGGCAGGCAGTGGAGTTGCTCGGCTCTGGCTTGCGATCTGGGTTCGTCATTCCTGTGGGCAGTAAGGTGAGTGGGTCTCCAGGTCACAGGAACCTGAAGTCAGCATACCAATTCCCTGAGGTGGTGAAGGAGAAGTTGATAAAGGAGGTTATCTTGGGTTGCATGGCTGGCCTTTCAAGGAGGTCCCAATTCCGGAGTTGGATATCTCTCCTTTAGGGGTGGTCCCTAAGAAGGAGCTGATCAAACATCTTTTTTTCCCAGGGGTCGGTCAGTCAACGATGAAATCTATCCTAGCCTTAGCTCTGGGGGCTACCAGTCTTTTGACGAAACACTGCAACTGGTGCAGAGAGCAGGACAGGGTGCCTTTATGGCTAAGTTGGATGTGGGGTCGGCTTTCCGGCTTCTTCTCATTCATCCCTCATTATTTCACCTCATGGGCTGCTGGTTTGAGGGTGAGTATTTTGTGGATAGGTGCCTTCCCATGGGTTGCTCCATATCCTGCACTTACTTTGAAATCTTTAGCTGTTTTCTTCATTGGACAATGTCTTCATTGGACAATCATAGGCTGGCACACTACCTTGATGACTTCCTGCTGGTTTGTCACCCATGGACGTCAGAATGTGATTTCCTGATGAAGGTTACCAAGTTCCCCTAGCTGAAGACAAGACTTAAGGCCCTTATTCCTGCCTTACTTTCCTGGGCATAGAAAGTGATTTTGGTGGCCATACAATGCTGCATGACAAGATTGCTTGCATGTTGTAAGCCATGCGGTCCATGTGTGCATAATCAATTGTCCATTTTGGGATTGCTGAACTTCACAGGGAGAGACATCCCTATGGGGAGGGTTTTCCTTTGGCGACTGAAATGCCAGTTATGCGGGGGCGCTGTCCCGCAGGTTTCCATGTGCGTGATACTCTAGAGATGGTTGAGGCCCTAGACATCTGGGAGCATTTCCGCCTCCACTTTAATGGTATTTGCATTTGGAGGAAGGAGGTCACTTCCAACAGTTCCCTCCAGCTATTTACAGATGCTGCAGGCTCACATGGGTACAGTGCATTATTCACGGGCGGTGGATCGCCAAACCCTGGCCTCAATCGTGGATCAATTGGGGGTTGATAAGAAACCCGGTTGTCCTCACCGAATGAAAGCTGGATTTTCAATCGGCGAGTGCAACCTTTGGGGTTAGTTAGGGCTTTTTTGGGGTGTTTTTTATATTTTGAAGAATAAGCTTTTTTATTTTAAACATGTTTTTAGGACAATTATCTTTAGTGTGATGCCCTACAAAAGGCCTTTCTAAGAGCTATTGTAATTTATTTTAATGTTAGGATTAAGGGTTTTTGTTTTTGTTTGGGGGCATGTAGATTAGTGTTAGGTATAATAGTAGTTTAATTTTGGATACTGTATTTTCTTTTTCTAACAGATTTTTAAAAAAAATGTATTGAAAGTTTTTTTTAATGTAACTTAGGGAGTTTAGTTTAGAGGTGGGTGGTTAGGTGTAGGCATTGTAGTTATTGTTTGCCTTGGGAGGTGGCATTTTAGACCTTAATCACCTAACCACCCTATAATTGTAGGGGGTTGATTAGGTAATAAAGTTAGGGCAGCTTAGGGGTTAATAGTGCATTTATCTAAAATTTTAAAATATTATGCATTGTTATGTATGATGCATATTCTTTAAAGTATTGTAAATAAATAAATCTTTTTTTTTCTTGTGCTTTTTTCTTGTAAACATAAATATATTTTTTTAAATTTAAATTTATGTTACAAAAGTCAGTATTACAATTGTATTATTACATACCAGGCATGCAGTTATGTGATACTATAAATATAATGCAACTGTCTTTTTTAACATAAATATATATTTTAAAACTATATTTACATTTAAAATAATAATCGCATCAAGCAAAAATATCTTAATTTTAATTTATATAGCAAATACGTAAACTTATATGCATTATACATGACCATGCATTTTATCTAAAACATTTTAGATATAATGCCTGGCCTTGCATTGATATTCCATATTTAACATGGTATGCATTGTCATGTATATTGTTTTATTTATTGCATATACATTAAAATGCATTTATGTTAGCTTGTTTTGTTTATTAGTGATGACATAAATATATATGTTAATATATATTTATGTTATAGTAGTCAGTAGCATTAAAATATATTTTTACATAACAGGCATGCAGTTATGTAGAACTATAATTTTAATTATACTGTCTTTAATAACACATAATAAACATACCAAGCAACATTAATTACATTTTAATTTATATACAAATATTTAAATAATACGCATTCTACAGAACAATGCTTTATTTTAAATATTTGAATAAATAAATATACATGTATTTATAAATATTTATGTGTAGGGCCTTAGCTTCTACAGTTGGTATTAGGTTATGGCAGTTTAGGGGACACTATTTAAATGATATGCATAGTCATGTACAATGCATAGTGTTTAAAGTATTGTATATAAGGTTAAAATCACCAGGTCCTTAAAAAAGTTTAATATCCAATAATTTCTAAATTACATCAAGAACCTCCCCTGGCACAGATTAAACCTAATCCCAGATCTATACTCTGCAGTTGAATTCTTTCAGTCTGAAATCCTACAAGTTTGGAATTTACATGCTCCGCTGCGTAAGGTGAGAGTAAAAGGAGCACACTTGAATTGGATCACAGCTGACCTTATTCAAATGTACCAGTTTCGGGATTCATTGTGGGCAAAGTTCAAGCATACTGGCTCTATGAACGATCACTGTGTATTTAGACAATGGCGAATTATATGCACTGAACAAACAAAATTGGCCAAGGCCCAATATTTCTGTGAAAATCTGAACAATAACATATCTAACCCTAGAAAGTTTTGGAAACTCGTAAATATCCACCAATCCACTCCCAACCCTCCACTGTCAATGTGGATAACCAAAACCTGCAACTCCCCTTAGAAGTAGCAAATGCCTTTAACAATTATTTTGTCGGACGCTCCACCACCCTGATTGACAAACTAATAAATGGCACGCATCCTGAAACCACAAATGTGGATCAGGCCCCACTTAAACAGCAAAGACCCAATATAGAGAAGTTCAATTTTAGATCTGTACCCATCAATGTCATTAAGAAACACCTTAATAATCTAAAAATGAAAAATGAGTCTGGACCTGATCAAATCCCAGCAATGCTGTTGAGGCTCAGTGCACCGGCAATTGTTAAGCCTGTCACAACCCTAATTAACGAAGCCTTGATGTCTGGATACATACCCAAACTCTGGAAAACTGCAAGAGTAATGCCTATTCATAAAAGTGGTGAGTTAACCTTGGTTTCTAACTATCGCCCTATGTCATTGCTCCCAGTATTGTCAAAAATCTTAGAAAATACACAATTCTGCGAGTATTAACAACTTTCTATCTGACCCCTGATCAATCAGGTTTTCGACCAAATCACTCCACTACAACTGCCCTCCTAAAAGTTTGCAATGACATCCAAACTGGCATGGAACAAGGAGACCTAACTGGAGCTATTTTCCTTGATTTTGCAAAGGCTTTTGACACAGTAGACCATAACATACTACTGCTCAAACTAAAAAACTCTGGTATTGCTGATCATCCGTTAACCTGGTTTAGATCATATGTATCGGATCGATGACAATATGTCTCCATTTCTAACAGTGACTTCCTCCTTCTCCCAGTCACCTGTGGTGTTCCCCAAGGTTCCATTCTCGGCCCCCTACTATTCACATTATTTATAAATGATCTTCCTAATGTCTGCAAATCCTCAACTGTATACATGTACGTAGACGACACAGTAATCTATGGAAACAAATCTAATCTGCCACAGCTTGAAGCAGTGCTCCAAGACCAGTTCACAGAGGTAGAAAAGTGGATCTTAAAAATCAAACTCTTCCTAAACACTGACAAAACTGTCACAATGATCTTTGGAATGGGTCCTAAATTACACAAATTACAAAATTCCCATCTACGCATCAAAACAAAATCCAATTGCACACTTACCACAGTCCACTCTTTCAAATTCTTGGGTATGCTGTTAGACCCTAATCTATCTTTTGGCCTCCACATAGAAAAACTTGCAAATTAGGTGCCCTGTACAGAAACAAATCTTGCCTCAGCCCTACAGTAAAGGAAAAGATTGTGCAGCAAATGCTGATGCCTATCATGGATTACGGGGACGTAGTATATGCACCTGCACCGCAAACTCACCTTAGTTGTATAACTCGTTCTGCCGCTTTGTGCTACAATGTAACTATAGGACCCACCATTGTGACATGCTAAAAGAACTAAACTGGCTGATGCTGGAATGGGGGACACTTCAATTCTGGTCCCTCATTCCTCCTTGAAGGTAGCACCCCCAAAGTGGCTTTTCTGGCTCTCCGGCGGTTGGCTGACAGCATTTTAACGCATCTCTTTGAGGGATATGGCTGCACCTCACTGAGGAGGCCCAAAACATTGTTTATAATTTTAGCGACATGGCTCCGATAGTTATAATGAGGAGGTTTAATATTTAATAAAGTTTATTATAGTGAGTTATTTTTCCGACAGTAGGCAGTATGTGAGAGTTTAGCTGGTTCACTCCATGGGAGTGTAGGTTAGACATTATGTAAGTGTAGGTAGTATTAGGGACTTAGCTGGTCATTCCAGGGGTGTGTAGATTAAGCATGACATAGGTGTAGGTGGTCAGGGGGATATATCTGGGAGGTGCAGGGGGAGATCTGACATAGGTGTAGGTGGTCGGTGGGAGGTAGCAAGGTGGTACAGAGAGAGTGTAGGTTAAATATAATGTATTTATAGGCATTTTTTATTGCAAGCTGATACCTGTCACCACAGTAATCAAATGGCTATACATAGAAAATTCATATATGTTTTTAAGAGAAGGAATTGTCTACTATCATATTCACTTTAATAGGGGTCTCTATATATCACAGGTCATTATTTTATTTAGCTCATATATAGTCACATTTCCCAGAAAATCACCATATGTTTTTTTTTTTTTTTAAACAAGGTGAGTCATCATTTATAAGAGCAGGGAATTCTCTTTCAAATACATTGTCTTGGAGGTATGTGGCTAGTACGGGATGTGAGATTGAGGGGTTTGAACAGCCAACCCCCCCATCAAGCTCCATTAGCTGCCGGTTACAGTCTGGTCCCAATCCCATTGTGATGTCACCAGAAATGTTTGTAAAACAGAAAGCAGTCTAAGCACATTGGGCAAGGAGTTCATGTCTGGTTTTTCCCATCACCCTTATGGAGACTATCCCCAGGGTCATATTAACATATGCCAAACAGAAAGAGAAGCAGTCTGCCAGGAATGAACAGCAGCTCAATAGCTGGTTCTATGGCCCGGTTGCCACCTGAGAGTAGCTATTTTCTGCCCAATTGTGCTTTTCACAGATGAAAACTTTCCTGTAGTATATCAGTCTGAGCCCAGACACACCAGGCAATTCTCTGAACAAGGAAAACCCTCTAAGCACATTGGGCAAGGAGTCCACGTCTGGTTTCCCTATCACCCTTAGGAAGACTATCCCCAGGATCATATTAACATATGCAAACCAGAAAGAGAAGCAGTCTGCCAGGAACAAACAGCAGCTCAATAGCTTGTTCTATGGCCCTGTTGCCACCTGGGAGTAGTTTATTTCTGCCCAATTGTGCTTTTCACAGAGGAAAACGTTCTAGACATGTGCATGGTGAAAAAATTCGGTTTTGTTCGGATCAATTCGGATTCGAATTCAGAAAAATTTGAATCAATTTGGTTCGGATTTGTTTTGGATTAATTCGGATTCGAATAAATTCGGTTCAGATTTGTTTCGGATTCATTCGGATTTGAATAAATTCGGCTGAATTCGGTTCGGTTCGGAAATTCGGAATTTCGGTAAGTGTTAGGTGGGATTAGACTAGTATTATGTACTGTACATTAGATGTAACCCATAGCAGAGTGATATAACCTAATATACTGTACAATACTAGTAATTCGGATTTATTCAGTAGATTCTGCACTATTTTAATTCGGAGATTCGGTTCAATCAGAATCTCTGAATTTTCCGAATTTTCCGAATCGAACCGAACCGAATCGCACATGTCTAAAACGTTCCTCTAGTATATCAGTCTGATTCCGCCAACATGTTCAGGCCAGCCCCAAAATACCAGTTTGTGGTGAAAACACTGGCACTCCCATGTAGCTCTGGGAGTGCTGCCCACTATTCTATTCTTACTGCAGTGTGGGGGGAATAGTTAACTTGATGCTCTAATCAGAAATTTCCCATAAAGGGACATTGTACACCAGATTTTTCTTTGCATAAATGTTTTGTAAATGATCCATTTAAGTTTTAGATGTATACTAATGTGTACAGACTCCTGTTTGCTCCTGTTTGTATAATGGGTCTTTTCAAATGCATTGGGGGGGGGGGGGGTGTCTGCTTTTCCTGCTTTCTTAACCCTTTTTTTCAATGGGTGTACCAGCCTAACCTCATGAAGATTTACAGAAAAGGGCATTTTTTAAAACAAAAGGCACATTTTGTTACAAAACTGGGTACTGGCAGACAGCTGCCAGTACCCAAGATGGCGCCCATTAAGGCAGAGGGGAAGGGTTAGAGAGCTGTTTTTTTTTTTTTAAAAAGGGCCAAATACCTTTTATTTTAGTACTGGCAGAGTTTCTGCCAGTACTTAAGATGGCGGGGACAATTGTGGGGTGGGGGAGGGAAGAGAGCTGTTTGGGAGGGATCAGGGGGTCTGATGTTTCAGGTGGGAGGCTGAGCTCTACACTAAGGCCTCGATGATTGAAAGCTCGTTTTTAAAATGATATGATGTAAAGATGTTCGCACTAGAGTGCGAATATAATATCGGAATGAATGAAAGTGTTCGAAATTGATTGCGTGTATGTATTCGAAATGGGCGTTTTTTCATCATTCGACATACGCTGCGAATGGTTTTTTTGGTTTGCGTAATGTTAAATACCCACTTCGTATGTGTAATTCTGTATTCGTAATTTTTTTAAAAAGTGTCTATTGATCAATTGTATTATCAACTTTGAACTTAGAAATTCAGATTTGTATATTATAAATATTAAATGTCCAAAACTCATGTATTATTTCTGACTTCTGTTTATTTTGAAATAAAAAGAAAATTAATACAATTGCATTCATAAGTAAAGCAATGCAATGCAATGTAATTATACAGTTTTAAATAAAAAATAATTATTAATTATGTGTTCCCTCACACTGGTGTTTACAGCAGGGTCCTGTGAAGAAAATTCATTTTGAATTATTCCATGTTCATCATCATAATCCACATCAATATCTAGATTATTTTCAATGGCTAAATTATGAAGCATACAACACAAAGTTATTATGTCTGCAGCCTTTGTCAGTTGATATTTTAATGCTCCTCCAGTTTTATCAATACAACGGAACCTACTCTTAAGAAGTCCAAATGTACGTTCAATAGCTGATCTTGCTTTTGAGTGTGCGTCATTGAACTTCATTTCTTTTCTGTTTGCTGGTTTGGAGACAGGTGTAATTAACCATTTGTAACATGGGTATCCTGCATCTCCTGTTGGATGTATGATTTATGGTTAGTATTACAAATATTTTTTTTTATGTATTAGGCAATTAAACATCTTAGTACATAACTTACCAAGTATCAAACCATTTCCACAAATTCCTGCATTCATATCTTCATAAAGGAGTGATTGCTTTAGAATATACGAGTCATGTGCACTCCCTGGAAAAGCTGACAACAGAGAAATAATTTTGTATTTGTGGTCACATACAACTTGAGTGTTTAGAGAGTGCCACCCCTTTCTGTTAAAATATGTTTCTGGATGATCAATTGGTGCACAAATTTGTATGTGTGTGCAGTCAATACATCCTAGAGTATTTGGTATTCCATAATGTTCATAGAAATATTCCTTAATTATATTTTTTTCATTTTCAGTCATTGGAAATTTTATAAATCTGTCAAGAAACCTGGAAAAAGCACTTTGTGACACACCTGTAATAGAACTGGTGGTATGTTGGAAAGAACCCGTTCCCAAAAAATGAAGTGTGGTCAATAATTTAACAATTCCTGGTATTGCTCTATTTCTCCTTGTTCTAGGATCCAAATCATCTTTAAATAATTCATAAAGGGTAATTATAACTGATTTGTTAAATCGAAATCTTTGAAATACAATATCATCAGGCATGTCACTTAAAAATTGTCTTTCTCTGCATGTTCTGGGCCTGTATACCCTGTGTGTCCTCATGGTTGTTGTTTCTGAAATTAATCCTTGAGATTGTTCAACATCATTTTCATTCAATATTTCTATCCTATTTGTATGATGTGTTATCAACCTCCTTCTTCTCCTTTGAAATCTTCTATGTTGAAATAATGTATAATATATATATTCTGCCATCTGTAATAATAAATATTAAATAGAATTGTAAATTAAATATTTTATTACATTTAAAATCATATATTTCGAAATAATTTTCGTAAACTTACCCTCGTAAATAGAATTTCGCGCACTTTTTTGAAAATTACGTCAAAATAGTTATAGTCTCCATAATTGCTTATTACGACGCTCTTTGATCACGTCATTTTTGATCATTGCACATTTTGTAATAAAGTTTTGCAGTGAAAACATACGCAATCATCCTTCGCTATTTCAATATAAACTTTGTAAATGTGTTTGTGAATATTCGTAACTGCAATCGTTACATAATTTGACATTATAAAAGTCCACTTTTTATGGCGCGAAATTCTCTATGCTACTTTCAGGAGTAAACTTAAAATTCGATTTTCATTTCCAAAAGAAAAACAAGTGTATTTAAATTATGAAAATATTAGCAATGGTAAGTACATATAATCCACCATATTATATATATTTATTGTATATGTTATTTTACATTTACTTTTATTTATTTAAAGAAATATGACTTTTAATGGTAATCTTATTTTATTAAAAAGACATTTAAAATGTATTCATAGGTTCTACCAACTGGAGTATCATCACAAAATAGTGAGTCTGGTAGAAACCCTGCATTCACAGAAGAGGAAAATCTGGTATTAGCACAGCAAATGCAAATGTATTATGATAAACTGTTTGGATCCATGGCTGCAAAAACTTCTAATTTTGAAAAGAATTCAATATGGGAAAAAATTTCTAAATCTGTATCAGCTGTAGGTGTTAGGCCCAGATCAGTGACCAAATGCAAAAAAAGATACTCTGATTTAAAAATTAAAGTTAAAGCAAAAATGGGAAAAGAAAAAACTGAAAGAATGAAAACAGGTGGTGGAACATATGTACCAATCACATACTCTGATTCTGAAAAAATAATTAGAGAATTAATCCCAGCTGCAATGGTTTCTGGAGTTCCTGGACTTACTAATATTGGTGTAAGAACAGGTAATTTTGATTTTGTTTCTGGATAATGTAATTTTAAATATGTATGTGAAATAATAAATATAAAATAAACCAAAAAACATTTTTTTTTAGTGGCAGAAGAACAAAATGAAAGCTCACAAGAAAATCTTGAGACACCATCATTGGATCTTAATGAATCGAATATTAATGAAAATGAAATGTTGGATAATTTAGAATGTAATATAACTAATAAAGAAATAAGTATTGAAAGTGAACTACCACCCAACAATATATCATCTCAAAATGAAATACCAATAAATGTAGTGTTGGATTTATCACAAGCCACATTTTCAAATAGTAACATAGAACAGGAGGAGGAAAACAACAATAGCAATGAAGCTGAACATACAATTATTTTTTTACAAAATGAAAATAATTCATTACCATCAGAAAATGAGAACAATCCTGAGGACAATGAATTTTATAAGGATGTTGGTGAATTTAGTTATAAATTAATACAACATAATGATTTATTACGCGACAGACTTGAGATTATGAATAACACAATGCTTGAATTTAAGGAAGAAATAGTTAAACAAAATCATGCTATTAAAAATTTAAATGATTCTGTTGAAAAAAGTAATACACATTTGGAACACATTAGTGAGTCCTTAAAATCAATAGCTCAGTCTATCAGGCCCATTTATCAAAGGGCTTGCGGACCTGATCCGACACTGCGGATCAGGTCCGCAAGACCTCGCTAAATGCGGAGAGCAATACGCTCTCCGCATTTAACATTGCACCAGCAGCTCACAAGAGCTGCTGGTGCAACGCAGCCCCCTGCTGACTCGCGGCCAATCGGCCGCCAGCAGGGAGCTGTCAATCAACCCGATCGTATTCGATCGGGTTGATGTCTGGCGATTCCTGTCCGCCTGTTCAGAGCAGGCGGACAGGGTTATGGAGCAGCGGTCTTTAGACCGCTGCTTCATAAGTTGTGTTTCTGGCGAGTCTGAAGACTCGCCAGAAACACGGCCCTTCAAGCTCCATACGGAGCTTGATAAATGGGCCTGAATGATTTTTTTATGTCAAAAAAATGTTTGTACTAATACTCCTTTAAACTTAAATGTTAGTTCTTCAGAAAATCCTGAAAATTTAAATTCATTTGTAACCGAATCAACCAATTTAGGTAATTCAGATATTGATGGAATACATTCTGATGTTATAATTTCTGATGGAAAAAGAAAAGGACATCAGAATTCTGATGGTAATCTTCAAGCTAGTAAAAAAACAATAAGAAAATATAGAAAAAGAAAATAAATTTAATATGTGTATATTATTATTCTTTGAGTTAAACATAGTAATTTAAAATAAATGAAGATAAAAAACTTGTAAAATATTTGTAAGGTTTATTTTTGAAAAATATTAAAGGGACAGTGCACACAAATATGCAGACACATGTGTATTATAAACTAATATAAGTAAGAACATGATTTGATAATGATATATACATCCATGTTCATTAATTATATATTCATACTTGTGAACACCCCACACTGAAATCATAAATCAAATGTACACGTCCCTTTAATACATGTGTGAAAATATGTAATGTGTTGTATGGTGTATAAATCTAAAAAATAAAAAGACCAATTGTAAACATTCTTTTTATTAACTTTCTAAATAACAAACGAAAAAACAAACATAAGATATTAATGTGGATGATAAAATGGTCCACCACGTGTTTTAACCCCAGAATAAAATGCCCTTCCCTCCCACCTTCTTTCTCGGAACATTAGAGCACGCTGTTCTTTTTGATTTTCAATCACTCTGGTTAAAAGTCTTCTTACTTTTTGATTGTGAAGTCTTTTTTTTTTTTAAATTGTGAAGCATAGAGTCTTTTAAAATGGTGAGATTGTTGTTTATATTCTCTATCAAAACACACATTTTATTCCATTTATTCTCTTCCATTTTTCCTGTTAGACATAAAACAAATATCATATTAAACTACATTAAAATTTAATTGCACTAAGCACATATTTAAAATATTGTTATGATAAAGAAAAAAAGAAAAAAGGAATTGATAGTTCATGTGTTAAAAATAAAAACTGTGACAACAATGTAATTTTATTTTTACATTTAAATTAAAAATGCACACACATCTAAGTGACATTCTTTATTAACATGTAAATTAACATGTTAAGGTGTAAATGAATACATACCTTGTTCATGTGGTTGAGAATCTCCTCCATTGGCAGCATCAACCACATTTGTACTAATTGCATTTTCATCATCTTAAAAAAAAAGAAAATGAAATTATTTAGAAACATATTTATATATTAATTTATATATTACAAGTAGTGAAAATAAAATATTGTGCATCCATTAATGTATAACAAATCCCTTTTATGGAGGCATAATTAATAAACATCCATTACAAGTGCTTTTAACATTATTTACAAATTTGAAGCAGGTTTTTGGGGTTAAACTTAGCAGATGTAAGGAGATATCCTAACATGTTATAGATCAGGGGATTTACATATTGGTCTATAGGGAACTTTGTCATATAAAACAATGAATATATATTCAAAAAATACAACGCTTAAAGGGACACTGAACACACTCATAGAACATGCAATTTTAAGAAAATATCTAATTTACTCCGATTATCAAATTTTAATAATATTCTTGCTATCTTGATTTGAAAAAGAAGGCATGTAAGCTAAGGAGCCAGCAATTATTTTGGTCAGCAGTTGTTTATTTGTGCGTGAACTTATCCAACAATCAAGAAGAACAACCCAGGTTGATTGCCAAAAATGTGCTAACAACTAAACCTACATTATAGCTTTTCGAATAAAGATAGCAAGAGAATGTATAACATTTGATAATAGGAGTAAACTAGAAAGTTGATTTTAATTGCATGCTGTATCTTATTCACAAATTAAAGAATGTGGGTTCATTGTCACTTTAAATTGATGTTTAAATTTACATGCTAAATGATTATAAAATAAAAATATCCACATATATACCGGTAATGATGAATTCAATATTTTGAATTGCTGGAATTTCAAATTGGTCACTTCCATGCGCTGCCTCAGTGCTTTCAGCAAGTAATGCTGGTGATGTAGTAACTTCTTGCACTAAATTAAAATAAACTTGATGTCATTTTTTATAAGGAACATGATATGTTAACTAAATAAATTAAAAGAAAAAAAAAATTACCTTCATCCACATAATCAGAATTATTTTGCTGTGAAACATCACTTTCTGGGCCAACAGAGACATCTACATGTTCTTCACACAAGGGAGAAGTCTGGGAAGATGATGCTGAAGTCGACTGTTGCTCAATGTCCACATTAGGGTTTACAGACATTAAAAGTTTAATAAATATTCTTTCATATTTTAAAAATCGCCTCCTCCTCTTATTCTTTCTTTGAACTTTCCTTTTAATGTCTGCAACCCTTTTGCGACATTGAGACACAGTCTTTATATGTGTGGCATTTAAATTAACCATTTCAGCAATATCTTCCCAGATTGCATCCCTTGTCTTTAAACTAGTGTCACGCCTCTGTGGTCCAAAAAGCATGTCATAGTTTAGTTCCAAAGCAGATACAAGGATTTCATTCTCCACAACTGTAAACCTCTCAGCAACCATTTTCAAATATCTCATCAACTGCCTCACAGAATAAAATATGATATCTATATAAATATACATGTAACCAGAGTAAAATGTAAAATACGCTGTGATTGGAGAATATTAAGGAAGTACTCATAAATATGCGTACATAAATGTATTGCAAGGTATTATGGTAACAGAAATAATATAACAATAAATATGATTGGTTAACAAATATTGCACATTGAACATTGTTTAAAACATATACGCAATTTCGTAATAATACAAATGAGTGAAAATATCTAAATAAAGAGCGTAAAAATATTTATTGTACGATTTCAATAAAAAGAATAACAAAATATAACCAGAACAGTAAAAGCAGAATTCATTGCGAAGGAGAGTTTCATTGCGAAGGAGAGGGCGAAAGATGGGCGTTCCATGGGCGTAACCTGAGTAAATCTAGCAAGTTTCACAGATATGTTACGATGATATAAAAACATACGCCATACAGAGGCGGAGCCTGGCCGTGCCGGAACATGGCCGCACTGAGATAGAGCTCCGGTCTGGATAACTCATTTCCCTCATATTGATACCGGCCACCGATGCTGCAGACGGCCTCAAACCACATCTAAAGACACCCTGCGTCCGTGGGACCCTGAGGGGAGCTATGCCGTGACCGCAGGTCTGTAATCAACACTTTATATAGCTGCGCTCATACACTCACGGGGACCGGCGCCATCTTGCCAAATATTATAAACAGCCCTCCCGGTCCCTGTGTGGGTGAATGGAGCGACAGAGGTGGAAACATATCCAGCACAGGGCGCATTGTCAAATAGCCCTGTAGGCTACAAATGGACAATTCGGCTGACACTGCCGCATATAACCTAAACGGGTAAACATCACTAAGCATGCTGCGATCTGAGCCATAATCCCATGTGGCGTAGGCCCGTTATTCTAAATATGCGGCTGGATGACATATAGAAGAACTTCCTGACACCACAACGGGGGCACAGCAATAGCGCAAATTAGACACAAGTGACTTAAAAACCAGGCATGATCCCCACGATCCCCACATGAAAGGCTTAGATACAAGGGAGGGAAAATAAACAAATATCCACAGTCTTATATCATCATTACTCTGGTATACTGAACTGCAGAGCGGTTAGTTTGTACAAGAACAAGGGAGATATTGTGCATCATCTACATCCATACTGGTGAAGGGGATCAGTGTACTTCTAAGAGAGACAGAAAAAGGGAGAAAGGAGAATGGCATCAAGAAAGGGCCCAAAAATGGATAAAGCTAATAAACAAGCTACGCTGCCTGTGTCTGTGAGCAACTTTTTCTGCACCAATGACACGACTAATACGGAGCAAAGAGACACAGGGAGCAATACACAGACTCCTACAGATAACACTCAACAGCAAGTGGCCCCAGTGGAGCTCATGAACCAGCTAAAATCTGATATTGCCAATCTCCCTTCAAAAACAGACTTTGATTCCTTAAAGAATTTAATTAAAACGGAGCTTACAACTATAAGAAAAGAGGTCTCTGAGATTGGGCTTAGACTGGAAGATATAGAGGAGACACAGGAGACACTGAATACCCTGACCGACTCAATTACAACACAAGCTAACATACATGAAGCTAAATTGTCCGCACTACAGGACAGACTAGACGATATGGACAATAGAAACCGCAGAAATAATCTAAGGATCCGCGGTATACCAGAGAAAATCACTAACGCTGAGTTGGAAACTTATGTCCAAGATCTGTTTCGTCATCTGAAGAAAGACCAGCAAGCCCCAAATGTGGAATTAGATAGGGTCCATAGGGCCCTTAGACCTCCCCCACCAGACAAGGCCCCCCCACGGGACGTGATACTGAGGTTCCTACGATACAAAAATAAAGAGGAGGTGTGGGCCGCTGCCCGCCAACTAAGAGACATATTATACATGGATCACAATCTACAAATCTACCTGGACCTGAGCCCCAACACGCTGCAGAGGAGAAGGGACATTGCTTTTATAACTAGAGTGCTCAGGGACAAGAAGATTAAATATCGCTGGGGGTACCCCTTTAGCTTGGTAGTTTCATTTGACGGCAAGTCCTTTACCTATAAAGAACCACACGACCTAGAGACTCTTTCTAAGGGACTAAACATAACCTTCAACACTCCCCCAGACTTTGAACCCCAGGGGAGCAAAGATCTCGGAGAGCAATCAGATCAGAGCTCACTTCAGGGAAGAAATCGGTGGCAGCTGGTGAGCTCTGGCAAACGAAAAAAAGGACAGAAATGAATCTGTTAACAAAAATGCCATGATTTCTACCGTCCAAGAGACATGAAGCGGAACACTGATGGGTGAGATTGTATTTAATTTCAAATTTTCTAAAAAATGAATATGCAATTTACTTCTGTGGGGAGGTGAAGAGTTAAACAATATGCCTTAACAAGCTGGTTTTGTGAAATGTTGTGTGTTCTGTGGGGTGGTTGGGAAGTACATTCACATGAGAGGGAGATGTTGTTGTTTAGCATTCCTCCTTCTTTACCTTTTTCCTTGCACTGAATTATTATTTTGTTCTTACAGTTCACTGTTTAATGGTTGTTTTTACAAGTTTATTATATGTTTTTGTTAGTTTTGTTGTTTTTCACAGACTGACGTCCAAATATCACAATTTCCAAACTAGTGGGGGGCGCGTGACATCTTGGGGGGTTTACTGTATACGCATTCATCAGTCAGGGACCCGGGGCGATTATGGGTGCTTTCAACACTACATAAAACATGGAATCAATAAATAAGCAAAAGGGAATCACCTTCATTACCATTAACGCAAAGGGCCTTAATAGTCCATCTAAGAGACACGTAGCTATGAGAGATTTTAAGGAAAGGAAGGGTGACGTGGTCTTTATACAAGAAACGCACTTCTTAA
This sequence comes from Bombina bombina, assembly GCF_027579735.1. NCBI lineage: Eukaryota > Metazoa > Chordata > Amphibia > Anura > Bombinatoridae > Bombina > Bombina bombina. Next base: position 912,881,666 of record NC_069502.1, on the reverse strand, counting down.
AAAATAGAGAACCCCAGACGTTTAAATACAAATTTGGAGATTCTTATTACGCTTCCAACAACACCAAAAAGGGTGGGGTAGGCATACTGTTTAGGAAAGGTATAGCATTTCAGGCCCACAAGTGCATAAAGGATACTTCAGGGAGATACCTTATTCTAGTGGGCAAGCTGTTTCATAAACAGGTAACACTGGTCAACGCTTACGCGCCAAACACATCACAAGACACATTTTTTAAATCTTTAACTAACGCCATACTAGACGCAGCGAGGGGCACCTTGATAGTATGTGGAGACCTCAATTGTACATTAGACCCCACAATGGACAACTCCACAGGGACATCCTCTACCACACACGTAATCATTAACAAGCTAAAAAAGTGCCTTAGAGATTTAGCCCTTCATGACACATGGAGAATACTCAATAGAACAGCGAAAGATTACACATTCTATTCCCACCCTCATGTTAGATATTCCAGGATAGATTACATCCTCACGGATGTTACTAGTCTGGCAATGGTTGAGAACTGTAGGATACTCCCCACATCTTGGACAGACCACTCCATGGTCCGCTGTAAAATGCATTGGGATACCAGGGAGGGTACTAGCTACCTATGGAAGTTGGATGACAGACTCCTTGATGACCCAACATACACAGTAAAAATAGAGAAAGCTTTGGTTGAATTCTTCCAGTTTAATTCCAATTCAGACATTGACATTAAATACCGATGGGGAGCCCATAAGGCGGTCCTTAGGGGGGAATTCATGAGTTTAAAGGCACACCAAATTAAACAACAAAGAACATATTTTGAGTCGGTTCTGAATAAGATAGAAGAACTAGAGAAAGCTCATAAACAAGACCCAAACGACACACAAACACTAGACAGCTTGTTGGATTACAGAGGAAAGCTCAATATGATTATCGACAAAGAGTGTAAGGTATCCGCTATTAAATTAAAACAAATGTCCTATGAGGGTAACAACAAATGTAGCAGACTTTTTGCCAGGAAGCTGAAACGCAAAATTAATAAATCCTTTATAATGAAAATAAAAGACCATAGGGGGGGGGGGGAGAGCACCTCATCTGCACTTATTGCTGAGGCTTTTCGCGCTTATTATGAAAAATTATACAATCTGCAGGAACCTTCCCCGGATAACGCCCATACATTTATAGAACAATTAATGCTTCCTAATATAGGGGAAGAGGAAAGAACTCGCCTTAATGAACCCTTCACATTAAAGGAAATAAAGTGCATAATTAAAGATCTCCCTAATGAGAAAGCACCCGGCCCTGATGGCTTCACAACCTACTACTATAAAAAATTCACTGATATATTATCTCCCCAATTATTAGAATTATTTCGTTTGGTAAGTGGGTGGTGAATATAGTGACCCAGTCCCAGGTTCCGTTTCCCCAAGGTGGTGTGAGGAATAGTTCTCTTATAGTGGTTAGGGAACTACAAATGGGATGTAGATCAGAATGTCACCTGTGTATGCAGGCAGTTACAGGGGCCCGCTGTTATGATAGCCACAATGTGAAAAAGAGGCCCTGGTTTCTGGGAGCTTAGGGCCGATATCAATACGTGCAGCTAATGGGGCAGTGAGGTTTCCAACAGGGAGGGAGGTGCTGTGTGTGTTCGGGAGTCTTACCAATTCTGTCCAGGCTTCCCGATTCTCCTGTCAATGCCCTCAGTAGGTTCAAGAGGAAGGCCCCAAGATGGCGGAAGTTCGCGCCCAAAAACAGAGGTATGGCGCACTTCAAATTACGGGTCTCCGCCTGATCTTCTCAAAGGGTCCGGATGAAATTAGGCCACCGATGCAGGTAAACTGTTGGTCGTGAGGGGGTCCGGTTCCAAGTGTACGCTCTTACCATAGGCGATCACCCGGTATCCTCTGTCTGAGCACGTAGATGGTCACTGCTCGATCCGGAGCGGAGCCCCGACCCTCCGGATCACAGGAGACAGGGAAGATGTGCAGTGAGAGCCTCGTCGGTGCAAATGGCAAGTGGCCCTCGGCTAGGACTCGGCCGTTCCAGCAGGTAGATGGCCGTCAGGGCCGCAGGTAGACTGCTAGAGCCGGTGCCACATCCGCGGCCGTAAGTAGGTATGAGGCAGGTTGATGGGCCGTCTTGCTGTGATATGGATCTGGGCCCAGAAGGTAGCGCAGGAACTCTCTCAATGTGCCCCGGAGTGGAGCCCCAACCCTCCAGGGTCTTAGAGTTAGGGCTGCAGATCCGCTGTAAGGACTTTTGCTGTCAAACGGCTAGCTATGTTCCGTAGTATGGTGATGAAAGGCAACAATTTCACACACTCATTGAATGTTTCTCTCAATTAAGTCTTAGAATACTTCAGTTTGTCATAGGCAACAGTTTTTCTCTGTTTTCTAGAGGATTTTGGTTTTTAAAAGGTCTTATATTTCTCAAAATCGGAGAGAGCTCTCTGAATGTGCTGCCACTCTCCTTTAAGGTGTTTTTATTGTGATCTATTAGAATTATTTCAATCCATTTCGGAAAAGAACCCCTTTCTAGAGGAATCCCTAGCCGCACATATAGTGGTGCTCCCCAAACCGGGTAGGAATACAGATAGAGTGGAAAATTTTAGACCTATATCCTTGCTAAATAATGATATAAAAATATTTGCTAAATTGCTGGCCAACAGACTGAACCCTGTCATTCCCCAGATAATTGATATGGACCAAGTAGGCTTCGTTATTGGCAGGGAGGCAAGGGACAACATGGTGAGAGCCATTAACCTTATAGACTACGCGACATCACAAAATATCCCACTAGTGCTGATTTCCACGGACGCGGAGAAAGCTTTCGACCGCGTCCGGTGGAAATTTTTACGGTCAATATTAGAAAAATTTGGAATTGGGTCCCCTTTTGTATCAAAAATCATGGCATTATATTGTTCCCCATCAGCAAGGGTTCTGGTGAACGGGGTGCTGTCTCAGCCCTTCCAAATAAGCAACGGCACGAGACAGGGGTGCCCCCTGTCCCCTCTGCTGTTTGCGTGCGCGGTGGAAGCTCTGGCGGATAAAATTAGGAAAGATGCAGACATTGAGGGAGTCAGAATTAAAGAAAGAGACTATAAAATCATGTTATACGCTGACAACATCCTATTTACCCTTACCAATCCACTCTCTTCACTACCACATGTGCTACAACACCTGAGGGATTTCCAGCTCGCCTCCAATTTCCTAATTAATAAATCAAAATCAGAAATACCTAATATTTCCCTTGAACAGACCCACCTTACTCAATTAAGAAACATCTGTCCCTTTCGATGGCAGGAAAAATGCCTAAAATATCTGGGGATACTGCTCACAAAAAACACACAAGATTTATTTACCACCAACTACATCCCCTTACAAAGACGTTTAATAGCGGATCTATCCTCCTGGAGATCCTTACAAACTTCCTGGACGGGGAGAATTAATATATTCAAAATGAATGTCTTGCCCCGTATATTATATGTCTTGCAAGCTCTACCTATCCCACTCCCAACCAATTTTCTTTCATCCATGCAGTCAAAAATCCTTGACTTTGTTTGGGACAAGAAAGCGGCCAGAATAAACAAAAATATTATGTGTACACCTTTACTGAATGGCGGGCTGGGAGTCCCTGACTTGGTGAAATACAGATATGCAATCTTTCTACAACGAATACTAGACTGGCACTATAATTTTCAAAATAAGGCCTGGGTACAGCTGGAACATGAAATGTCAAGCTTTAACCATTTGGGTTCCCAATGTTGGGCTGGCCTGGGCGGTACAGGTGGGGACCATCAACTACACACGCTGACATCTGAGACCTTTAAAATTTGGAGCAATATTTTATTAAGATTCCCACACGTGTCTTCAAGACACTCCCCTTTGACACCTCTTAGTGAAAATGATGACTTTACACCCGGGTCTAGTTGCTCTCGCTACAGATCCAGCATGACAAGCAGAACACTGCAGGTACGACAGCTGGGCAATGAACAAGCATTTTACACAAGGGATAAACTGGTAGAGGAGGGCCTCCAGATGTTTGGGAACTGGCTTTTTCATCAGCAATGCATCTCCTTTATATCTAAACACAGCGATAGGAGAAACCTTATTAGACCCCTAACTCAATTCGAAAACATGTGCACATCGTCTAAGCCAATAGGCCATTCCCTTTCCATACTATATAAAATCTTGCAGATACAACCTTGGGGCCATAACCCATATTACTTGGAGAGATGGAATAACGAACTAGGTCTTGATATTAATCAAGGTGAGGCAAAGAGAGTCTTCCATAATATAGCTAAATCCTCAGTGTCAGCCAAATTAACAGAGTTAAATCTCAAAATACTTCATAGGTGGTATATGACACCTGTCAGGATTCAAAAACTATTTCATACAAGAACCAACACTTGTTGGCGCTGTGAAATGGAGAGGGGTACAATGTCACACCTATGGTGGTCGTGCAATAGCATATCACCAATATGGGAAAGTATAGCCACCGAAGCCTCCAAGATACTGGAAAAAACGATTCCTCCAGACCCTAAAATATGGTTATTCTTATGTACACCCAAAAAATTTACGACTGCACAAAGAAAAATGTTGTGTATTTTAAGTAACAGCATGAAAAACCTAATAGCCCAGAAATGGAAATCGAGAAATGTCCCAGATTTAACACAATGGATACATAAATGTAATGACATTTTAAAAATGGAAGAATACCACTACATGCGAGTAAAATGCATGGAAGTATATGCTCAGCTGAAAGAAATGTGGGAGGGTTACGTAGAACATAGATTCAAGGGTTGATATTGAGATACGGTATTGGGTCCATGGAGGAGGTATGACCAGAAGGGGGAGGCTAAGGGGCAGACATAGAAGAGGTCAGTTATAAGGAGCCTTATAGGTCACCAATAGTCATTAAATTACACGGACCCTCTGGGAGGTGATGCGCGCTCACACTACACAATTAATTCGTCAGTATTACATTCTAGTTTTTTCAGTCTGTTTTATTGTTTTACAGATAAATTTATTAAAAGGAATCCAAACCTTTCTTCCTCTTGTTAAACGAGTCATTACAATGTAAAATTTCATCATGTAAAATTTCAACACTCATGCTTGTATTGATCATTGTATGTATACGTATACTTTGTTTTGTTTTGGATATCCAATAAAAGATATTTAAAAAAAAAAAAAAAAACATACGCCATACGAATCGCACATTCAACTCACATACATATCTTGCCAGCCATCCTTTGGCGAAATAACATGAATAACATTATTTACAATATTTATTTCATTTTAAAAATAATACGATATAACGTATTTAGACAATATACTATAACTGTAGTTTTACATTTTGAAATATGCAAACACAAACTGAAATAAAGTGAATCATTAAAATTACGAAGCGACGCAATGATATATGGAAACCCATTTCGAAGTTTGTGAAATGATATAAGGAGGCGAAGTCTATAGTTTACTATGGACAGCTTATCGCGTAACGTATTGTTTGCAATGGACTGCCCACTTTATACGATCATTACGCAAGGCGTGAAATTTGCGAGAGTTGCGAGTCAGAAATACACATTTCTCGCCGCCAATTACGAACTTTCAATCATCGAGGCCTAAAGCTAAAATTAACCCTGCAAGCTCCCTACAAGCTACATAATTAACCCCTTCACTGCTAGCCATAATACACGTGTGATGCGCAGCGGCATTTAGAGGCCTTCTAATTACCAAAAAGCAATGCCAAAGCCATATATGTCTGCTATTTCTGAACAAAGGGGATCCCAGAGAAGCATTTACAACCATTTGTGCCATAATTGCACAAGCTGTTTGTAAATAATTTCAGTGAGAAACCTAAAATTGAGAAAAAATTAACGTTTTTTTTTTTATTTGATCGCATTTGGCGGTGAAATGGTGGCATGAAATATACCAAAATTGGCCTAGATCAATACTTGGGGTTGTCTACTACACTACACTAAAGCTAAAACTACCCCAAAAAGCTCCCTACATGCTCCCTAATTAACCCCTTCACTGCTGGGCATAATACACGTGTGGTGCGCAGTGGCATTTAGCGGCCTTCTAATTACCAAAAAGCAACGCCAAAGTCATATATGTCTGCTATTTCTGAACAAAGGGGATCCCAGAGAAGAATTTACAACCATTTATGCCATAATTGCACAAGCTGTTTGTAAATAATTTAAGTTAGAAACCAAAAGTTTGTGAAAAAATTTGTGAAAAGTGAACGATTTTTTGTATTTGATTGCATTTGGCGGTGAAATGGTGGCATGAAATATACCAAAATGGGCCTAGATCAATACTTTGGGTTGTCTACTAAAAAAAAATATATACATGTCAATGGCTATTCAGAGATTCCTGAAAGATATTAGTGTTCTAATGTAACTGTCGCTAATTTTGAAAAGAAATGGTTTGGAAATAGCAAAGTGCTACTTGTATTTATGGCCCTATAGTTTACAAAAAAAGCAAAGAACATGTAAACATTGGGTATTTCTAAAATCAGGACAAAATTTAGAAACCATTTAGCATGGGTGTTTTTTGGTGGTTGTAGATGTGTAACAGATTTTGGGGGTCAAAGTTAAAAAAAGTGTGTTTTTTTCCATTTTTTCCTCATATTTTATAAAAAATTTTTATAGTAAATTATAAGATATAATGAAAATAATGGTATCTTTAGAAAGTCCATTTAATGGCGAGAAAAACGGTATATAATATGTGTGGGTACAGTAAATGAGTAAGAGGAAAATTACAGCTAAACACAAACACCTCAAAAATGTAAAAATAGCCTTGGTCCCAAACGGACAGAAAATGGAAAAGTGCTGTGGTCATTAAGGGGTTAAACATTCTCTAATATTCATAATAAGATGTGTCCTTATGAAAGTAAAATAACTGATGGTATTAACAGAGGCAAATAGTCAATGAACAAAACAACTTAATTAAATCCTTAGTGGAGAATTAATCATTATAGCCCAATAATTAAAATCTAACAAGCGTACAGAGTTTGCATGTAACAATGATATGTCAAAAATGAAAGCCTATTAAAAGCAGATAAATGCAATATATGAAATATAATCATATAGGACAGCTGAAAAGAAATGTATCGTACACCATAAAGGTCCCATATTCAATTAGTGACTATGTCTAACAAATAGAGCATGAATATAAAATACAAATGTAAAAAAGCAGGAAAACTCCAAATGTGTTTTCACAATAGAATATTTAAAACTACTCCTTCCTCCTTCACCTCATAAAAAACATCTTCCATGTATAAACCAAAGCTTCTTTTTTGGGGTTGGAGAGGAGAGAGTTGAGCTTTGTATTTCCAGCACTCTAAAAATAAAGTCAGGAGTTTCTCTGTTTGTTTTTTAGAATTTAAATGTTGGATTTAATACATAATTTTGCCATTAAATTTTACCCACATTTTTTTAAATGCACTGTGATCCATTCACACAGATAATTAAAGGGACAGTCTACACCAGAATTTTTATTGTTTTAAAAGATAGATAATCCCTTTATCACCCATTTCCCAGTTTTGCATAACCAACACAATTATAATAATATACTTTTAACCTCTGTGATTATCGTGTATCTAAGCCTCTGCAAACTGCCCCTTTTTTCAGTTCTTTTGACAGACTTGCAGTCTAGCCAATCAGTGCCTGCTCCCAGATTACTTCACGTGCACAAGCACAGTGTTATCTATATGAAATCTGTGAACTAACACCCTCTAGTGGTGAAAAACTGTTAAAATGCAATCTGAAAGAGGTGGGCTTCAAGGTCTAAGAAATTAGCATATGAACCTCCTAGGTTAAGCTTTCAACTAAGAATACCAAGAGAACAAAGCAAAATTGGTGATAAAAGTAAATTGAAAAATTGTTTAAAATTACATGCTCTATCTGAATCATGAACGTTTATTTTGGCCTAGACTGTCCCTTTAAGCTACTTTAGTTGTCAATATATTTGTAAGTTTATGAAAACCCTGTATGAATTGTAATGCATAAATAATGGAAACAATTATATTAACTGACTTTTTATTTATGTCTTTAAACCGTCACTGCTTAATTAATCTGCCAATCTTTGTTACTTAAGAACATTTTAGTATGATCACTATTACATGACTATTAAAGCAAAAATACAATTATTTCATTGAATATGTTTTGACAGAACCCACATACCCCAATAAACAGTGAGGTGCTTTATTTCCAGAACTTACCTTAATCCTAGAAACTTGATCAGCAGTTTTTGGTTAAACAAAGACATCAAATAAAGAAGCAGACACATGAGCCATAAAAATGACGGTTACAATGAGTTCACAAATAAGACCTCTATGTAGATGATTCAGATTTCTTTGTACTTAAAGGGACAGTCAACACCAGAATTGTTGTTTAAAAATAAAGATAATCCCTTTATTACCCATTCCCCAGTTTTGCATAGCCAACACTGTTATAGAAATACACTTTTTACCTCTGTGATTACCTCTGCAAACTGCCTTCTTATTTCAGTTATTTTGACAGACTTGCATTTTAGCCAATCAGTGCTCACTCCAGGGTAACTTGCCGTGCATTCACTCAATTATCAATATGAAGCACATGAACTAATGCCCTCTAGTGGTCAAAATGCATTCAGATTAGAGGCAGTCTTCAAGGTCTAAGAAATTAGCATATGGACCTCCTAGAATTAGCTTTCAACTAAGAATACCAAGAGTACAAAACAAAATTGGTGATAAAAGTAAATTGGAAAGTTGTTTAAAATTACATTCCCTATTTAAATCATGAAAGTTTTTTTGGACTTGACTGTCCCTTTAAACTCTGGAAATTAATTTATATTTTTAAAGGTTCAAATTACTACAGTATTAATTCTGACACAATTATTCAAAAAAGAAGTGGGATATGAGCCCCAGCATAGCAGTCTTCTCTCATCTATAATTTTGGCTTTCCTAGCAATAATCTCTTTAGCAGTTTTAATTTCATACAAACACTGTATAGAAAAATAGCCTTCTTCAAAAAACTTGCAGGTGTACCAGTACCTTTTACATCCTGAGATAAAAACACAACCACACTCTCTGCCCAAACAATAAACTGCAATTACGATAATACTGGATAGCTCAAACCTTGATTTCTTCTGCCTCTGTCCCATCTATAATGCAAAATTTAAAGGGACAGTCAAGTCCAAAAAATACTTTCATGATTTAAATAGAAAATTTAATTTTAAACAACTTTCAAATTTACTTTTATCACCAATTTTACTTTGTTCTTTTGGAATTCTTAGTTGAAAGCTAAACCTAGGAGGTTCATATGCTAATTTCTTAGACCTTGAAGACTGCCTCTAATCTGAATGCATTTTGACCACTAGAGGGCATTAGTTAATGTGTTTCATATAGATAAGATTGAGCTCATGCACGTCAAGTTAACCTGGAGTGAGCACTGATTGGCTAAAATGCAAGTCTGTCAAAAGAAATAAAATAAGGGGGCAGTTTGCAGAGACTTAGATACAAGGTAATCACAGAAATAAAAAGTGTATTTCTATAACAGTGTTGGTTATGCAAAACTGGTGAGTGGGTAATAAAGGGATTATCCTTCTTTTTAATCAACACAAATTCTGGTGTTGACTGTCCCTTTAATAGTAGTTTGCTGAAAAACAGCAAACTATGCTCAGTGTATTTCCTGCTCATTAAACATTTGCTATTAAAATGATTGGAAAGAAAAAAAAAAGAATAATGGATTCTCCTAGAAGCAAAATTAGACAGAAACGTATTGTCACACAATAACGCTCTGATAAGGGATTTAATAGCATTTATACTGACCCACATAGCCCAGATGTTCAGTTAACAGAAGGGCTAACTGTAAGCCAAAGCCATGGTAAGTTTTAAGAATAGTCAGAATAAAATGTATCCAAAGTTCACCATAAAACAAACATTGAAAAATTATCGCCTAATCAATTTAACAAAATTATATGCTGTAAATAATGCAAACAATCTAACATAATAAAAAAAATTAAATAATACAAAACATAAACGAATGTTCAAAAAAACTGTTTAGGTATGAAACATACATTCTCTTTTTTATGTAGGTGTGTTGGAATATATTTTCTTAATATATTTACGCAATTACCAATTCTGAATGAAAAAAACAAACAGGTGTTCCTGTCATATTGCATACAGGCTGCATAACTAATTAAAACAGTCATATTTTAATAAAAATTAATAAACATCAAGGTTACTCTTTTGAAGGTGTTTTGGAATCCTGCAAGGTTTAAATATTACATCCCAAAACAATGAAGTTTCAGCCATTTCAACTGTTTCTGCAAAAACTCAAGTGGTTATACAATTCTGATCATCTTAAAGTTTGTGAAGTAATAATCAAGGTTTTATTAAAGACACATTCTTTGCTTTATCTTTCTTTTACTACTCACTGCAGCTTTTCAAAGATAACAGTAATAAGAACGGAAAAACAAAATTCAAATAAAAACAACATTTATGCTTACCTGATAAATTTATTTATTTCCGGATATGGAGAGTCCACAACGTCATTCCAATTAGTAGTGGGAATATCACTCCTAGTCAGCAGGAGGAGGCAAAGAGAACCACAGCAAAGCTGTTAAGTGTCACTCCCCTACCCAAAATTCCCAGTCATTCGACCGAAGGGAAATGGAAAAAGGAATAACACAAAGGTGTAGAGGTGCCTGAGGTTCAGTCAAAAATAACTGCCTTAATTAAGGGTGGGGTCGTGGACTCTCTATATCTGGAAAGAAAGAAATTTATCAGGTAAGCATAAATTTTGTTTTCTTTCCTAAGATATGGAGAGTCCACAACATCATTCCAATTACTAGTGGGAACCAATACCCAAGCTAGAGGACACAGAATAAATAGGGAGGGAGAACAAGACAGGCAGACCTAAACCGAAGGCACCACCGCTTGAAGAACTTTCTCCCAAAAGAGGCCTCAGCAGAGGCAAAAGTATCACATTTGTAAAATTTGGAAAAAGTATGCAGAGAGGACCAAGTTGCAGCCTTGCAAATCTGTTCCACAGAAGCTTCATTTTTGAAAGCCCAAGAAGAGGAGACAGCCCTAGTGGAATGAGCTGTAATTCTCTCAGGAGGCTGCTGACCAGTAGTCTCATAAGCAAAATGAATTATACTTCTCAACCAGAGGGAAAGGTAAGTAGCAGTAGCCTTCTGACCCTTACGCTTTCCAGAGAAACAAACAGGGCAGAAAATCCTTAGTCGCCTGAAGGTAGAATTTTTGAGCACGCACCACATCCAAGTTGTAAAACAGACGTTCCTTATGAGAAGATGGATTAGGACAGAGAGAAGGAAAAACAATTTCCACACCACTTTCGGAAGAAAACCCAATTTAGTACGAAGAACCGCCTTATCTGCATGAAAAATAAGGTAAGGCGAATCACACTGCAAAGCTGAGATTTCTGAAACTCTCTGAGCAGAAGAGATAGCAATAAGAAACAAAACCTTCCAAGATAACAACTTAATATATATAGAATGCATATGCTCAAAAGGAGCCTGCTGCAAAACTTTAAGAACAAGGTTAAGGCTCCAAGGAGGAGCAACAGGTTTTGCATGGAGGAATGGACCCTGAGTTAGAAGGTCCTTCCTCAGAGCAAACCTCCAAGGTGACAGAGATGACATCTTCACTAGGTCTGCATACCAGATCCTGCGAGGCCATGCAGGTGCTATAAGAATTACCAACGCTCTCTCCTGTTTGATACGAGCAATGACTCGTGGAAGGAGCGCAAATGGAGGAAACAGATATGCTAGACCGAAATCCCAAGGATCCACCAGAGCATCTATTAGAGCGGCCTGCGGATCTCTTGACCTTGAACTGTAGCTTGGAAGCTTGGCATTCTGCCGAGATGCCATCAGATCCAGCTCCAGCACCCCCACTTGAGGGTTAACCTGGAAAACACCTCCGGATGGAGAGCCCACTCCCCGGGATGAAATGTCTGTCTGCTCAGGAAATCCGCTTCTCCTGGAATGTGGATGGCAGATAGGCAACAATTGTGAGCTTCCGCCCACTGAATAATCTGTGCCACCTCCATCATGGCTAAGGAACTCTGAGTTCCTCCCTGGTGGTTGATGTAAGCCACTGAGGTGACGTTGTCTGATTAGAACCTGATAAACCAGGCTAAAGACAATTGAGGCCAAGCCATTAGAGCATTGTAAATTGCTCTCAACTCCAAGATGTTTATGGGGAGAGCAAACTCCTCCCGAGTCGATAGTCCCTGCGTCTTTAACAAGTACCAGACTGCTCCCTAGCCTAGTAGGATGGCATCCATGTCACAATTACCCAGGATGGTCTCTGGAAGCATGTACCCTGAGACAGATGGTCCTGAGAAAGCCACCACAGGAGAGAGTCTCTTGTTGACTAGTCTAGATCTATCCTCTGAGACAGATCCGAATGGTCTCCATTCCTTTGTCTGAGCATGCATAATTGCAGAGCTCTTAAATGGAATCGAGCAAAGGGAATGATGTCCATGGAAGCGCCCTTCAGACCAATTACCTCCATCCATTGAGCCACTGATGGCCGAACAGTAGACTGTAGAGAGAGGCAAGAGGAGAGAATTTTGGATTTTCTGACCTCTGTGGGAATCTTTTATTGTCCCTAAGAATACCACCATTGTAGCTGGAACAAGGGAACTCTTTTCCAGATTCACTTTCCATCTGTGGGAACGTAGAAAAGGCAAAATGATCTCTTTATGAGAGTTTGCTTGTTGAAAAGATGGCACCTGAACTAATATGTCATCCAGGTAGGGTCGAACTGCAACTCCCCGAGACCTGCAAAGAGAGCCCCCAGAACCTTTGAGAAAATTCTGGGAGCTGTGGCAAGGCCAAACGGTAGTGCCACAAACTGAAAGTGTTTGTTTAGAAAGGCGAATCTCAGGAACTTGTGATAATCCCTGTGGATGGGAACATGAAGATACACATACTTCAGGTCTATGGTTATCATGAACTGACCCTCCTGAACCAATGGAAGAATGGAACAAATGGTTCCCATTTTGAAGGATGAGAAACTTGTTGAGACATTTTAGGTCTAAAATGGGTCAAAAAGTTCCCTCTTTTTTGGGAACCACAAACAGATTTGAATAGAGTCATAGACCCTGTTTCCTTACTGGAACTGGAACAATCACTCCCAAGGAGGAAAGGTCCTGAACGCATTTCAAGAATGCCTCTCTTTTTACCTGGTCTGCAGATAATCTTGAAAGATGGAATCTGCCCCTGGGAGGAAAAGTTCTGAATTCTATTTTGTAACGCTGATATACTATGTCCACGTCCCAAGGATCTGGGACATCTCGTGTTCATTCTTGACAAAACATTGAAAGTCTGCCCCCCACTTGATCCGATCCCTGACCAGGGGCCGACCCTTCAAGCTGACTTAGATTCAGCTGAGGGTTTTGTTGATTGCTTTCCCTTATTCCAAGATTGATTGGGCTTCCAAGAGGACTTCAGCTGGTCCTGTTTGAAAGAGGGAGAGGAAGACTTTTGACCTTTGAAGTTATGAAAGGAACGGAAATTACTTTGACGCCCTTTAGGTCTGTTCTTCTTATCTTGTGGTAGAAAAGACCCTTTTCAACCCGTAATATCAGAAATTATTTCTGCTAGACCAGGTCCAAACAAGGTTTTACCCTTGTAAGGAAGCGCCAGAAGCTTGGACTTGGAGGTAACCAAGATTTTAACCACAAAGTCCTGCGGGCTAAGACAGTGAAGCCAGGCGTCTTGGCTCCCAGTCTAATAATTTGCATTCTAGCATCAGAAATAAAGGAATTGGCTAGTTTGAGAGCCTTAATCCTATCATGGATCTCCTCTAACGGAGTCTTTACTAAAAATTTATTCAGACAAGGCATCGCACCAATAAGATGCAGCACTTGCTACTGTGGCAATACAGACTGCAGGTTGCCATTGAAGACCCTGATGAGAATACATCTTTTCAAATAACTTCCAGCTCCTTGTCCATGGGATCCTCAAAGGAGCAGCTATCCTCTATAGGGATTGTAGTTCTCTTAGCCAGAGTAGAAATAGACCCTTCTACTTTAGGCACCGTGAACCTTGAATCTTTAATAGAGTCAGCAACAGAAAACATCTTTTTAAAAATAGGAGATGGGGAGAAAGGTATCCCTGGCTTCTCCCATTCCAGTGAAATAATCTCTGTCACATAGTCTGGAACAGGAAACACTTCCACAGGGCAAGGAACATCATAGTATTTGTTAAGTTTACTAGATTTTTTGGGGTTGACAAAGATAGAAGAGTCAGAGTGGTCCAAAGTAGCCAATACCTCTTTAACAGTACATGAAGGTGTTCAAGCTTAAATCTGAAGTTTACTTCTTCAGTAGCAGATGAAGGAATTATACTGCCCGGATCTGAGATTTCACCCTCAGAAGCTACCGACGTATCCTCCTCATCAGACTTATGAGGGAGGGGCACCTCCGTAGCAGTAGGTGGAACAGAAACCTTACTATCTGAATGTCTAAATTTCCTCTTGCGTTTTCCCAGTATAGGAAAAGCAGATAATGCCACAAATACAGCAGAAGATACCTGTGCAGCAAAATCTTCAGGCAAATAAGCTCCTCCAGCAGGTTGAGAGGAACTGCATGGCCATAGAGGCTTGGGACGTTTGAGGAGAAAGTTGTGGCATTGTCTGAACAGCATCATCCTGAGAGACATTGGGCTCAGAGGGCAACAATTTATCTTTAAATTGAAGTATTCTAGCTAAGCATGCAGCACAGAATTGCATAGGCAAAACAATTTGTCAATTTTATTTTATATACCCTGTCACTTTAAGAATTTTTAATACCACAGCCACTTAACGAACAAAAATTCTTTAAAATAATAAACCAATCAGGCCCCCTGCACCTCAGACAGGCTGAGGTGCCTTACTGTAACACTTATACACAGTTTGGCTGCCAGAAATCTCTAAAATGATCATATAGTAGATCGACACTGAAGAGACTGAAATTCAATGACGCCGCTCCGCGAATATCCGACAGCAGAGAGAAGTCACATGACCGACTGAGAGAAGAAATTACGCAGCAAGTAAAAAGCGCATGTTTCCCTCTGCCTACAACACTGGAGCTTAATTTATACAAACGCTCAAGCAGTCTGTCAGTTACCCTGTTCTAGCTAAGCAAGCAAAGAAAACCAACTGCCAAATTTTAAGTTTATACATAATTCCCTGTATAAAACATAAGCCACACACATACTAATAAACGTCTAGATTTAGAGTTTTGTTGGTAAAGACCTGCATAGCTAACGCTGCTTTTTTTTCCCAGCGCACCCTTAAGACAACGCTGGTATTTAGAGTTGTCTGAGGGGCTGCGTTAGGCTCAGAAAAGGGAGCGTTGAGCCTAATTTAGCTTCACTTCAACCCTCAATACCAGCGTTGCTTACGGTAGCAGTAAGCTGGAAAAACGTGCTAGTGCACGATATCCCCATAGGAAACAATAGGGCAGTTTGGGCTGCAAAAAAGCAGCGTTCAGCTCCTAACGCAGCCCCATTGTTTCCTATGGGGAAACACTCTCTAAGTCTACACCTAACACCCTAACATGAAGCCCGAGTCTAAACACCCCTAACCTTACACTTATTAACCCCTAATCTGCCGCCCCCGTTATCGCTGACACCTGCATTATATTATTAACCCCTAATCTGCCGCTCCGGACACCGCCGCAACCTACATTATCCCTATGAACCCCTAATCTGCTGCCCCTAACACCGCCGGCCTCTATATTATATTTATTAACCCCTAATCTGCCCCCCAACGTCACCGCTACCTTACCTGCACTTATTAACCCCTAATCTGCCGTCCGGACCTCGCCACCACTATAATAAATGTATTAACCCCTAAACTGCCACACTCCCGCCTCGCAAACACTAGAATAAATAGTATTAACCCCTAATCTGCCCTCCCTAACATCGCCGCCACCTAACTACAATTATTAACCCCTAATCTCCCGTCCGCACCGTCGCCGCTACTATAATAATTACCAGTAAAATAAATCCTAACCTAAGTTACAAATACACCTAACACTACACTATCATTAAATTAATTAAATAAATACCTACAATTAGATAAATTAAAATACAATAAAATAAACTATTCTATAATACAAAAAACAAACACTAAATTACAAAAAATAAAAAAGAATTACAAGAAGTTTAAACTAATTACACCTAATCTAAGCCCCCTAATAAAATAAAAAAATCCCCCCAAAACAAGGCGGGAGATTAGGGGTTAATAATTGTAGGTAGGTAGAGATGATGTTAGGGAGGGCAGATTAGGGGTTAATACTATTTATTCTAGTGTTTGCGAGGCGGGAGTGCGTCAATTTAGGGTTTAATACATTTATTATAGTGGTGGCGAGGTCCGGTCGGCAGATTAGGGGTTAATAATTGTAGTTAGGTAGCGGCAACGTTGGGGGGGCAGATTAGGGGTTAATAAATATAATATAGGGGTCGGCGATGCTAGGGGCAGCAGATTAGGGGTTCATAGCTATAATGTAGGTGGCTGCGGTGTCCGGTCGGCAGATTAGGGGTTAAAAAAATGTTATTATAGTGGCGGCAATGTGGGGGAGGCCACGGTTTAGGGGTACATAGGTAGTTTATGGGTGTTAGTGTACTTTGTAGCACAGTAGTTGAGAGCTTTATATTCCGGCATTAGCCCATAAAGCTCTTAACTACTGACTTTGTTTGGCGGTAGGAGTCTTGTCGGTAGAGGCTCTACCGCTCACTTCTTCCAAGACTCCAAATGTTAGGCAGATCCCATTGAAAAAGATAGGATACGCAATTGGCCTAAGGGGATCTGCGGTAGCCTGGAGTTGCGGTGAGGAAGTGAGCGTTAGACCCTTTATGGCTGACTCTAAACACCAGCGGGTGGCCAAAAGCAGCGTTAGGACCCTTTTACGCTGCTTTTGACGGCTAGCGCAGAACTCTAAATCTAGGTGAAAGTATTTCAACAAAATTAGCCCAAAGAGGAAAAATGTCCCAATTAAGGGAAGATTATCCTCTAGGGGCCAAATTATCAAGCTCCGAATGCCCCTTGTTTCCAGCAAGCCTTCAGGCTCGTCGGAAACAGAAGTTATGAAGCAGAAGTTACCTTTATGGCTTCCTGCTGCTGCTGCTGCTGTAAGAAACTTTCTATATTGGAGAAACTTGTTACGTAATGAATTTGTTTTGGGAAAATGCTTTCCTTTAAGTAAAACATTTATAAGCAATATGATTGACATAACACGCATGCTACTAATGTTTAAATTAGTATAACTTGCTAAGGGAATTAGACAAGACTAGATTGCAGAAGAGACTGGACTTGATTGGGATTGAAGCATGGTGTGATCAAGGAAGAGACAACATCTGAGAGAGAAATATACCTCTGTCATCCGTAATGTTCCGAAGATAAGTGACGCATTATAGTTTTATCATGGCCTTGCTCAATAAACTGATTACTGATAAATTTGATTATTGTACTGCATTCTTGTGTAAGCCTCTATTTGTATCAGTACTGGTGAGACCTGTTAGCAGGACAATACAGAGATCAATGTAGACCCTAATGCCCTTCTTCTTGTTGATGCTAAAAAAATTAGAGGAAATAAGAGCAAATTTTTTTTTTTTTGAGTTTCAAAGAGCTTTATTAAAGTTGCAACAAAGATACATACAAATAAAATATCAACAGAAGGGGCCAGTCTGCCCCCATTACAGCATATTCCTAGGAAGTTAAAGGTTACAGTATACTGCAAACAACGGTAACAAGGTCTCAAAATACTACATATGATAATTATGATATCGACAACCTTGTATGAAAAACACTCAAGGGTCTCGAGAGACCAAGTAAGAAAGTATAGGAAAGGGATAGAGGGGAAAGGAGGGGGGAGGGATTGTCATACAGTAAGGGGAGAAGAAGAATTTCTATGTGTCAAGTACATTAGTCCCAGATCTATTCCATCATTTACACAGGCCTAATTAGTCAGAGGAGAGCACATTAGGGTTCCAGGTTGTGTCGTGAGAGTCTTTCCAGTCAGCCCAAGTCAGCTCAAAAAGGTCAGAGTTACCCAATTTATAGAAAATATCTTTCTCCATAGTGTAAAGATAGGCCATATAGGAGCAAACCTTAGACCAGCTAGGCGGAGATTCCTTCTTCCAATCGCAAGCTATTAAGTGTTTTATGGACATAAGAAGGTATATGCATATATATGCATGATGCTTAGGGAGGGTGTGCACACCAATATGGAGGAGGGCGACTTACGGTGAACTGCGCAGAGATATACCCAGTTTGGGAAGGACCCGAAAACACCTGGTCCATAAAGAGTGGAGTTTTGGGCATTCCCACCAAATGTGCAAGGAGTCACCTCTCTGGCCACAGCCTCTCCAACAGTGAGGAGACGTGCTAAGAAATATTTTAGCCAATCTAGTAGGGACGTAGTACCAATGGGTCAACAATTTATAGTAGGTCTCGAAAAGGTTGTGCAATGTATGGCCTTCTGGGTGCGTTCTAGGGTATGTCCCCAAACATCCCTAGTGAATGACTTACCAAGCAGGGATTCCCATCTCGAGAGGTGGGCCGCTGTTTCCAATTGGAGGTCAAGGCCCAGAAGAGTATAGTGGCGAGAAAGGGGTCTACTAAGTCTGTTTCCCTGATTCCATGCAGACTCTCAAGGGGTTAGGGGGTGGGCCAAAGCAGGTTTGAAGCCCCAACTATGCAAGAAGCTTATAATCCTATGGTATTCGAACTTTAAGTATTGTGGCAGAGCCATTTCCGTAGCGATCTGAGATAAGGGTCTAAACCCATCCTCCGGCGGTGGTAGGCAAAGGTCCGAGACTCCAAATTGAGCCCATTTTAATGGGTGAGTGCCCTGCAGACCCGCCAGTTAGTGAGGTGATGGGGAAGGGTGCGGGACAATATGTCTAGAATGACAAATTTTTTCCCAGAAATGTAGACATTCCCGGATAATAGGGTTCGACAAAGTCAGTTCCCTATGACAATGGGGGGGGGGGGGGTGCCCACATTAGTTCACATAAGTTTAGGTTGTAGGGAAACAAGGCCTGTTCAATGGATCGCCATTTGCAAGTTGACTGTTTAACACCCCATTGTAATATGTGAGTAAGCATTGCCCCCTCGTAATATCGCACTATCGAGGGGGAGCTCAGCCCACCACACATCCGCGGTAATTGTAACACTCTCTGTGCCACCCTCGGGGGCTTGCCCTGACAAATATGTTTGGTCAGTTTGCTTTGGTATTGTAGGAGAATTTGTCTAGGAACTCTGATTGGAAGACAGCAGAACAGATATGTGGACATTTTCAAGGCCGCAATCCGCCCGATCCATGAAACATGAGACAGATTCCAGCTCTTATTAAGGGATCAGAGTTCTGACAGTAATGGGAGATAGTTGTCCCTGATGACTCGGAGTAGGTCGTCAGAGAGTTTAACTCCAAGATGCACTACTGATGATTCCATCCAGTGGAATGGGTATTTGAATTTTAGCGGAGCTAGTGTCGAGCTCCCAAAGCCTTGGGTATATATCTCCGTTTTAGATATGTTCAATTTGTAGTAAGAATGTGCATTGAATTCCTCCACTATTTGCAAGAGTCTAGGGAGAGTAATTGTGAGGTCTGACGAGAAAAGGGTAATGTCGTCTGCAAACAAAGCAATGTTGTGCTTGGTGCCACAAAGGGTAATTCCACCCATACAAGGATCAGATCTAATCTGTTCAGCCAGATGCTCAATGGCTAGTGCAAAGAGCAGGGGTGATAAGGGACAACCCTGTCTAGTCCCGTTAGATATGTTAAATGGGGAAGTTTGAAAACCAAGGCCCCTCACTGAGGCAGATGGAGTGGAGTATAAGGCCTTTATCGCTGCAATAAGAGCACTAGGAAAGTGGACGTTTTCGAGTACTTCCCACAGAAATCACCATCTCCAATGAGATGATCGCCAAAGGCTTGTGAAGACTGGAGGAGAGGCCCATAGCATTTAATAGCCTCCTAGTATTATCTGGGCCCTCTCTTTTTGGGATAAATCCCACTTGGTCTGGATTAATTAAATAAGGGAGTAGATTAGCGATACGATTAGCCAATAGTTTTGAATAAAATGTTATGTCAGTGTTGATTAATGAGATTGGCCTATAACTGGTGCAGAGTATAGGGTCCTTATTAGGTTTTAGTATTGTTATGATGGTGGCTTCCAGGAATTCTTTCTTAATTACTTGTTGCACTTCCCTAATGGAGAACGGGGAAGTCAAAGAATCACTTTGATCAGGTGAGAGGGACGGAAGATTCAGGGCCTTTAGATAGTCGCGTATTTTCTCCACCGAGGCCAATTGGGGATTTTCAGACTTATCTATATTATAAAGACTGGAATAGTACCCAGCGAATGCCTCTCCTATCCGTGAAGGGATTTTAAGAAGGGAGTCTGCAGTAGCGATGCTATGTATACGAGAGGCACTAGTTCTGTTTCTCAGTTTATTGGCCAGAAGGGTGTCCGCCTTGTTACCCTTATAATAATACAATTGTTTTAATTTGGTTAGGTTCTCCTGGGTTCTCCTGAGTTCTATTTGTGAGATATGGTTCTATAAGAGCAAATTTTAAGAAGACCAAGTAGACTAAAACAATAAAACAATGTCCATAAAAATCTAAATCATAAACTTGAAGATGACTTGGCAAGGAAGAACGTCCTCAAAATGAAGCCAACCTGAAACTTTCTGTTTCCATCTTAAAATCCTTAAAGAAACTGGAGCGTGAGGAGATGGAAGAAAACCTTTGTCACAAAGGAAATCTTCTCTAGTTGTAAACTAAAAGAGAATTAATCTAAAGTTAGACATAGGGAGGGCAAGTAAGAAGAAAATGAAGGAGGGAAAATATTTGTCTCTGTGTCTTTAATAAATCTAGATTATTCCTACACAAGTGTTAGGGGTATTGAGTTCTGCCACTATTCAATTGGAGAAGTGGGTTAAGAACCTCTGCTTCTTATCGCTCGGCTGCAGTCTCACTTGTGCGGGCCTGCAGCCGATTGCAGCTTCATAAATGGAGCCTAAAACACGGGTTCAGAATGTAAGTAAGGATAAAAAATAGAGGAAGAAAGAGTTTTAGTCCTGCGGTATAAGAGAAAAACAACCCCTTTTTATCGTAAAAATATTTTAAATTAAACTCTAAGGGCTAGATTTCAAGTGTGGTGCAAAGGATTTTGCGCTAGTGCAATCATGATTTCACAATCTATTTTTCTCCCGCAAATAATTACAAGTTGGGAGAAATTGCGATTGCGCTTTAATCCTTACCACAATCTAAAAACTCTGGTAAAATGTTTAACGAAACTAAAAGTTGCACAAAACACAACAAAAATACATTACAAAGTACACTTAGTTCAGTCAAAAAGTAAATTAGTTCAGTCAAAAAGAGTGCACTGCATCTCAGAAAATCTGCCACTAGATAATAAAGTTTATTATATAGCTCCCAGCCTACTAGTATGACAAATATAAGTTTATAGCCTCACAACACCCATAGAATATAAAATATATTTCTCACTTAGAACAACAATAGTTTCCAATTTTTCCAAAAAATAATTTGTGGCTTTAATAAAAGATTGAGCCTGTTACACAAAAGGGCAAAGAATCCTATCCACATATATAGCCATATTAGAAAAAATACTAGCTACAATAGCGTGGCCAGGGGTTTATCAATGCACTTGTGAACTTTATGCAATGCATAAAAGATAAAGTAATACCCTTTGTCCAGAAACTGTCTAGTATCCTTATCAATATTATCATTATTAACCGCTCAATCCAATAATACAGCAATCTATTTCCTAATTCTAAATCGGTGGTCGCTTACAAATCTCTGAAATATTTCCAAAACTGAAAGCGGGTACCGGATCTCTTAAACATAATAGTCCTTATCAAGGATGACAGTGGTTCTGCCCTTGTCAACCTGCATAAAAATGATACTCTGATTATCTTTAAAAGATCTTAGTGCAAGTCTATTAGATTTACAAAAGTTACTATTATGTGACCCAAATTGTTTATTAACTCGTTGCTACAAACTAGCTACATTCAAGACCAATTTAGAAAAAGTATCAATACTAGAGTTAAAGGGACACTGTACCCAAAAAATTTCTTTCATGATTCAGATAGAGCATGCAATTTTAAGCAACTTTCTAATTTACTCCTATTATCAAATCTTCTTTATTCTATTGGTATCTTTATTTGAAATGCAAGAATGTAAGTTTAGATGCCGGCCCATTTTTGGTGAACAACCTAGGTTGTCCTTGCTGATTGGTGGATAAATTCATTCACCAATCAAAAACTGCTGTCCAGAGGTCTGAACCAAGAAAAAAGCTTAGATGCCTTCTTTTTCATATAAAGATAGCAAGAGAACAAAGAAAAATTGATAATAGGAGTAAATTAGAAAGTTGCTTAAAATTGTATGCTCTATCTGAATCACAAAAGAAAATTTTGGGGTACAGTGTCCCTTTAATTGAATTAGGAGTAAAAGTACTCTTGTTCCTTAAACTAGTCTGTTTGATACTGAAAACATCCTCATTATTAAAGTTATCATTTAAAGAAACAGTTCCAGATCTCTTGCTGGCTGCTGTGATTTTTTTTTTAAATTTAATAGGGCAAAAAAAGCTCTTGATGAAGCTTAAAGGGACACTCAGGTCCAAATAAACTTTTATGATTCAGATATAACATGCAGTTTTAAGACCCTTTACAAAATACTCCAATATTCTTCCATTATCAAATTTTGCAGTCTTTTTATCTACGCACTTTCTGAGGCACAAGCTCACAGGGTATATGTATACTATTTTGTCATTGGCTGATGTCCGTCACATGATACAGGGGGCCGGAAAATGAGAGAATTTTTTTTTTTTTCAAAAATGAAAAATCTATTCTACTGCATTGAATGGTCCTTTAAAGACATCCCAGTTTGAATCTGTACAAAAGGAAAAGCCTTTCTCAATAATTTTAATTTCATCAGGGTATACGTATACTAGTTTGTCATTGGCTGTTGTCCGTCACATGATACAGTGGGGCCGGAAAATGGGAGAAAAAATACATTTGTCAAAAAATAAAAATCTATTCTACTGCATTGAATGGTCCTTTAAGTAAATCACAGTTTGTATCTGTACAAAAGGACAAGCCTTTCTCAATAATTTTAATTTCATCAGGATTCAGTTCTTATGGTATTTACCATCAGTGAGGACTGCGTCTCGCCTTGGAGCGAGTTTAGCATTGCTGCCGTTGTTTGTTGCTGCTGATCCAGATGTGATGTCTGGCCTAGATTGTTGCCTTTTCCCTCAGCGTAAGTGCCTCCTCCTGCCTTGCAGGGGTCACTGTCAGGAGTATTCAGAGGTCCAACTGGATGATGAGGAATCCTTTAGTGCAGGCCACATGAGCATTTAATAATAATAATATCCAATGACCATTTGTTTAGAATTTTCTCAAACTTCTCGCAATGCTCTTTGTTTTCAAGCATCAAAGTGGGACAGGCACTCATCCTTAACCCACCATTAATTTTAAGTAACCCTATGAAACTCAGCGAGTGTGGTAGAATGTAACTCAAAGCATCAGTAAAATTCTTCATCAAGGTGTTTAGACTTTTTGGTGCATTTCTTACGTTTTTCAGCCCTACTGTGAGAAACTGTGAGATAAAATATTGTCTTTATCAGAATAGTATTCTGAATCCTCAAAGTCTGAAAATGAAGAGGAAGAATCCTTTGACAAATTACTTTTAGGGATGGATTTATGTTTGAATTGTTATCTGCCATATTCGACCCCTTAACAACAATGGAAGGATATTTCCTTTTTTTTTTTAATTCTTTTTATTGAGCTTGTATCCTAATAACAAATAAGGGGGCGCTAGAGATATAACAACGCAATCATAAACATCTATATATAGATAATACAAAACAAAAACATTGGTGGTATCTTAATAGATCAATTCCCTTTTAAAATAAAAGGAATGGCAAAAAAGTGTCCTTTAGAAAGTATAAGATTTGTTCCTGTAATGGCTGCCTCCTCCTCGCCGACTGGTCCGGGTACAACTACAAAAAATGGAAAGAAACAGAGGGGCGCATCATGTGTAGTATCATCAGATGAAAGTACAATGTAAACAGCAATAATGCCAAATGAGTACGCACATATTCCAGAAGCACACCTATGTGCTAGTAGGGACAGGCTGCAGATTTATGAAGGTGTAACAGCTCACCCATAGGAATCCTTTTGCCAGCTCACGTTATTGCTGTATAGTCCATTAATATCTACTATTTCAGATATATATTAGTACCAAGATTTCATTGTTATGATTATTTTTCTATCACATATTATTTCTTAATAACGCTATTAAAATGAGTCATAAGAGACCCAAAAATTGTGTTTTTATATAATGACACCTTCTATTGCTCCAATTACCAATTCAGGTCAGGTCCAAGAGTGGCCTATGAGGTCTATCAAGAAGGTTTACATATTCATTGGTGTTAAGATAGGTCACCTGAAACCTTTCTCCTAAATGTTTTACTCTAGTGATACTAACTGGATGGTAACCTCTATCATTTCTATATCAGACATGTGTAATATACCTATCTTTGTACCATATTGTGTGCTTTTTTTTCTTACACATATTGTATGAATCCCAAAGTTATAACCTCAATAAAAAATCGAAAGAAACAGAGGGGCGCCTCATGTGTAGTATCATCAGATGAAAGTACAATGTAAACAGCAATAATGTCAAATGAGTACTCACATACTCCAGAAGCACATGTGCTAGTAGTGACAGGCTGCAGATTTATGAAGGTGTAACAGCTCACCCATCAAACAGTGGTGTGGTGCTGAAAATGGAGTAAAAGACACAGAGAGAAAGCACTACATGTGCAGATCATTAAAGGTATAACCAGCAGTATTTTCTTAGTGATACAGATGGGTACTCACATGCTCCACAAGCACACTTATGTGCTGGTAGGGACAGGCTACAACTTTTAGGCAGGTGTAACAGCTCACCCCAAATATGGTCTCTTGATGTTGTGAGAGCAGTAGTCCAAGTAAACTGCACCAGGTTTCAGGAAAACTTCTTGTATATCAACAGAGGCAATAAGTGGGTAGGTAGAGAGATCCACTCAAACGTATTTATAATAAAATACAAATATTTATTAAAAACAGAAATAAAAAGCAAACAACATAACAGTTGTTGTAATGAGTGGATAAAAGGGTTAACAACCGTTTCATCAGGCATAAAAATGACTCTCATTCCTACCTCTGCTTTAAATAACAAACTAACAAACATTCACCTCCCTTCAAAGGGGTGTGTACTCTAATTGATACCTAACACCTGTCTAGTATAACAAGAATCCCTAATTGGTGCACCTAGCAAAGGGTAACAACACCTTAATAAAATAAGATCTCTATACTTATTATAACCAACTAAAAACAGTCATTGGGTAATCCTACATTAAGCAGTTATGCTTACATATATAACAAAAAAAGAAAGTTTTATACTGGCCTACAATGTTAATAATGCAGAAAGATAAACTCCCCTTTTGGTGTTAATTTTCAGTGGAAATAATCAAAATCTGCATTTTATGTTGGTAAACATAACGGTAAAGCATATGTTCGCTAACATGAATGGCACAAAATTTATGTGGTGATCAGATGTATCCAAAACATATAGAAAACAATTCATTTCCGTGTTTCGGCTAATGTTCAGTTCTTATTGGTTCCCATATATCGTCGCAGGTTTGTGTATCATACCATTGGTTGGAGTCATACAGTTGTAGTGGAAAATAAATCCCCCTTAACCAATGGTAATCTCACAATGTGAGGGTGTGTTTTCATCCATTCAATACATATTATCCATCCCAATATTAAGTGTGCCAACAATGTGACTAATCGAGCTGCTTTCTTAAACCTGCTCTCTCAAAGGGATATGAGCCCTCAACTTAAAACAGGATACTACCGGTGATCTCGCTATCCCCAATTGCAAACGATCACTCTGAGTGCATCATTGAACATATATCTATATGCAAAATTCATGTTAACCACCTATGCTTACATATCTCTGTTGAAACTGTTATTCATTTATATATATTGCGTGGGACTTGTATATTTTAGTGTAAATGGTGGGCGTGTTGATCTATGTAACTGTCAAAGAGGTGTGTGTCCAACCAGCATGGTGCTTGTCTATATGACTATCAAGGAGGTGTGTGTCAAATCAGCCAATAGATAGCCACCTTCAGGCGTATATTCACGAACAAGCCTTAAACACAATTCAAATAAGTTCACAAGCCACTATATTACGTGATGACCCAAATACTTCCAACATGTACCAAACTACGGAACCTGCCATAACAAAAAGGTTAATGTATAATACAATCCAATTGAATAAAACAGACTATGTCAAGTATGAGGCATATATGGGTGCCGTTATATTGTGATACAAAAATTGTATCAACAGTACTAACTCGATGTACTATCATATAGAGACTGCTAACAATGTATACAGAAAACAGTGATTAATAATAATAATAAATAAAGACCACAATGGAAATGTGACAAAAATGGATATAATATGAATTGAAGTTAATCAAAATGACACGAAAGTGTATCAGAAGGATAAATCCCTAAAATGTATATCGATATATATAGATAAACCCAATAAAGCAAATAAGCAAAGATATTAAACTACAAGGGTTAAAGGTGGATTTGTGTAAAATATTGAACAATATAATGTTATGAAATAATCTATAATGAATGAAATTCCTACAATCTGTCAATTGATGTACCAGGTGTGTCAAAAAGTGTAAATGGTGAAACCCTATACATCTGACTTAAAACCAATTTAAGTAGCCAGAATAAATAGTGTATCGTGTGCATATATATATAAAAAAACTAATATAGGTTTCCAATATAATTAAATGACCTACTGATGTGAAATCTTGTGGTCCTAACGTGACATCACCTATAGTAGCTAAATTAACAAAAGTGAACAATCTAAACCCATATACTACGATACTCAATCTAAAATGAGTCAGCAAATAATAATAATGATAATAATAATGATAATGATAATATAAGATATCTCTCCCTAAAGGTATCTCACCCTAAAAGTGATGTGGAAACAATGTGATGAATAATAATAATTAAAGAAATTAGTGATATCAGAACGCCGCTAGATCCAATACTTCGTTCAGGCCAGAGGGGAACAGAGATTGGAATTTGAAAATCCAATATGTTTCCCTCTGGCGCAAATGGGTATATCTATTAAAACCTACTTTGGATGAAATGTGTTCAAGAGGAGTAATACAGAAAGTGTGATGGTGTCCATAATGTTGAACCGTACTGTGCCGTGAAATACTGTGCTTGAGTGATTGTTTTTTAATATTTCTTAAGTGCTCACTCCACCTTGTACATATCTTCCTGCAGGTACGGCCCAAATATTGAACGCTGCACCTACAGGTCAGAACGTAAATAACATACTCCGTGCTACAATCTTTTCTATTTTTAATGGGAAAAATCTCTCCTGTAGTATAATACTTCACAGATGTCCTACCATGTGTGATATACTTACACATGATGCATCTTGGTTTATTACATCTATAAGCTCCCAGTTTCTCTCTTCTATTGCCAGAAGATTTAAAATTGTGTATGCAATTTCTCTTTGAAATTACTATTTTCCTGGGAGCCAACTTTTGCTTGAGAGTTGGTGCTCTGCGGAATACTACCCGTGGGGTATTACTGATATTGTTCTTGAGAATGGGGTCTTTAAGTATTATTGGCCAGTGTCTCTTTAAGGTTTTTCTATTGAAAGTATGTTCAGAATTGAACTGAGTTATAAATAGCGGATCTTTAGAAAAATCCTTCTCTGATCTATTCAAACCTTCAATTCTCGGAGCCAAAATGGTGCTTCTATCATCATCTCTTGCTTTGAAAAAACTGTCTTTAATTAGTTCAACGGGATAGCCTTTTTCTCTGAATCTAGTAATCAGAACCTCTGATTGTTGATCATAAAGGGTCAGTGTGCTGCAGTTCCTTCTGATACGCATGAACTGACTGTAGGGGATGTTGGTCTTCCAGCTATTAAGATGGTTACTAGAGAAGTGGAGAAAGTTGTTACTATCCCACGTCACTCCATCCAAGACAAACATCCAAAAACTCAATCTGTTCAGCCTGTAGATTGTGTGTGAAAGATAGACCAATGTTATTACAGTTTAGATGATTAGTAAATGAGGTGGCCTCACCTATTGTGCCATCCCAGATGAAAATGAGATCATCAATATAGCGGCCATAGAATACCAGGTTTGCCCCCCCAGTTCGAGTTGTAAATATACTTTTCTTCAAAGACACCCATGAAGAGATTAGCAAAACTGGGGGCAAACCTGGTACCCATGGCCATCCCTTTGATTTGCAAATAGTAGTCATCCAGAAATTGAAAATAATTGTGTGACAATATGTATTCTATACAAGTGATGATAAACTCTTGTGATGAAGGAAGATAAATATCGTTTTCAAGATAGCCCCTTATTGCATCAATCCCTAATATGAGATTGATGTTTGAGTAAAGTGTCCCTACATCACAGCTTAACCAGAGGGAATGTTCCCCTCTTTTAACATTCTGGAGTTTGTTCAATAAGTCTGTGGTGTCTCTGATCTAGGAAGGTAACTTAGTTACATATTTTTGCAATAGGAGGTCAATGTACTCTGATAGTCGATCTGTGAGACTGTTTATCCCCGAAATTATGGGTCTACCTGGAGGTGTGGTCCGGGTCTTATGGATTTTTGGTAAATGGTAGTAAAATGGAATGCTTGGGTGGTCCGGTATAAGATATTGTTTTTCCTTTTTATTTAAGATCCCTTTCTGAAAGCCATCCAATATTAGATTTTTAAGAATTCTACTGTATGTTATTGTGGGATCACTATCTAATTTTTTATAGTATTCAATATCACATACTATAAGTTTAGCTTCAGAAATATAATCAGGATAGTCCTGTAGGACCCCCACCCTTATCTGCTTGGCGTATTATCAAATTTTTGTTGACCATTAATTTATTAAGGGCTTTTTGTTCATTTGGCCAAATTTTCCTATGTTGTGTGTTATTGTTAATCTTTTTCTTATTATGTTTATGGAATAGTTTGTTCAAATCGTCTAGCACTAACTGTTGGAAAAGATCAATATATGATCCCTCCTCTCTGGGGGGGTTAAATGTGGAAGGTAGTGCTAAATTAGTATGTAGGGTGATCGTTTGCAATTTGGGATAGTTTTTGCGTATAGGATAGCATCGATAGCGAGATCACCGGTAGTATCCTGTTTTAAGTTGAGGGCTCATATTCCTTTGAGAGAGCAGGTTTAAGAAAGCAGCTCGATTAGTCACATTGTTAGCACACTTAATATTGGGACGGATAATATTTATTGAATGGATAAAAACACACCCTCACATTGTGAGATTACCATTGGTTAAGGGGGATTTATTTTCCACTACAACTGTATGACTCCAACCAATGGTATGATATACAAACCTGTGACGATATATGGGAACCAATAAGAACTTAACATTAGCCGAAACACGGAAATTAATTGTTTTCTATATGTTTTTGATACATCTGATCACCACATAAATTTTGTGCCATTCATGTTAGCGAACATATGCTTTACCGCTATGTTTACCAACATAAAATGCAGATTTTGATTATTTCCACTGAAAATTAACACCAAAAGGGGAGTTTATCTTTCTGCATTATTAACATCGTAGGCCAGTATAAAGCTTTCTTTTTTTGTTATATATGTAAGCATAACTGCTAAATGTAGGATTACCCAATGACTGTTTTTAGTTGGTTATAATAAGTATAGAGATCTTATTCTATTAAGGTGTTGTTACCCTTTGCAAGGTGCGCCAATTAGGGATTCTTGTTATACTAGACAGGTGTTAGGTATCAATTAGAGTACACACCCCTTTGAAGGGAGGTGAATGTTTGTTAGTTTGTTATTTAAAGCAGAGGTAGGAATGAGAGTCATTTTTATGCCTGATGAAACGGTTGCAATATTGGGGTAATATTGTTAACCCTTTTATCCACTCATTACAACAACTGTTATGTTGTTTGCTTTTTATTTCTGTTTTTAATAAATATTTGTATTTTATTATAAATACGTTTGAGTGGATCTCTCTACCTACCCACTTATTGCCTCTGTTGATATACAAGAAGTTTTCCTGAAACCTGGTGCAGTTTACTTGGACTACTGCTCTCACAACATCAAGAGACCATATTTGGGGTGAGCTGTTACACCTGCTTAAAAGTTGCAGCCTGTCCCTACCAGCACATAAGTGTGCTTGTGGAGCATGTGAGTACCCATCTGTATCACTAAGAAAATACGGCTGGTTATACCTTTAATGGTCTGCACATGTAGTGCTTTCTCTCTGTGTCTTTTACTCCATTTTCAGCACCACAGCACTGTTTGATGGGTGAGCTGTTACACCTTCATAAATCTGCAGCCTGTAACTACTAGCACATGTGCTTCTGGAGTATGTGAGTACTCATTTGGCATTATTGCTGTTTACATTGTACTTTCATCTGATGATACTACACATGAGGCGCCCCTCTGTTTCTTTCCCTTTTTTATTGAGGTTATAACTTTGGGATTCATACAATATGTGTAAGAAAAAAAAGCACACAATATGGTACAAAGATAGGTATATTACACATGTCTGATATAGAAATGATAGAGGTTACCATCCAGTTAGTATCACTAGAGTAAAACATTTAGGAGAAAGGTTTCAGGTGACCTATCTTAACACCAATGAATATGTAAACCTTCTTGATAGACCTCATAGGCCACTCTTGGACCTGACCTGAATTGGTAATTGGAGCAATAGAAGGTGTCATTATATAAAAACACAATTTTTGGGTCTCTTATGACTCATTTTAACAGCGTTATTAAGAAATCATATGTGATAGAAAAATAATCATAACAATGAAAACTTGGTACTAATATATATCTGAAATAGTAGATATTAATGGATTATACAGCAATAACGTGAGCTGGCAAAAGGATTCCTAGACTTTTGAAGGGCATACTGCTACTGTTCATAGGAATTTTTCTTTGTACTGCTAAAAGGGAGCACTGAGCACATACATAGATCTCGCTCAATGCCAGCCCCTTGTCTCAATGCCTTGACTAGGGAAATATGATAAAATATGGTACAGAGTGGAAATACACTAACATTTAAACAGGTCAGACACTTCTTGTAACGGTTTGGTACACATTCCTGTTATACCTCTCTGATTAGTTAGGCCAAATGCATGAGGATATATAATAACTGTGAGTTAAGATCTATTAAATGCAGATATATAATGAGAGCTCATGGAATCTTAGGACTGTCCATTATAATACTAATGAATATCTCTGCTACGGCCGCTGGCTGAGAGATAGCGACTGCCCTCAGGAAACATTGCCCTAAGATCAGCTATAAAAATTATTTATATATATATATATATATATATATATATATATATATATATATATATATATATATATATATATAATAAGTTAAGGTTTTTTTTTTGCCCACTAGTTTAATCAATATGTAAGCTGTTAATTCTACATCAGCTAATTTAGCAGTAAGTTATTCTAAAACCCAGAGTGCTATATGTGTATTCTTTCCTAGAGCAGGGTTCTTTCCTCTCTTGTAATGCTCCATCTAGTGACTTTAATGGTTCAGTAAAGGCAGGGCTAGAAGGTCTTTAGCCCCACCTGCAGTCCTATATATAATATTATAAAAATAAATGCCAGCAATTTTTTATTCTTGGTGATGTTATTCTTACTGTAGCCCTCCCACATCCAGCAGTGTTCACTAACCTGAAGCTTGTTTATGTCACTTCCTGTGTCACCTAGGTGTAACAACAGGAGTTATAGGGCTGGCCTAGAGACAACTGGTGGCATACCTGGGTATTTGTTTCAGCCTCAATGCAACAAACCTTTAATTTCCTTTTAATACTGTGATAATTTTATAGGGAAGCTAATAATAAACTAACGATAATGGCTAATATGTCTTACATTGTATTTTTTTCTTTCTTTTTCAATTTTTTTTTTTTTACTCAAGTTCCCAACATTCACTGATCCAAGAAAATGATTTCTCTTAGTTGTCTTTTTTGTTATAGAGTGGGCATAACAAAAGAAACAAAAAACAAAACAGAATGGGGTGAGGGGTCATATATTGCAAGATATAAAGGAAGACAGTGGCACACAAAGGGGGTTGATAGAGAAAAAAGGGGGAAGCAGAGAGAAAAGAACAAAGAAACAGACAAGAAAGGAATAGAGAAAGGTGTGGGGGAGACAAAGAACATGGTATTTTTTTAAAAAAATAATAAAAATGATAATTGTTTGCGCAGTTTATATTTACACACATATATATATATATATATATATATATACACACACACACACACAGACGCATATACATTATATATATATATATATATATATATATATATATATATATATATTTCAGGTACCCCAGCAGAATACGGAAGAACTACAACAAATAGGGGCAGTTGTTAACCTCTCAAAATATGAATTGAGTACTGCACAGTTATCACTTTTAAATAAAGGTTTAAGTTTTTCACCAGTTACTAATTTTGATTTATTCCACACAATTTTAGACGTGAATAATTATATACGTAAAATTGTATTAAAGAAACACTTTTCTAATATAGATACAGAACTTAACACTCTCACATCTACAGCACAACCATCCTCACTTTTTTCCATCAGTTGGATTACACTATACTGAACTAAAAGATCTTACACATCTTATTACTTTATCTGCACAATCCACTACACATCAACAAATTACACCAGATGTTAAATTTAATTTTAAGGACAAATCGTATTTCTATCCTATTCATAGTCGTGATATAAACATTGATATGTATCAAAGAGCCATCGAAAGGGATCTTATATCCCTGAATAAACAAATACAGACTGAGACGCATACATCAAGGGATAATCTCTCTAAAATAGAAAGGAAAGCACTATACTCCCTTAAAAACAATAGAGACATTATAGTCACTCAGGGGGACAAAGGAGGTGCTGTTGTGATCCTTGACAAAGAACAGTACCATAATGAGGTTATGTCTCAACTTAATAATGATAGTTTATATATTAAACTATCTTATAACCCAACTTTGACCTACAGACAGATTATGACGTCTCTATTAGACACAGCCATTGAAAATAACTTTATGGATAAGGAACTAGTGGATTATCTACTAATTAAAGACACTAAAATACCATACTTTAGAATTACACCTAAGATTCATAAGACAACCATAAATCCACCAGGGAGGCCCATAGTAGCTAGTAATGGTTCGCTGTGTGAAAGACTAAGTGAGTGGCTTGACCATATACTTCAACCCATCGTCCTTGCACTTCCCGGCTATATCAGAGACAGTTCTCATTTGATACAACAACTTAGAGATATAACTTGGAAAGAACAATATTGCTGGCTCACAATAGATGTCATAGCCTTGTATTCTAATATACCTCACAATTTGGGTCTTGAATCCTTGTCCAATATGCTATATAGATACGCTGATTATGACAGTAAGTTCATAGCATTCATTGTTACAATTGTAGAATTTTTGTTGTCCCATAATTATTTTGTCTACAGAGGTGAATATTATCTACAAAAAAGCGGGACGGCCATGGGGGCTAAATTTGCCCCCGCTTTTGCCAATATTTACATGGGCTGGCTTGAATTCTGCTTATTTTTTTCTGATC